>NC_138308.1:43362500-43675000 GCF_965601325.2 Salmo salar
TAAAACGAGGTTCTAATCTCCTTGTCACGCTCTGACCTGAGAGAACCGTTTTTCTCTGTTTGGTTAGGTCAGGGTGTGACATGGACTGGGCATTCTATATGTTGTATTCTATGTTGGTTTTTCCTTTGATTGGCCTAGTATGGTTTCCAATCAGAGGCAGCTGTCTATCGTTGTCTCTGATTGGGAATCATACTTAGGCAGCCCTTTTTCCCACAGTCAGTTGTGGGATCTTGTCTTTGGTTGCATGTATTTTGCACTATGAAGCTTTTCGTTCGTTGTGTTGTTTATTGTTTTTTTGCTGGTTCACCTTTAAAATAAAAGATGATGAACTCAACTCACGCTGCGCCTTGGTCTACCTTGAACGACGGACGTTACAGTCGTTCGTGGTACTTCATAGCACAAAACCACCAACTCATCCAATGGCATAACTCAAGTGTTAACTCTAGATACTCCCATCTCAAGTAAAACCCCTTCTTGGCCCCTCTCCTGGACAAGCTCACTGAGGGGAGTGAGCCTCTAGGTCATACACTATCCCAGGATAAATGCAACATCAGAGATGACATACAATGGTTCCAGACACTGCCATACACCTCCCCCCAATGCCAAAGGAGGGAGTGACTTGCGCACAGACATTGTGGAGACAAGTAATTTGTTCCCCATTAATCACGCCATCCATTCACATGGTTTAAGAATAGGTAAAGACACATTCACATATGCAAACCATGTTCCATCCTGTCCTCTTTCCTTTCTGATATTCTGCATAGCACCAGAGACATGTAAAAGACAAGCCTGACCTCTCCCCTCTCTGGGCCCCAAGTGACTGAGCCCCAGCTGAGGGAAGAAGTACAACTGCCAACACCAAAGTCCAAAGGGATACATTCTAATAACAAGTATATCACATAAGCATATTATGCAGATAAGACATCTTAATTATCTATGTTGCCCAACTAATTCTGATTCATCCACCAGACTTTCTAGCATTGACTTTGTTCATAGTTGCTTTCTAGAGGGGAAAGTTTTACTTGCAGGTGTAGGATCTTCATTTGACCAGTTCATCAAAGCAGGAAAATAATCCTGGAGCAGCAGGAATTGTGAATTATTGTGTGGATTATAATTAATGGACATTTATGTAAGGGTTGGTACATTCTTCGTAAGGAAAAATCTGACATTTCTAAATGGAAATTACAAACTTCAAAGGCCTTTTTAAACCTCAAATACACTACACATGTTTTTAATTCCCTGCACTGCAGGAGTTCTAATGCAACAGGGTCATCAAATTTAGATCCTACACTTGTATTTTATAACATATTAAGTCCCTTGATTAAAGCTTTAGAGTCCAAATATCATCAAACTGATGCATTTTATAAAATATACATTACAGACAGATAACCATAATCCTGTTTTATAAAATATACCTTACACACAGCGAACCATAAACCACTCTATGATCCTGATTTAGTGGGAGGTTGGTAGCCTAGTGGTTAGGGCGTTGGGCCAGTAACCGAAAGGTTGCAGGATCGAATCCATGAGCTGACAAGGTAAAAACAAACTGTCGTTCTGCCCCTGAACAAGGCAGTTAACCTGCTGTTTCCCGGTAGGCTGTCATTGTAAATTAGAATGTGTTCTTAACTGACTTGCCTAGTTAAATAAATTGAAACTTTTTTTTATTTATTTTATTAGAAAGTATACACGACAGAAATATCAAAGATGTGCATTTGCATTTAAGTGAGACTTACAGTAAATCCTAAATGGTGCCCTATTCCCTACATAGGGCACTACTTCTGGCCATGGCCCTATTCCCTACATAGGGCACTACTTCTGGCCAGAGCCCTATTCCCTACATAGGGCACTGCTTCTTGCTAGAGCCCTATTCCCTACATAGGTCGCTACTTCTGGCCAGAGCCCTATTCCCTACATAGGTCACTACTTCTGGCTAGAGCCCTATTCCCTACATAGGTCACTACTTCTGGCTAGAGCCCTATTCCCTACATAGTGCACTACTTCTGGCCAGAGCCCTATTCACTACATAGGCCACTTCCCTACATAGGGCAGGCAGACCATCGGGGCGACAGGTAGACCAGGGGGGCAGCAGGCAGACCAGCGGAGCGGCAGGCAGACCATCGGGGCAACAGGTAGACCAGCGGAGTGGCAGGCAGACCATCAAGGCAACAGGAAGACCAGCGGGGTGGCAGGCAGACCAGTGGCAGGCAGACCATCGGGGCGACAGGTAGACCAGCGGAGCGGCAGGCAGACCATCGGGGCGGCAGGCAGACCATCGGGGCGGCAGGCAGACCATCGGGGCGGCAGGCAGACCAGCGGGACAACAGGTAGACCAGCGGAACGGCAGGTAGACTAGCGGTTAGGAGCGTTGGGCCAGTAACCGAAAGGTTGCTGGTTCAAAATCCCAGAGCTGACTAGGTGAAAAATCTGTTGATGTGCCCTTGAGCAAAGAAATTATCCCTAATTTCTCAATGGTCTCTGCCTGGCTCTGACCCCACTCTCCGAAGGTGTCTGAGCGGAATATGCAAAAAATATTTTCCAATGCTCTTTTACATGTGTGAAATAGGACAAATGTAAGCACACACCTAATTATTTTCTAAATGTGTTACTTTTATAGAGAGAGTCGAGCCAGAGCTGGAATAACCTCCAAAAACCATCCACCATGTTTACAAGTTCTGAGCTTTCCTCTCATTGGGAAAACATGCAGCCGTCTGAATCCATTTTGGGAGACCCAGCAGTAAAATGTTTGGCCCCAAAGCAATTGATATTCCGCTGCATTTTACGCTCACTTCTGATTGGAGATGGTGTGTGATACTAAGCGTCTGGAGTGAACACATAACTGCTCCTTCCATCCTTCCCTCCTGCCTGTCGTTCGTCCTGATGACTAAAAGCCTAGGTGCTTTTCAACATTCAGAGACAAATTAATGGTATGCAGCTTGTAACCAGAGCAAAGTGTCCCGGAGGAGAAAGGGCACTCTAGCAGCACTTTGAGCTTCTCTTCACATTCATATAGGCTGGTTAGATAGATTACTAGAGGATGGTGCTGGATGTAAAGACTGAGTGGGTTAGATAGATTACTAGAGGATGGTGCTGGATGTAAAGACTGAGTGGGTTAGATAGATTACTAGAGGATGGTGCTGGATGTAAAGACTGAGTGTGTTAGATAGATTACTAGAGCATGGTGCTGGATATAAAGACTGAGTGGGTTAGATAGATTACTAGAGGATGGTGCTGGATGTAAAGACTGAGTGGGTTAGATAGATTACTAGAGGATGGTGCTGGATGTAAAGACTGAGTGGGTTAGATAGATTACTAGAGGATGGTGCTGGATGTAAAGACTGAGTGGGTTAGATAGATTACTAGAGGATGGTGCTGGATATAAAGACTGAGTGGATTAGATAGATTACTAGAGGATGGTGCTGGATGTAAAGACTGAGTGGGTTAGATAGAGTATTAGAGCATTGTGCTGGATATAAAGACTGAGTGGGTTAAATAGAGTATTAGAGCATTGTGCTGGATATAAAGACTGAGTAGGTTAGATAGAGTATTAGAGCATTGTGCTGGATATAAAGACTGAGTGGGTTAGATTACTAGAGGATGGTGCTGGATATAAAGACTGAGTGGGTTAGATTACTAGAGGATGGTGCTGGATATAAAGACTGAGTGGGTTAGATTACTAGAGGATGGTGCTGGATATAAAGACTGAGTGGGTTAGATAGATTATATTATACATTGATTACTACACAATGCAATGAAAAGTCCCTAGTGGACTAACCCGATATAACGACTTGTAACACAATGAATAAGGGAGGGGCATGTAAGAAAGAGTGGGAGAATAAGAGACAAAGGACTTCACCTATCGTACATACAGTTGAATAATACGCTCAACGTAAATATAGATATTTAACACCCCAACAACCGCTCATTCGGATTTAAATATGCAATGTACATATTTACGATTGTATGTCTTTGTCAGCTCGCTCTGTTGAAATCACTTGATCAGTCTGTGGAGAGTAGTTCATCAGAAGTCTCTGGTTGTGTCCCCCAGAAGTCACAATGTCTTTTATAGCTGTAGCTTCTGTCTCGAGTGTCTGTTTGTTAGAATGGATCTTTCACAGTACCACCCGGTGGTTCTCTGTCGAGTTTACTAGACTAAAGTACTTGAACAGCTGCAGACTGAATGTTCCTGTGTAGTCTTCTTCTTCTTCTTCTTCTTCTTCTTCTTCGTCGAGAGAGTTTCAGAGTTTCTAACAATTTCGTACCTTTAAACTCACGCTGTCGGTCATGCTGGTCTAATGTAGAGTTTAACCATTTACACATCCGGCTTACTGTCTGTATACTGGTCTCTATTGTCTAACCATTCGTGACGTCCGGTTTACCGTTCGCCTACTGGTCTGATGTGAATTTCGTCACGGGTCCTTTTATACACTCTGGAAAAAGGCCGGTTCCATTACATTTGGCATAACGTCTGTGCTCAGGTGGGTGTGGTTACTGACTGGATAAACCTTATATGAAAACCATTTTCTCATTTAAAGTTGAAGTCGGAAGTTTACATACACCTTAGCCAAATACATTAAACTCGGTTTTTCACAATTCCTGACATTTAATCATAGTAACAATTCCCTGTCTTAGGTCAGTTAGGATCACCACTTTATTTTAAGAATGTGAAATGTCAGAATAATAGTAGAGAGAATGATTTATTTCAGCTTTTATTTCTTTCATCACATTCCCAGTGGGTCAGAAGTCTACATACACTAAATTTGTATTTGGTAGCATTGCCTTCAAATTGTTTAACTTGGGTCAAATGTTTCGGGTATCCTTCCACAAGCTTCCCACAATAAGTTGGGTGAATTTTGGCCCATTTCTCCTGACAGAGCTGGTGTAACTGAGTCAGGTTTGTAGGCCTCCTTGCTCGCACAATAATTTTCAGTTCTTCCCACTAAATTTCTTGAGGTCAGGGCTTTGTGATGGCCACTCCAATACCTTGACTTTGTTGTCCTTAAGCCATTTTGCCACAACTTTGGAAGTATGCTTGGGGTCATTGTCCATTTGGAAGACTCATTTGCGACCAAGCTTTAACTTCATGACTGATGTCTGGAGATGTTGATTCAATATATCCACATAATTTCCCTCCCTCATGATGCCATCTATTTTGTGAAGTGCACCAGTCCCTCCTGCAGCAAAGCACCCCCACAGCATGATGCTGCCACCCCCGTGCAGCATCCCGTTGGGATGGTGTTCTTTGGCTTACAAGCCTCCCCCTTTTTCCTCCAAACATAACGATGGTCATTATGTTCCAAACAGTTCTATTTTTGATTCATCAGACCAGAGGATATTTCTCCAAAAAGTCCCCATGTGCAGTTGCAAACTGTAGTCTGGCTTTTTTATGGAGGTTTTGGATCAGTGGCTTCTTCCTTTCTGAGCGGCCTTTCAGGTTATGTCGATGTAGGACTAATTTTACTGTGGAAATAGATACTTTTGTACCTGTTTCCTCAAGCATCTTCACAAGGTCCTTTGCTGTTGTTCTGGGATTGATTTGCACTTTTCACACCAAAGTACATTCATCTCTAGGAGACAGAATGTGTCTCCTTCCTGAGCGGTATGACGACTGCGTGTTCCCATAGTGTTAAAAAATCAGGACAGAAGAAAAAGCATATCAAAGTGAAACAGTTCTCTAAAGACACAAGAGACAATAATACAAGAAACAACACTTCTGTAGCTTGTCAACTATGTGTCTGTCTATCGCTGTTCTCTCCCCTCTGCACAGGCCATACAAACGCTTCACACCGCATAGCCGCTGCCACTCTAACCTGGTGGTCCCAGCGCGCACGACCCACTTGGAGTTCCAGGTCTCCGGCAGCCTCTGGAACTGCCGGTCTGCAGCCAACAAGGCTGAGTTCATCTCAGCCTATGCTACCCTCCAGTCCCTAGACTTCCTGGCGCTGACGGAAACATGGATTACCACAGATAACACTGCTACTCCTACTGCTCTCTCTTCGTCTGCCCACGTGTTCTCGCATACCCCTAGAGCATCGAGCCAGCGGGGTGGTGGCACTGGAATCCTCATCTCTCCCAAGTGGACATTCTCTCTTTCTCCCCTGACCCATCTGTCTATCTCCTCATTTGAATTCCATGCTGTCACAGTTACCAGCCCTTTCAAGCTTAACATCCTTATCATTTATCGCCCTCCAGGTTCCCTTGGAGAGTTCATCAATGAGCTTGGCGCCTTGATAAGTTCCTTTCCTGAAGATGGCTCACCTCTCACAGTTCTGGGTGACTTTAACCTCCCCACGTCTACCTTTGACTCATTCCTCTCTGCCTCCTTCTTTCCACTCCTCTCCTCTTTTGACCTCACCCTCTCACCTTCCCCCCCTACTCACAAGGCAGGCAATACGCTTGACCTCATCTTTACTAGATGCTGTTCTTCCACTAATCTCATTGCAACTCCCCTCCAAATCTCCGACCACTACCTTGTATCCTTTTCCCTCTTGCTCTCATCCAACACCTCTCACTCTGCCCCTACTCGGATGGTATTGCGCCGTCCCAACCTTCGCTCTCTCTCTCCTGCTACTCTCTCCTCTTCCATCCTATCATCTCTTCCCTCTGCTCAAACCTTCTCCAACCTATCTCCTGATTCTGCCTCCTCAACCCTCCTCTCCTCCCTTTCTGCATCCTTTGATTTTCTCTGTCCCCTATCCTCCAGGCCGGCTCGGTCCTCCCCTCCTGCTCCGTGGCTCGACGACTCACTACGAGCTCACAGAACAGGGCTCCGGGCAGCTGAGCGGAAATGGAGGAAAACTCGCCTCCCTGCGGACCTGGCATCATTTCACTCCCTCCTCTCTACATTCTCCTCTTCTGTCTCTGCTGCTAAAGCCACTTTCTACCACTGTAAATTCCAAGCATCTGCCTCTAACCCTAGGAAGCTCTTTGCTACCTTCTCCTCCCTCCTGAATCCTCCTCCCCCTCCCCCCCCCCACCTCCCTCTCTGCGGATGACTTCGTCAACCATTTTGAAAAGAAGGTTGACGATATCCGATCCTCGTTTGCTAAGTAAAACGACACCGCTGGTCCTGCTCACACTGCCCTACCCTGTGCTTTGACCTCTTTCTCCCCTCTCTCTCCAGATGAAATCTTGCGTCTTGTGACGGCCGGCCGCCCAACAACCTGCCCACTTGACCCTATCCCCTCCTCTCTTCTCCAGACCATTTCCGGAGACCTTCTCCCCTACCTCACCTCGCTCATCAACTCATCCTTGACCGCTGGTTACGTCCCATCCGTCTTCAAGAGAGCGAGAGTTGCACCCCTTCTGAAAAAACCTACACTCGATCCCTCCGATGTCAACAACTACAGACCAGTATCCCTTCTTTCTTTTCTCTCCAAAACTCTTGAACGTGCCGTCCTTGGCCAGCTCTCCTGCTATCTCTCTCAGAATGACCTTCTTGATCCTAATCAGTCAGGTTTCAAGACTGGGCATTCAACTGAGACTGCTCTTCTCTGTGTCATGGAGGCTCTCCGCACTGCTAAAGCTAACTCTCTCTCCTCTGCTCTCATCCTTCTAGACCTATCTGCTGCCTTTGATACTGTGAACCATCAGATCCTCCTCTCCACCCTCTCCGAGTTGGGCATCTCCGGCGCGGCCCACGCTTGGATTGCGTCCTACCTGACAGGTCGCTCCTACCAGGTGGCGTGGCGAGAATCTGTCTCCGCACCATGCGCTCTCACCACTGGTGTCCCCCAGGGCTCTGTTCTAGGCCCTCTCCTATTCTCGCTATACATCAAGTCACTTGGCTCTGTCATATCCTCACATGGTCTCTCCTATCATTGCTATGCAGACGACACACAATTAATCTTCTCCTTTCCCCCTTCTGATAACCAGGCGGCGAATCGCATCTCTGCATGTCTGTCAGACATATCAGTGTGGATGACGGATCACCACCTCAAGCTGAACCTCGGCAAGACGGAGCTGCTCTTCCTCCCGGGGAAGGACTGCCCGTTCCATGATCTCGCCATCACGGTTGACAACTCCCTTGTGTCCTCCTCCCAGAGTGCTAAGAACCTTGGCGTGATCCTGGACAACACCCTGTCGTTCTCCACTAACATCAAGGCGGTGACCCGATCCTGTAGGTTCATGCTCTACAACATTCGCAGAGTACGACCCTGCCTCACACAGGAAGCGGCGCAGGTCCTAATCCAGGCACTTGTCATCTCCCGTCTGGATTACTGCAACTCGCTGTTGGCTGGGCTCCCTGCCTGTGCCATTAAACCCCTACAACTCATCCAGAACGCCGCAGCCCGTCTGGTGTTCAATCTTCCCAAGTTCTCTCACGTCACCCCGCTCCTCCGCTCTCTCCACTGGCTTCCAGTTGAAGCTCGCATCCGCTACAAGACCATGGTGATTGCCTACGGAGCTGTGAAGGGAACGGCACCTCCATACCTTCAGGCTCTGATCAGGCCCTACACCCAAACAAGGGCACTGCGTTCATCCACCTCTGGCCTGCTGGCCCCCCTACCTCTGAGGAAGCACAGTTCCCGCTCAGCCCAGTCAAAACTGTTCGCTGCTCTGGCACCCCAATGGTGGAACAAGCTCCCTCACGACGCCAGGACAGCGGAGTCAATCACCACCTTCCGGAGACACCTGAAACCCCACCTCTTTAAGGAATACCTAGGATAGGATAAAGTAATCCTTCTAACCCCCCCCCCCCCCCTTTAAAAGATTTAGTTGCACTATTGTAAAGTGGTTGTTCCACTGGATATCATAAGGTGAATGCACCAATTTGTAAGTCGCTCTGGATAAGAGCGTCTGCTAAATGACTTAAATGTAAATGTAAATGTGTTTATACTTACGTACTATTGTTTGTACAGATGAACATGGTACCTTCAGGCATTTGGAAATTGCTCCCAAGGATGAACCAAACTTGTGGAGGTCTCCATTTCTTTTTACTGCGGTCTTGTCTGATTTCTTTTGATTTTCCCATGATGTCAAGCAAAGAGGCACTGAGTTTGAAGGTAGGCCTTGAAATACATCCACAGGTACACCTCCAATTGACTCAAATGATGTCAATTAGCCTATCAGAAGCTTCTAAAGCCATGACATCATTTTCTGGGATTTTCCAAGCTGTTTAAAGGCACAGCCAACTTAGTGTATTTAAACTTCTGACCCACTGGATTTGTGATACAGTGAATTATAATTGAAATAATCTTTCTGTAAACAATTGTTGGAAAAATGACTTGCACTCCTAACCGCTTTGTGTCATGCACAAAGTAGATGTCCTAACCGACTTGCCAAAACTATAGTTTGTCAACAAGAAATTTGTGGAGTGGTTGAAAAACGAGATTTAATGACTCCAATCTAAGTGTATGTAAACTTCCGACTTCAACTGTAGAAGGCTAAAATCACATTTATCTTCTCACAAATAGTTTCTTATTTAATCATATAAGTTTCACAACATTTAGATGTAAATCTGATCACTGGGAAATATACACATTTGGAGATACAGTAATGTTGTTCTACTGTCCTTAGTTACATCATAAATTAGTAACAAATTCGACATGATTGTTCTTTAAGTCCCCACCAACCATTTACCACCTTATTTGTGTTAGGAATATTGTGTCATTCTCCACTTTTGGATGTTGTAGTTTTGGCTGTAGGATTATCCTTGTAACAAACGGGTTCTTTCCCCACAATCCTGCAGAGCCCAAAGGCAGAGTTTTTGCAAGGTATTTACGACCGTCATAAAACTGTCCAACTCCATCCCTCTCAGCCTCTGAGGGAGAGATAGGGTGCTGTAGAGAGGATCCACTGTAACCTGATCCTTCAGATCCTCACAGGAGAGTCATGACAACAGTATGTGTCACTGTCCATGTTGACAGCTCCTGTACAGTAAGTCACTTAGGTTGAAATCGTCTGTCTGCTAATTGGCTATGTTAATAAGTTTCATTTTAAGTTGTTGTCGAGTGAATTGCTTCGTGCATCACAGAACATGACTGGTGCCATTACCAGTACAGTGTTGTCCAATTACTCTCCTCCTGTGTTCTGACCAGGTTTCTGTCAGCCAATCACCTTCTAGACAACACCAACATCATACACGGATACAAGACTTCACTGCGTCCTCTGGTTGTTATTTTTCGTTGGACGCGGACTCTCCCTCTTCTGTGACACCAACATGTTTCATCCCCCTTTCCATTTATTTATCCTCGTCCTCTCTGCCCTTCGGCTCCTCCGGACTAACACAACATCTCTCTCTCTTCCAATCAGGAAAGAGATCCGTCACTATTATGGATGGCAATAGGCAGGAAATTATCACAGTTACAGAGTTGGCCAGTAGGAAGCCAGGACAATGTTCCATTGGGGTTGTAGAACCCAGCCCATAGGAATTCTGTTGATCTCCAGTCCAAGATGGCTGATTGTACAATGAGTAATCCGTGTTGTTTCCCTGGCCTCTTCTCTTTTAGATGAAATCGGGAGCTGGTTGACTCAGTGGTGGTCCCCTGTCTGTAATTTTATTCATTTATTTTATTTTATTGAACCTTTATTTAACTAGGCCCTTTATAGAGAAACACAGATGATTGGTCCTTTCAAAGAGGGACACAGTTAATTGGTTCTTTCACAGAGAGACAACGTTGATTGGTCCTTTCACATAAGGACAGAGTTGATTGGTCTTTTCACAACAGAGGGGCGGTTCTGATTGGTTCTTTTCACACAGGGATGCTACTAATTGGTTCATTTCATAAAGGTATGGTTCTGGGCATGGTTTCCCAAAAGCTATGTGAATTATTAAAACCTTCGTAAGAGTATCTTTTAAATGTTCGAGCCGTTTTCCCAAAACCGTTTTTATTAACGTTACACTTGAACCCGTTAGTAATCTAACGCCTGCCTCAGACCACTCACAGAACAGTGGTCCTTAGATCACCGTTTAACCTCCCACATCACTTTACACAGAGAAACTCTCAGCTGAACATAGAATGAAGATCTGTCACTCTGTGACCGTCGAAAAAGCTGTAGTTCAATATAAATAGCCTAAAACGTATGTTATAAACAAGGGAAGCAAGGATAATTCGTTTGGTTTAATGAAAACTGACATAACCGAATTATATAATAGCTAGATTATTAGGCTAAATAGTGACATCACTTTCATGTATGTGCAATTGATAGACCTACCTAGTATTAAGCCATTAGGCTTCATCTGAGATGCTTCAACATTCACATCTATTAGGCCTATAGGCTATTGTTATCTAAAAGATCACGCTTTTCACTGTAGCCTAACCAGTAACCTAAAGGTCAACTATTAGGTCTATGGCAACGTCACGTCACTTGATACGTCATGTTTCATTATTTAATGATTTAATTGTAGCATATCTATTGCTCTACTTGAAGCCCAATTCCTGTATGCCATTAGGCTACTATGATTTGTTGAGCAATTCTGAAAACCATTGACATCATATCCTACTTTCAGGTCAGGTTGATATTTTCTAAGTGAATGAGGGAACAGGTGACTTTGACTTTGGCTTTATTCACTCTAACAGTTTACACAAACTGAAGAAATGCAGAATTTACATAATCCAACATTGTCTACAGAATAGCATGAGAAAACACTTGGCTAACATAATGGCTAACATAATACAAACACTTAGAATACAGAACACATGGCTAATATAATACAAACACTTAGAATACAGAACACATGACCAACATAATACCAACAGTTAGAATACAGAACACATGACCAACATAATACAAACACTTAGTATACAGAACAAATGGCTAACATAATACAAACACTTAGTATACAGAACACATGGCTAACATAATACAAACACTTAGAATACAGAACACATTGCTCACATAATACAAACACTTAGAATACAGAACACATGACCAACATAATACAAACAGTTAGAATACAGAACACATGACCAACATAATACAAACACTTAGTATACAGAACACATGGCTAACATAATACAAACACTTAGTATACAGAACACATGGCTAACATAATACAAACACTTAGAATACAGAACACATGGCTAACATAATACAAACACTTAGAATACAGAACACATTGCTCACAAAACACTTAGAATACAGAACACATGGCTAACATATTACAACACTTAGAATACAGAACACATGGCCCACATAATACAAACACTTAGAATACAGAACACATGGCCAACATAATACAAACACTTACAATACAGAACACATTGCTCACATAATACAAACACTTAGAATACAGAACACATGGCTAACATATTACAACACTTAGAATACAGAACACATGGCCCACATAATACAAACACTTAGAATACAGAACACATGGCCAACATAATACAAACACTTAGAATACAGAACACATGGCTAATATAATACAACACTTAGAATACAGACACACATGGCCAACATAATACAAACACTTAGAGTACAGAACACATGGCCAATTACGGGGGCTGAGTCACTGGCTTACTGGTGTTCTTCCATGCCGTCCCTGGGAGGGGTGCGTCACTTGAGTGGGTTGAGTCACTGACGTGGTCTTCCTGTCTGGGTTGGCGCCCCCCCTTGGGTTGTGCCGTGGTGGAGATCTTTGTGGGCTATACTCGGCCTTGTCTCGGGATGGTAAGTTGGTGGTTGGAGATATCCCTCCAGTGGTGTGGGGGCTGTGCTTTGGCAAAGTGGGTGGGGTTATGTCCTACCTGTTTGGCCCTGTCTGGGGGTTTCATCGGATGGGGCCACAGTTTCTCCTGACCCCTCCTGTCTCAGCCTCCAGTATTTATGCTGCAGAAGTGTATGTGTCGGGGGGCTAGTGACAGTCTGTCACATCTGGAGTATTTCTCTTGTCTTTTCCGGTGTCCTGTGTGAATTTAAATATGCTCTCTCTAATTCTCTCTTTCTCTCTTTCTTTCTTTCTCTCTCTCAGAGGACCTGAGCCCTAGGACCATGCCTCAGGACTACCTGGCTTGATGACTCCTTGCTGTCCCCAGTCCACCTGGCTGTGCTGCTGCTCCAGTTCCAACTGTTCTGCCTGCGGCTATGGAACCCTGACTTGTTCACCGTACGTGCTACCTGTCCCAGACCTGCTGTCCCAGACCTGCTGGAACACTGACCTGTTCACCAGACGTGCTACCTGTCCCAGACCTGCTGTTTTCAACTCTCTAGAGACAGCAGGAGCGGTAGAGATACTCTCAAAGATCAGCTATGAAAAAGCAAACTGACACTTACTCTTGTGTTACTGACTTGTTGCACCCTCGACAACTTCTATGATTATTATTATTTGACCATGCTGGTCATTTATGAACATTTGAAAATCTTGGCCATGTGCTGCTATAATCTCCACCTGGCACAGCCAGAAGAGGACTGGCCTCCCCTCATAGCCTGGTTCCTCTCTAGGTTTCTTCCTAGGTTTTGGCCTTTCTAGGGAGTTTTTCCTAGCCACCGTGCTTCTACACCTGCATTGCTTGCTGTTTGGGGTTTTAGGCTGGGTTTCTGTACAGCACTTTGAGATATCAGCTGATGTAAGAAGGGCTATATTAATACATTTGATTTGATTTGATGGCTAATATAATACAACACTTAGCCATGTGTTCTGTATTCTAAGTGTTGTATTATATTAGCCATGTGTTCTGTATTCTAACAACATACAACTTAAACACATAAAGGCTACAGAACATTTATTGTCTTGATGGGAAAACTGTATTTGTCACCTGTGCTCCCTCTCCGGCCGCTAGGTCACCAGGCTGCTCGTTATGGCGCACACCTGTCACCATCGTTAGGCACACCTGCTTGTCATCAGACTCACCTGGACTCCATCACCTCCCTGATTGCCTTCCCTATAGATGTCACTCCTTTTGGTTCCTTCCCCAGGCGTTATTGTTTCTGTGTCATGTCTGTGTGTTGTTCGTGTTTTCTTGTTTTGTATTATGTTGCGTTTATTTATTAAAACACTCACTCTCTGAAGTTGCTTCCTGACTCTCAGCGCACATCCTTACAGTATTGCAAACAAAAGGAATAAAAAATAGGACTTTGAATAGCCCTGAATCATTTAGGAGTTACAGCGAGCTCTTTAGCCTATATTCTGGAATCATTTTCAGCATGGGATAACTCCTGTAATGACACAGTTAAGTTTCACTTGGTAACGAGCGCACTGCGTGGTGTTCTGGGAAATGAGTGTGGCATCTTTGGCAGTTATTTCTACGATGCATCGTTAAAACACTCGTAAGCCTAATCTCCATCGCTATCGGGAAACTGGGCCCTGATTGGTTCCTTTCACACAGGAACAGCTCTGATTGGTTCATTTCACACAGGGATGCTACTGATTGGTTCCTTTTACATAGGAACAGTTCTGATTGATTCCTTTCATAAGGAGACTGTTCTGATTGGTTCCTTTCACACTAGCAGGGAAAGTTCTAATTGTTTATTTTCACAGAGGGATGGACCTGATTTGGTTCTTCCTCAGACATGTCCATGACGTATCATTTTATATATATATATATATATATATATATATATATATATATAGATATAGATATAGATATAGATATAGATATATATATATATAGATAGATATTTTTTTTTATTATATATTTTTTTACGTATTTTGCATAGAGAGATGAGAGAGAGTGCTGAACGAGCAGTAGGCACAGAGAAACTCTCAGCTGAACATAGCATGAAGATGTCTCTCTGTGACCGTCGAAAACGCTGTAGTTAAATATAAATAGCCTAAAAAGTATGTTATAAACAAGGGAAGCAAGGATAATTAGTTTGGTTTAATGAAAACTGAGATAACCGAATTATATAATAGCTAGATTATTAGGCTAAATAGTGACATCACTTTCATGTATGTGCAATCGATAGACCTACCTAGTATTAAGCCATTAGGCTTCATCTGAGATGCTTCAACATTCACATCTATTAGGCCTATAGGCTATTGTTATCTAAAAGATCACGCTTTTCACTGTAGCCTAACCAGTAACCTAAAGGTCAACTATTAGGTCTATGGCAACGTCACGTCACTTGATACGTCATGTTTCATTATTTAATGATTTAATTGTAGCATATCTATTGCTCTACTTGAAGCCCAATTCCTGTATGCCATTAGGCTACTATGATTTGTTGAGCAATTCTGAAAACCATTGACATCATATCCTACTTTCAGGTCAGGTTGATATTTTCTAAGTGAATGAGGGAACAGGTGACTTTGACTTTGGCTTTATTCACTCTAACAGTTTACACAAACTGAAGAAATGCAGAATTTACATAATCCAACATTGCCTACAGAATAGCATGAGAAAATACTTAGAATACATGGTGTCGTGTCTTTGGCTATGCCGGATTAATTGATATGACATGCTAACTTATAAAATGATTTCTCTGTAATTAATATTACCTGATTAAGCTAATCATGTAAATGTAATTAACTAGAACGTCGGGGCACCACGGAAGAACGTTTATAGAGTCGTTATCTTCCGAATAAACTCTTAAAATACTTTGTAATATTTTACATCGATAGCAGTCAATAGTAACCCTTTTCTTATTTTCAGTCTCATAATGAAAGTTGTAAGTTCTTGGCTATCTTCACGAACCCTGGCTAACAAGTTGAATCAGCAATACAAAATTGGGTTTAATTATTTATTTACTAAATACCTAACTAATCACACAGAATTACAAATACACAGAATACAATGATGTCATACAGAAAACGTCCCGGTAGACGGAACAGATATGACGGCTGGTTACACAAAGGAAAGGGGGTTGGGCTTGAATGAAAGAGCGGGAAGATTTAGGAACAGAGAAACAGCAGCTATGCTATCGTAAATACATTATCTTATGCATTCTAAATTACCGCCCATTTGGAAAAGGAAAATGCAATAAATATTTACTCTGAGCTGCGCTTCGGTAGATTGGTCGTAGATGCTGGCCGGGTTGGCCAACAGATCTCCCTGTTTTCGGAAGAATGTCAATGGTGGTCCATTGGATACGTGGTGGTATCTTCGTCTGGTTGTTAGACTGGATCCGTCGTCCGTCCTTTCCTAACCCACGTTAGCAGCGGCTGCTGCTAACTCAACGGCTAGGAAGTAGCACTTCTGTAGTGAATAAGCTCAAAGTTCATACCAGTTCATACCAGAGCTCACGCCGAGGTTGGCTTAGTTCTGTACTTGACATGTGTGTCCTTCTAACGTAGAGGCTGCAGACCTCACGTACTGGAACAACGTGGTTATCTTTTCGTCAAAGGATTATATAGTGGAGAGGGGGAGGGAGGTGTTTCATCGTTTATAACCCCTGTCTCTTCACAGGGTTGGCCACTGATCGAGCAGGGCACTTTCCTTATGAAAACCCAAATCTCTCATTCGGAAGCTAAAATTACATTTCATCTCCTAACAAACATTTTCAATGTCAAACATTTCAATTGCATAACAATTCCATGTGACTCTGATAACTAGAGGCTGTATACTTTCTCAGATACAGTTTATGTCGTCCTGTCATCAGTCATAATGTCTCAGATGACAACCGAACTGACATACATACTCATTACGTTCACAAGCATATTTCCAACTGGTTTTATTAACAAAATATGGTTCCTTTTCCCCATTTGTTTGATGTTCCCAGACTCTCTATATTTAACACAGGCTATTCACGTCCTTCAGTAGATTCAGAGAGGGGAAGAGAGAAAGGTATTTATGGGGGGTGGGGGTCATAAACCTTACCCACAGGCCAACGTCATGACAGTCCCCCCAGGTTGGGTTCAATCTTGCGATTAACCTGCATGTTATAACCCAACATAAAAATGAACGTGGGTTGTCCTAGTTGTGGATCATCGTTGTGGTCCCCATCTGGCGGTCGACCCGGGTAAGGTGTCTGCAAATGAAGAAATCCGCTCCAAGGCTGGGCAGTAGATGTCCAGTTGGTGGTTGCTATTGCAGTCCCCCCTCTGGTGGTCGACCCGGGTAGGGTCTCTGCAAATGAAGAAGTCCGTTCCATGGCTCGGCAGCGGATGTCCGGATTGGGATCGCCATTCCGGACCCGTCGTCTGGTCGTCCAGACTGGAATATCTGGGCAGTAACTTAGGCAGATGTTAACAACGCACACACACTCATGAAATATATCATTACATTTCGCCCCCAAATGAGCGGCGTTGTGGCACTAACTGATGGTTGTATGGGGGAGTTGTTTATGGCTCTATCACTTTCTATGTGCCGAAGAAAATGAAACAAAATGAATGAAAGCATAAACAAAACAAAATATAGTTATGCCACCTTAATCATCTAATTGGACTGTATTCTATCTACGTCCATGGTCTTGGCAAAATGACCCTATAATGGCATTGTCTAATGTCATATCTAGGGCTTTTCTAATTTGCGGGGTGGCGCTTAGGGTACTATCCTAAGTTGACAACTATATGATAAGTCTACAGCTGTAAGGCACTCGTTTTGGGCAGTCTACAGGATGACCTATGGACTTCTGGTTAGAAAACTGGTGAGTGCTGTAGAGTCAAAGGCCTAGAAGTAAATGTTCAACTTTACTAAGGCTGGTATTTTGCTTGGACCCTTAAGTGATCCTAGCATAAATCCTAATTGGATGTTCCGTTGTGCATGTGCGTTTATGCTTACACAATCGTGCATGTCAAGGGAAGAAAACCAAGTATCCTGGCAGATTACAACTTGTTCAGAATGAGTCTGACGTAGTCAGGTAATTTTCAGGTCAATGCCTGGAGGTCAGTCAGAATTGGTGTCAAGGGAGTCTGTAGTAGTTTTCTACAAGTCACTGTGTCTTCCACTATTGTAGTGGCGGTTGGTATGAAGTCAATTTCATAGCTATGTTATCCACGGAGGAGCTAACCTCACGACGGAAGTACTCTAAGTATTAGACCAGTCGTACGTGGTGTGATCATGGTTCATGACTTCTAATAATTTTCTCCTGAACGGAGGGTTCTATTTATCAGTGGCATGTGTTAACCATTGGAAGAGTGCAATGGAGATTCCCTTCCCCGTGTTGCACTCTGAGTGACTCCTATGTCGCTATTATCAATAGCAATTTAACTTGGGAGGTTACTAATCCTCTTACTGAGTGTTGCTGGACTGACTGTGGTATTGGTACTGGTATTCAAGGGGTCCAGTTGTCCTACCGATTTATTCTGGAATATTATCTACCGGAACACATGATTGGAGCATATTACTAGTTGTATTGTAGTTGAACCTACACATGGCAAGGAATGATTATTGTTGCCATTTGTTTTGGAGATGGACAAGTCCATTGGACTTCCTTTACGACCAGTGTGGTACACCTCAGTACTATCTTAGACGTGTTCTAAGATAATCCCCGTCTAGGGGCCTGTCTGCTCCTCACTGTTCTCATAGGGGAGTTTACAACTAGATTTGATTTATGCTCTGGCGGCCTCGTACGGTGTTGTCCGTAGTCTCGACCCCCCCCCCCACCGGCCTCGATGAGGCTCATCATGGGTCTGGGCTACTATTCCCCCCCTTTGTGTCTCGGGACCCCCCCCACCAGCGGGTGGTGTTGGTGTCCGAGGCGCAAACGAAAAGGTCGGACCCTATGTACGAGTCGTCAGTGGCCGCGTTATTATGAGAATGGCTGTAACCTTTCAACCAAATATCCTGGTGTTTGTGCTTCAACACCCTCAGTGGCTGTCGAGGTCCGTCAGTCACCACCGCGTCCGCGTGTGGCAACCTCTTCAGTACCTGCAAACTGAGACAAGGATATCGGTCTGAGATCTCGCAAAGTGTTTCACCAGTGGGAGTCATCGGGTCAGTTGCTGGACTGACGCCATTAGTGTCATTGTAAGGGGTGACAGTCCCCAACAAAGCAGAAGGTGTATCATCGGAAGCAGAGTGTACTCTGCACATCAATGTTTTTCTTGCTGAGACGGCCGCAGTGCTTGCGGAAGTGTCCGAAGGGCAAGGGAAGTTCATCTCAACTATCGAATTGCACGACTGCAAGGAGGAGGGAAGTTGCTTATTCACATAGACAGCTGGCTCGAAATCATGAAAAGAATTGTCAATCAGGTTGGCTGATGGAATGTGTCGAGATATCGTAATATCTCCTTGGATCGGATTCGGCACCAAGAGGTTTCTAAACGTCTTTTCCCAAAGGGGTGCTTTCGACAGATACCCCTCGTGAATGACTGCATTGCAGCTAGCGTTAGGGGAAGACAGTGTGGTCAGTGGAGAAGGCACTGTGGCCTGTGACCATACCTGGTTGGTTTTCCAATCCATCAATGGGAGTAACCGATCCATCAAGTCTGCTCCAAGTAGCAGGGTTACAGTTTCGAGGCTGGTAACATACACAGGGTGAACGAGCGATACGTCCTGGAAGTGTAGTTTCAGCATGACTCTCAATGTGAGAGGCGAGGTAGTCTGAGTGACCCCTCGAAGTGTAGTGTCGCATCGTTCCACTTTTAACCAACGTTTAGTTGGCTTCAAAGCCCTTTTGAGATCATCAAACAATGTTTGAGAGATGAGTGATATTGTCGCACCCGAATCAATTAGCGCATGACAAGCTAAGCAGTCCTCCAGGACTGTTTCCAGGTATGGCCGTTTAGATTCGTGGTTAGTGGACATATTCCCCACAAAGTGGAGTGGTCGTTCGCAACGACGTGATGTGCCATTTCTGTTCAAGGTGGAAGCAGATTGACTTTTCCGATTTTGAGTGGGCTTGGCTTTAACGAAGCGTTTGACATTTTTCTTCGCAACTTTTGTATCAGAGTCTATAGACAGAGCCCGGGGGCTTGTTTCTTGATCAAGCGGGCCCTGGATAGGGTCTTGAATGAGAGCGGGAGAAATTTGAACTTTAACGTCCTTGCTATGGGTGTTAATTCCTGCGGACCTGGTGTCCGGTAATTCCCCGTCTAGTCCTTGTGACTTATCTTTTACCCTTTTCTCAAATTGTTCTCGCTTTAGTTCTTCCCGTAGTGGGACTTCTGGAGAACATTGGTCTACGTTTTGATCGTCCTTCAACCCTTTGTTACCCTTGTGCTCTGACACTTTTTGTGGGTTGGGTGCAGGAACGTAGTGAACGGGTCGTTTGTAGCGGTAGTCATGTTGATGGCTACGTACTTTACAGTTATTTTGACCGCGGAGGTTATTGGAATCATGGTTTCGAGGTAGAAACTGTTGTTGTGCGTCATCTCTCGACGCTCCAATACCTGATAATACACCCTCTAACTGGAGTGAGTGCTCCTGGTTAAACTTCAAAACTGAGTGGTCAGGGCTCTTAGCGTTGTGAACTTTTGATGCCTCAAAAGCTGTGCTTGCAAGCTCTCTGAGTTGTAAGATAGGCAAGCCAACATGGGCTGCAGGGCCCAAGTAGGTAATGAAGGTGGGATACATGTTCGACAGAAACATTTGTTTGAATGGTAACAGCTCTTCCATTCCTGTTTCCGTGAGTAGGCCAAAGTAAGCTGAACGAAGCCTATGATAGAAAGCTTGTGGGTGTTCGTTCCGAGCTTGTTTGATGGTGTTAGCCAGTGAGCTATCGTGTTTGCGAGTCGCAGAACAACTGAATTCTAATATCAAAGCTGTGGCAAGTTTAGCGTAGTCATTTAGCACGTGTTGCTGTTGTAGGCAAATGAACCTCGTAACGTGTCTATTCGACGTTCGCTTCAACAGGTAAACCCTGTCAGAACCCGTAGCATTCGGGTAGCCACCCAACGCGTCCTCTATGTCAGCTAGGAACGTCTCAGTATCGTTTGGCTGACCTGGAACGGGGTCAAAGGTGGGGAAATTCTTGACGAGTTTGTCAAGGTATTCCGCGCCAAGCGGGTGGAGAGGGTTGGCTTCATCCTGTGGAGAAATTGGGGCCGACAGGCCAAGAGGAGAAGCCAAGCTTTGGCTTTGTTGGCCAAGAGGCTCCATATTACTCAGTGCCGAATGGCCAAGAGGAGAAGACTGAGGGACACATGATGGAGGCAATGTCTGAAACCTATCGTCTTCACTCCTTTGAGTACCGGACTCCGGTTGCTTGGATGGGTAGTCATGCTGTAGAGCGTGACCATTCTGGACTACCTCCAGATGGTACCTAAGGGTGGTCTTCTGCTGCATTGCAGAGTCCACATGAGCGCTTAGAGTACCAATTTTGGACACGTGAGTGTCACACCTGCTCCTTTCGGTCTCAAACTTATCTGTCATGGTTTGCAGATAGAGGTCTCGAGTACGGAGCGAGAGATTCAGTGATGAGATTTCCTTTGCTTGCTTAGAAATCAATATTTCCATCCTCATCACCTGAGTTCTCTCATCATTCATTTGGTCAGCGACTTCAATAAGTTCTGCTGATTTGTCATCCAACTTAGTCATTGTGTTCATCAACTGATCGTCTTTGGTCTGCAGAATTTGGAGTAGAACATTGTTACCTTGAGTAACGTTCAACAAAACTGCCTGCATGTTATCAAATTGCGCGTTCCTGTTTGTAGATAACTCGACAGATTTATCTAGTTTGGCGTGGACTACATCGCATTTAGTTTTGGCTAAATTGAGTTGTTCCTGCAGATGACGATTTTGTTGGAGAGTTTGTGCTCATTCATCGTCATAAGTATTTGCAATTACTTTTAATTGTTCCGATTTCAAACGCAGTTCCTCGACTAGCAGAATGTTTTCATTTCCTGCTTTTGTCAATAGTTGCTCAGTTCTCTCCACCTGTGCCCTCATGTTAGCCATGTCTTGCACGTGCTTCAGCTGTGCACTGTGGTATTGGACCGATGCCAACCTTTGATGGCGATACATAAGTGCTAAAGTGGAGAGAACAGTCACAAAGCCTGTATTTGATGGTTGATTTTGGAGAGCGTTCGCATTTTCGGCTGTTGTTTTTCTAATGGCATAATTTGGGTTGGTATCACTGCTGAGGTCAGAGATCAATCCTTTTATGGGTGGAGGTTCACTAATTAGCGGAGGAGTGGTGACCACCTCCTTTGGTAGCTTGCACATTATTAGAAAAATTTAGAGGAAAAATGTTCCTATTTTTTTTTCAATGTTTGGGTTTGGAATTCATTGGAAGCTGCAAAGAGAAGTTTAATCTATTTATAGATGTTGACGAACCATCAGTACTGTACCAGTAATGTGGAAGTTGGACGTGAATGAATTTGCAAAAGCAAATTGAATTAATTAATCAATGCCAATGATTAATCCTACCTGGGTAGGCTATCTGGGTATTAAACTTGAATTAACCTGAGGTTGCTCAATCCAGGTTAATATGGGAAGTTTAAAAGTGTCTCATTTGATGGCAAGAACATTAAGGTATGTTCAACAATTTAACTTGAATGAGATGATAATCCATACAATCTCCATTGATTGGATATCATAAGTGTAAACAGTAGATCAAATGTTGGGAACACTCCCCACTATGGTACACTTCTTCCTTGGGCCGAAGCCACATGGGATTCCCGCTGGGCGGGACTTCTGTCAGTACTGGATTACTGAATGGGTTTTGCAAAAACCAAATTTTACTGATTGATAAATTTTAATGATAAATCAAACCTGTATAGGCTATATGGGATTTAAACTTTAATTAACCTGAGAGGTTTATTCATCTAGGTTAATGTGGAAAAAAGGTTACAATGTCTCATTTAGAAAACTCATCAATTTGGATATTATTTAAACTTGAGAATGTAAATCTGGCAATTTCACTTATTAGTTCAATTGAATAAGACATCGATATCCGTCTGGATATCACGAGTAACGACTTGAGTGTCATCTGACTAATTCTACTTGAAGCAAAGTACTGTTGACTCTTCAAAGGTCCCTGCTGGCACACGCTGAAATCCAACTCAAGTCGGATTAATTACCAGGTGGCACAAACAAAATGGCTGTTTTACCTTTTGTTAGCTTAGCATCTCGAGCAAGCTAATGCTACTTGATGCCTGAAAAGTGCTCAACATAGGATTCCCTTGGCAAGGGAAAGGTTTTACTTATAACGTATTATGTTCAAACCCTTTTCGGCGATATTTGACGATGTTTTAACCGGAACTCGCGGGAAACAACGAACTGCACCGTGGTCTACTCGCATCGAAACGTGAGAGACAGAGAGATACTTATCGCTGGTCAAGCTAATCTCTCCAAAATTTCAATCGGCTGGCTCTTTGTCCTCGCTCGAGAAATTAATAATGACCTAGCCAACACGCGTCTGAAACGCGAGAGGCAGAAATACTTAGCGTTTGGCCAAACGCGCTATTTCTCAGATAGCTTTATCAGCCATCATACATACATGTTTAGTTTATGCTACCCACTGACTACGTCAGAGCACAACACGGAGGCGATTCTCCGGAATACACACGCACCAATAATTCCAGTCTACAATTCCCATAATGTATATAATCAACTTGGTATATTATGTAATCTGCGTTTCAATTTTATATATGCTGAATCAAAATGAAAGCTTCATCCTATTTTAGATTCCTCGCACGGGGGCTCCAAAATGTCGTGTCTTTAGCTATGCCGGATTAAGTGATATGACATGCTAACTTATAAAATGATTTCTCTGTAATTAATATTACCTGATTAAGCTAATCATGTAAATGTAATTAACTAGAAAGTCGGGGCACCACGGAAGAACGTTTATAGAGCTGTTATCTTCCGAATAAACTCTTAAAATACTTTGTAATATTTTACAACGATAGCAGTCAATCTTAACCCTTGTCTTATTTTCAGTCTCATAATGAAAGTTGTAAGTTCTTGGCTATCTTCACGAACCCTGGCTAACAAGTTGAATCAGCAATACAAAATTGGGTTTAATTATTTATTTACTAAATACCTAACTAATCACACAGAATTACAAATACACAGAATACAATGATGTCATACAGAAAACGTCCCGGTAGACGGAACAGATATGACGGCTGGTTACACAAAGGAAAGGGGGTTGGGCTTGAATGAAAGAGCGGGAAGATTTAGGAACAGAGAAACAGTAGCTATGCTATCGTAAATACATTATCTTATGCATTCTAAATTACCGCCCATTTGGAAAAGGAAAATGCAATAAATATTTACTCTGAGCTGCGCTTCGGTAGATTGGTCGTAGATGCTGGCCGGGTTGGCCAACAGATCTCCCTGTTTTCGGAAGAATGTCAATGGGGGTCAATTGGATACGTGGTGGTATCTTCGTCTGGTTGTTAGACTGGATCCGTCGTCCGTCCTTTCCTAACCCACGTTAGCAGCGGCCGCTGCTTACTCAACGGCTAGGAAGTAGCACTTCTGTAGTGAATAAGCTCAAAGTTCATACCAGTTCATACCAGAGCTCACGCCGAGGTTGGCTTAGTTCTGTACTTGACATGTGTGTCCTTCTAACGTAGAGGCTGCAGACCTCCCGTACTGGAACAACGTGGTTATCTTTTCGTCAAAGGATTATATAGTGGAGAGGGGGAGGGAGGTGTTTCATCGTTTATAACCCCTGTCTCTTCACATGGTTGGCCACTGATCGAGCAGGGCACTTTCCTTATGAAATCCCAAATCTCTCATTCGGAAGCTAAAATTACATTTCATCTCCTAACAAACATTTTCAATATCAAACATTTCAATTGCATAACAATTCCATGTGACTCTGATAACTAGAGGGTGGATACTTTCCCAGGTACAGTTTATGTCGTCCTGTCATCAGTCATAATGTCTCAGATGACAACCGAACTGACATACATACTCATTACGTTTCCAAGCATATTTCCAACTGGTTTTATTAACAAAATATGGTTCCTTTTCCCCATTTGTTTGATGTTCCCAGACTCTCTATATTTAACACAGGCTATTCACGTCCTTCAGTAGATTCATAGAGGGGAAGAGAGAAAGGTATTTATGGGGGGGGGGGGTCATAAACCTTACCCACAGGCCAACGTCATGACAATGGCCAACATAATACAACACTTAGAGAACAGAACACATGGCCCACATAATACAACACTTAGAATACAGAACACATGACCAACATAATGCAAACACTTAGAATACAGAACACATGGCCAACATAATACAAACTTAGAATACAGAACACGTGGCCAACATAATACAAACACTTAGAATACAGAACACATGGCCAACATAATACAACACTTAGAATACAGAACACATGGCCAAAATAATACATAATACAGAACATATATTGTCTTGATGGGAAAATTGTAATGCAAAAAAATGGATACAACAAATAGGCCATGAATCATTTAGGAGTTACAGCGAGCTCTTTAGCCTATATTCTGGAATCATTTTCAGCATGGGACAACTCCTGTAAAGACACAGTTAAGTTTCCCTTGGTAACGAGCGCACTGCGTGGTGTTTTGGGAAATGGGTGTGACATCTTTGGCAGTTATTTTTACGATGCATCGTTAAACACTCATAAGCCTAAACTCCATCGCTTTCGGGAAACTGGGCCCTGATTGGTTCCTTTCACACAGGAACAGCTCTGATTGGTTCTTTTAACACAGGGATGCTACTGATTGGTTCCTTTTACATAGGGACAGTTCTGATTGATTCCTTTCACAAGGAGACTGTTCTGATTGGTTCCTTTCACACTAGCAGGGAAAGTTCTAATTGTTTATTTTTACAGAGGGACGGACCTGTTTTGGTTCTTCAAATTACGTGGGACGACAGGGATTTGACTTTCTCTGTGCCTCGTCCAGACTTGGGAATGTTTTACACATTCTACATCACCACTCTATCTGCAGGCTGATTGGCAGTGTGGCACCATGCAGTGGTAGATTCAGGATGCTGACCCTTAGGGACATTCACAATAGACCGGCAACCAGTGGCACATGCATCTCATTCAATGACCATCCCTGAGACCCGATATGCTCAAATTGAAAAGGAGATGCTGAGCATAACATATGCTTGTGAGAGATTCCATCAGTTTGTGTCACGACTTCCGCCGAAGTCGGTCCCTCTCCTAGTTCGGGCGACATTCGGCGGTCGACATCACCGGCCTTCTAGCCATCGCCGATCCACCTTTCATTTTCCATTGGTTTTGTCTTGTCTTCCCTCACACCTGGTTTCAATTCCATAAATTACATATTGTGTATTTAATCCTCTGTTCCCCCATGTCCTTGTCCGGAATTGTTTCTTGCAGTACTTGTGTACGTTATGCTGGTGGATACCAGGTTTTGTTTGAACCATTCATTTATTGTTCTGTTTACGGTGGTTTTTATGTCTATTAAACGACACCATTGAAAATCAGTTTTCGCTCTCCTGCGCCTGACTTATCTACCGCCAGTATGCACCGCGTTACAGAATTCCGGACCGAACCTATGGAGTCAGCAGGAGTAGGTACCCCGAGTATAGAGGTGGAGGAGCGCGTCCGGGAGCACGCGGCAATGCTCCACCATCTTGACACTGCCATGGACCGCGTTGTCCAGACAATCGAGCACTAGGAGAGACAGGTAGATCTCCCATCGCCTCCACCAGCACAACAGGGGTCTCCACTAAGCACTCCTCCTTCTCCTGTTCCTAGTGGGATTCGTCTCTCCCTGCCCCAGGAATACGATGGGACGACTGCGAACTGCCAGGGGTTCCTTTTACAACTGGACTTGTACCTGGCAACTGTCCACCCGGCTCCTTCGGGCCATGAGAGGGTGTCCGCCCTCATCTCGTGCCTCACCGGGAATGCCCTGGAGTGGGCCAACGGCGTTGGAGAGAGGGAGATGCGACGTTGGACCAATTTGAGGAGTACACCCGCCGCTTCCGGCCGGTCTTCGACCACCCGCCCGAGAGTAGAGCGGCGGGTGAGTGCCTCTTCCATCTGAGGCAGGGGACAAGGAGCGCACAGGAGTTCGCCTTGGAGTTTCGGACCCTGGCTGACGGCGCGGGATGAAACGACAGGACCCTGAACGACCAGGCAGGGCGCTCTGGCATCACCCCAGGTGAGCCGGGACCATTCTCACCCAGAGCCCTCTGTTGCACATATGCTTGTGTATGTCACTTTCCCTGAGTTTTCCCCGCATTGCCAGCATAAGGCGCTCGTCGATTTAGGCGCAGCTGGGAATTTTATTGATAGAGCGTTTGCCCATAGTTTAGGGATCCCCATTGTTCCCGTGGCTGTGCCCTTCCCCGTTCACACCTTAGATAGTCGATGGTTGATTAGGGAGGTCACCGCTCCTCTGGGCATGGTGACGCAGGGGGGTCACAAGGAGAGAATTAGTCTCTTCCTTATTGACTCTCCTGCGTTTCCGTGGTGCTAGGCCTACCCTGGTTAGCTTGTCATAACCCCACTGTTTCTTGGCCACAGAAGGCTCTCACGGGGTGGTCACGAGAGTGCTCGGGGAGGCGTTTAGGGGTTTCCGTTGGTGCTACTACGGTGGAGAGTTCAGACCAGGTCACCGTGCGCATTCCCCCTGAATATGCCGATTTAGCTCTCGCCTTCTCCAAAAAAAAGGCGACACAATTACCACCCCATCGACGGGGCGATTGTGCGATAAATCTCCTGGTAGACGCTGCACTTCCCAGGAGTCACGTGTATCCCCTCTCACAGGCGGAGACGGAGGCTATAGAAACATATGTCTCTGAATCCCTGCGTCAGGGGTATATTCGGTCCTCCACTTCACCCGCCTCCTCAAGTTTCTTTTTTGTGAAGAAGAAGGAGGGAGGTCTGCGCCCGTGTATTGACTATCGGGGTCTGAACCAGATCACTGTGAGGTATAGTTACCCGCTACCGCTCATAGCCACAGCAATTGAGCCATTGCACGGGGCGCGCTTCTTCACCAAACTAGATCTCAGGAGCGCTTACAACCTGGTGCGGATCATGAAGGGAGACAAGTGGAAGACGGCTTTCAGTACCACCTCAGGGCACTATGAGTACCTCGTCATGCCGTACGGGTTGATGAATGCGCCATCAGTCTTCCAAGCCTTTGTAGACGAGATTTTCAGGGACCTGCACGGGCAGGTTGTAGTGGTGTATATCCTCTGGACGGGCTACGTCCCGTATGCGGGACGGACATCCAGCGAAAAATCCTATCGCTATTTGCATAACAAAATGTAATTTTTTTTTTTTTCAAATATAGGACTATTTTATATCGTTTTATAGATACACCTCTCCTGAATCGAACCACGTTGTCCGATTTCAAAAAGGCTTTACAGCAAAAGCAAAACATTAGATTATGTTAGAGGAGTATATATATCTATATCTTAAAAGTAGCCACATAGCCATTTTCCGACCAACCACATGCATCACAAATAACCAAAAAACAGCTAAATGCAGCACTAACCTTTGACAATCTTCATCAGATGACACTCCTAGGACATCATGTTACACAATACATGCATTCTTTTGTTCGATAAAGTTCATATTTATATATAAAAACAGCATTTTACATCGGCGCGTGACGTTGACTAACTATTTTCCCTCAAATGCGTCCGGTGAAACAGCGCTACAATTTACTAAATTACTATTCGAAAACATTTTAAAATGTAATATTGTCATTCTAAGATTTATAGATTAGCATCTCTTGAAAGCACCTGCAATGCCAGATTTAAAAATAACTTTACTGGGTAATCACACTTTGCGATAAAAGGGGATGCGATACTCAGAAAAATAGGCTAGCAATACAGGTCAGCGCCATCTTGGAACAATCGCATATCAAATCTAGTCTTGTATACTATTGTCAATAATCCCTTACCTTTGATTATCTTCATCAGAAGGCACTTCCAGGGATCCCAGGTCCACAACAAATGTATTTTCGTTCGAAAAAGTTAATCCTTTATGTCTTCTTGTTAGCTCGTTCTGAAGGCTGCACCAAAAGTACCGTCGTGCGCGGGACACCTCTCTTACCAAAATTGATTTTTTTTAAATTTAAGTTCGTTCAAACATGTCAAACGTTGTATAACATACATCTTTAGGGCCTTTTTCAACCAGGGCTCCAATAACATTCAAGGAGGACGATTGGGGGACGATTTCTGAACCCCCTGGGACATACCAGTCACATCTTCTGAACCCCCTGGGACATGCCAGTCACATCTTCTGAACCCCTGGGACATGCCAGTCAGATCTTCTGAACCCCCAGGGGCATACCAGTCACATCTTCTGAACCCCTGGGACATGCCAGTCACATCCTCTGAACCCCCTGGGACATGCCAGTCAGATCTTCTGAACCCCTGGGACATGCCAGTCACATCTTCTGAACCCCTGGGACATGCCAGTCAGATCTTCTGAACCCCTGGGACATGCCAGTCAGATCTTCTGAACCCTTGGGACATACCAGTCACATCTTCTGAACCCCCTGGGACATGCCAGTCACATCTTCTGAACCCCCTGGGACATGCCAGTCAGATCTTCTGAACCCCTTGGGACATGCCAGTCACATCTTCTGAACCCCCTGGAACATGCCAGTCACATCTTCTGAACCCCCTGGACATGCCAGTCAGATCTTCTGAACCCCCTGGCCTAAGCTGAAGTCATCTAGATATCAGTTTGATAACATTGGTTATGGACAGGTCATTGATTATGGACAGGTCATGGACAGGTCATTGGTTATGGACTGATCATGGACAGGTCATTGGTTATGAACAGGTCACTGGTTATGGACAGGTCATGGACAGGTCATTGGTTATGGACAGGTCATTGGTTATAGACAGTTCATTGGTTATGGATAGGTCATTGGTCATGGACAGGTCATGGACAGGTCATTGGTTATGGACAGGTCATTGGTTATGGACAGGTCATTGGTTATGCACAGGTCATTGGTTATGAACAGGTCATTGGTTATGGACAGGTCATTGGTTATGAACAGGTCATTGGTTATGTACAGGTCATTGGTCATGGACAGGTCATGGACAGGTCAGTGGTTATGAACAGGTCATTGGTTATGAACAGGTCATTGGTTATGGACAGGTCATTGGTTATGAACAGGTCATTGGTTATGTACAGGTCATTGGTCATGGACAGGTCATGGACAGGTCAGTGGTTATGAACAGGTCATTGGTTATGGACAGGTCATTGGTTATGGACAGGTCATGGGCAGGTCATTGGTTATGGACAGGTCAGTGGTTATGAACAGGTCATTGGTTATGGACAGGTCTTTGGTTATGAACAGGTCATTGGTTATGGACAGGTCATTGGTCATGGACAGGTCATGGGCAGGTCATTTCTTATGGACAGGTCATTGGTTATAGACAGCAGATTATCTGTAAACCTGGTGCAACGAATCACTTCTGAGATGTATGTTTTTGTTGTGTATTGTCTCTGTCCAAAATAAACGTAATAAACAAATGACCAAATGATAACACCCCTCTCCTCTCTGTGGCTGGTTGGAGGGTTGATGTATCAGCGTTACTGTGGCCCGCAGAGACCAGAGTGTTTGAACAGAATGATTTCATCATCCTCCGACGCAGCGCTAGTAAAGCGTTGTGAATGTAAATGTGTACAGAGAATCTTGATGGGCATGAAAAATGAATGAATTACTTTACTGGCTGATCTTCAAACACTTTTAATAAATGTATCCCCCACACAGTCATATATTGATATGTTTGATATATTTATCTTTTAATCTTACCCTTTTAAATTGACTTTCCCGATTCCCTTCCCATGAATGTCCCTGAACACGCGATGTGTGTTTGACTGAAGATACAGCATGAGTGTCCCGTAGCATCACCTGAGATATGGTTTAGATGAGAAGACACAGAGCAGAGTGAATGTTTACAAGACACCGTGGATTTATTTCATTTGTTTTATGAAAAGTGTTCTATGTTGTGTTCCAAGAATGGGAGTTTATTTTAGTTGAAGTTACTGTGAAAGCACTTTGTTTTCTTCAAACGACCAAAACGGTTAATTGTTTAGTTTGTGACACTCTGCAACTGATCTGATTCTTGAAGAATAAGTGGCCTATTTACTGTCAGTTCATCATCTCTAATTGTTTAGACTGAGAAAGAGCTCATCATCTCTGTTTAGACTGAGAAAGAGTTAATCATCTTTAACTGTTTAGACTGAGAAAGAGCTCATCATCTCTGTTTAGACTGAGAAAGAGTTGATCATCTCTGTTTAGACTGAGAAAGAGTTCATCATCTCTAATTGTTTAGACATTATGCAGCATCTGTTTTTCATTTGATGGTTTGTTTCTCGTCAAAATGCTAATAGCGATGTTGTATTGATCGATATTTCTGCATGGTTTGGGGGGGAAAAAAACACAGCCAGTTAGTATAGTCATGTCTTAAAATGTCTTAATTTCATTAGGATCTCCCTGATATTTCAATACCAGTCTTTTACCTTGGCACGTGCCTATCAAGAAGCCACTGTCTTGTGATAGAAGTTTAATGGGGGATTTTCAGGTGTGGAAAAACAGGAGAAAAAATCGTTTGATTTTAGGGGGGGGGGGGGGTTTCTGTAGCCAATAGAAGTTATGTAACGCTAGACAAGGATTAACAACTACCTCATAGTTCAATATCCCATTTCAAATCTATCAAGCAGAATTTCCCCTCAAATCTGGTTCGGTGAAGGTAGTCGTTGTACCTCTCGTATCCAGGAAGTTAGCCACCCAAAGACAAACAAATGGACGAATTAACTACTGTACGCCGTCTACACAGCAACCGTCTGCTTGGAATGGTTCTGTTGCTAGGCTAATCCAGCCGTGTAATAGCTCTATCCACCTCTGGAGAGAAGGGCTTACGTTGTTCCTGTTTCTATTGTTTTAGGAGAGTTCGTTTTGGAGGAGTGGTTTCAAGAATGAAAGTATGTTTTATATTCCACCTAGTTGTCAATCCCTCTTACTGAATCATTGTTGTTATGAGTGAGTGTATATTATGTATTCATTCATTCAGTCATTCAGCATTGTGGCTCCTTCAGAGCCATTACCATTTCTCACTGTTCTGTCTGTATTGATTACAAAGGCCTCTGAGTTTACAATTTCTCTGCCACATAAACAGTGATGGTTTATCTGTTTCTTTCCTCTCATTTTCTTTCAATAATTTTCCTGTAGTTTCAGTCGCAGTCAGTGGGAAACAGTTGGTTCTGTCAGAGAGATGAGGTTCTGTCAGAGAGACGAGGTTCTGTCTCTGTGTGGTCGGTCTGCAGTCAGTGGGAAACAGTTGGTTCTGTCAGAGAGATGAGGTTCTGTCAGAGAGACGAGGTTCTGTCTCACTGTGGTCGGTCTGCAGTCAGTGGGAAACAGTTGGTTCTGTCAGAGAGATGAGGTTCTGTCTCTGTGTGGTCGGTCTGCAGTCAGTGGGAAACAGTTGGTTCTGTCAGAGAAATGAGGTTCTGTCAGAGAGACGAGGTTCTGTCTCTGTGTGGTCGGTCTGCAGTCAGTGGGAAACAGTTGGTTCTGTCAGAGAGACGAGGTTCTGTCTCTGTGTGGTCGGTCTGCAGTCAGTGGGAAACAGTTGGTTCTGTCAGAGAGATGAGGTTCTGTCGCTGTGTGGTCGGTCTGCAGTGTGCATGAGACAGTGTGTATGAGACAGTGTGTGTGAGACAGTGTGTGTGAGACAGTGTGTATGAGACAGTGTTTGTGAGACAGTGTGTATGAGACAGTGTGTATGAGACAGTGTGTGTGAGACAGTGTGTATGAGACAGTGTGTATGAGACAGTGTGTGTGAGACAGTGTGTGTGAGACAGTGTGTGTGAGACAGTGTGTATGAGACAGTGTGTATGAGACAGTGTGTGTGAGACAGTGTTTGTGAGACAGTGTGTATGAGACAGTGTGTGTGAGACAGTGTGTGTGAGACAGTGTGTATGAGACAGTGTGTGTGAGACAGTGTGTGTGAGACAGTGTGTGTGAGACAGTGTGTGTGAGACAGTGTGTGTGAGACAGTGTGTGTGTGAGACAGTGTGTGTGTGAGACAGTGTGTATGAGACAGTGTGTATGAGACAGTGTGTATGAGACAGTGTGTGTGAGACAGTGTGTGTGAGACAGTGTGTGTATGAGACAGTGTGTGTATGAGACAGTGTGTATGAGACAGTGTGTGTGAGACAGTGTTTATGAGACAGTGTGTGTGTGAGACTGTGTGTGAGACAGTGTGTGTGTGAGACTGTGTGTGAGACAGTGTGTATGAGACAGTGTGTATGAGACAGTGTGTGTGAGACAGTGTTTGTGAGACAGTGTTTGTGAGACAGTGTGTATGAGACAGTGTGTGTGAGACCGTGTGTATGAGACAGTGTGTATGAGACAGTGTGTATGAGACAGTGTGTGTGAGACAGTGTGTGTGAGACAGTGTGTATGAGACAGTGTGTGTGAGACAGTGTGTATGAGACAGTGTTTGTGAGACAGTGTTTGTGAGACAGTGTGTATGAGACAGTGTGTGTGAGACAGTGTGAGACAGTGTGTATGAGACAGTGTGTATGAGACAGTGTGTGTGAGACAGTGTGTGTGAGACAGTGTGTATGAGACAGTGTGTATGAGACAGTGTGTGTGTGAGACAGTGTGTATGAGACAGTGTGTATGAGACAGTGTGTGTGAGACAGTGTGTGTGAGACAGTGTGTGTGAGACAGTGTATATGTCTCATACAGTGGCTGTTTAAATCCTGTCAGAACAGCTTCGTCTGATTGGTCTGATTATATAATGAAGGAGTAATTTATGCCAAATCTGTCATTTGTAACCGGCATGGCTGCATCCCAGTTAAATCAGCACAACGTTACCTCGTCATTACTCAGAATAAATTAACATCACTATGAGCGAGCACAAGACGTCTTACTGGTTGAAAATATGTATTTAAAAAAAATAAAAAAAAATAATAACATTATTTCAATGTTTTGTGCTCACTACTCCTGTGACAACATAGCTTTTAAACAACTCAACAATTTGTTTCTGGAATAGTCCCGACAGAGCTGCCTTATGGTCCAGTATGTGACTGTGGCTCAGTGGGAACTCAGGACCTTCACTTGTGCTGTTATTTCTCACAGCAATGAACTGTACCCTTGGATAATATCCCACAGTAAAAGGCTGACTGTCTAACTGGGAAAATTAAAGCGGATTAGCTTCCTCAAGGGGACCACAACAACGGCTGCCTGCTCTCGATAACAACCTCACAGTAACACTGCCACTATATTACACACTATGTCTCTATATTACACACTATGTCACTATATTAGACTACACACTATGTCACTATATTAGACTACACACACTGCCTCTATACTACACACTATGTCACTATATTAGACTACACACTATGTCACTATATTAGACTACACCCACTGCCTCTATATTACACACTATGTCTTTATATTAGACTACACACTATGTCACTATATTACACACTATGTCACTATATTACACACTATGTCACTATATTAGACTACACACACTTCCTCTATATTACACACTATGTCACTATTTTAGACTACACACACTGCCTCTATATAACACACTATGTCACTATATTAGAATACACCCACTGCCTCTATATTACACACTATGTCTTTATATTAGACTACACACTATGTCACTATATTAGACTACACATACTGCCTCTATATTACACACTATGTCACTATATTAGACTACACACACTGCCTCTATATAACACACTATGTCACTATATTCGAATACACACTATGTCACTATATTACACACTATGTCACTATATTGCACACTATGTCACTATATTAGACTACACACACTTCCTCTATATTACACACTATGTCTTTATATTAGACTACACACTACGTCACTATATTAGACTACACACACTGCCTCTATATTACACACTATGTCACTATATTAGACTACACACTATGTCACTATATTAGACTTCACCCACTGCCTCTATATTACACACTATGCCACTATATTAGACTACACCCACTGTCTCTATATTACACACTATGTCACTATATTAGACTACACCCACTGTCTCTATATTACACACTATGTCACTATAATAGACTACACACACTGCCTCTATATTACACACTATGTCACTATATTAGACTACACACTATGTCACTATATTAGACTACACCCACTGCCTCTATATTACACACTATGTCACTATATTAGACTACACACTATGTCACTATATTAGACTACACCCACTGCCTCTATATTACACACTATGTCACTATAATAGACTACACACACTGCCTCTGGTACACACTATGTCAATATATTAGACTACACACACTGCCTCTATATTACACATTATGTCACTATAATATACTTCACCCACTGCCTCTATATTACACACTATGTCACTATATTAGACTACACACTATGTCACTATATTAGACTTCACCCACTGCCTCTATATTACACACTATGTCATTATATTAGACTACACATTTGTCACTATATTAGACTACACCCACTGCCTCTATATTACACACTATGTCACTATATTAGACTACACACTATGTCACTATATTAGACTACACCCACTGCCTCTATATTACACACTATGTCACTATATTAGACTACACACTATGTCACTATATTAGACTACACACACTGCCTCTATATTACACACTATGTTACTATATTAGACTGCACCCACTGCCTCTATACTACACACTATGTCACTATATTAGACTACACATTTGTCACTATATTAGACTACACCCACTGCCTCTATATTACACACTATGTCACTATATTAGACTACACACTATGTCACTATATTAGACTTCACCCACTGCCTCTATATTACACACTATGTCATTATATTAGACTACACCCACTGTCTCTATACTACACAATATGTCACTATATTAGACTACACACTATGTCACTATATTAGACTACACCCACTGCCTCTATATTACACACTATGTCACTATATTAGACTACACATTTGTTACAATATTAGACTACACCCACTGCCTCTATATTACACACTATGTTACTATATTAGACTGCACCCACTGCCTCTATACTACACACTATGTCACTATATTAGACTACACATTTGTCACTATATTAGACTACACCCACTGCCTCTATATTACACACTATGTCACTATATTAGACTACACACTATGTCACTATATTAGACTTCACCCACTGCCTCTATATTACACACTATGTCATTATATTAGACTACACCCACTGTCTCTATACTACACAATATGTCACTATATTAGACTACACACTATGTCACTATATTAGACTACACCCACTGACTCTATATTACACACTATGTCACTATATTAGACTACACATTTGTCACAATATTAGACTACACCCACTGCCTCTATATTACACACTATGTCACTATATTAGACTACACACTATGTCACTATATTAGACTACACCCACTGCCTCTATATTACACACTATGTCACTATATTAGACTACACACTATGTCACTATATTAGACTACACACACTGCCTCTATATTACACACTATGTTACTATATTAGACTGCACCCACTGCCTCTATACTACACACTATGTCACTATATTAGACTACACATTTGTCACTATATTAGACTACACCCACTGCCTCTATATTACACACTATGTCACTATATTAGACTACACACTATGTCACTATATTAGACTTCACCCACTGCCTCTATATTACACACTATGTCATTATATTAGACTACACCCACTGTCTCTATACTACACAATATGTCACTATATTAGACTACACACTATGTCACTATATTAGACTACACCCACTGCCTCTATATTACACACTATGTCACTATATTAGACTACACATTTGTTACAATATTAGACTACACCCACTGCCTCTATATTACACACTATGTTACTATATTAGACTGCACCCACTGCCTCTATACTACACACTATGTCACTATATTAGACTACACATTTGTCACTATATTAGACTACACCCACTGCCTCTATATTACACACTATGTCACTATATTAGACTACACACTATGTCACTATATTAGACTTCACCCACTGCCTCTATATTACACACTATGTCATTATATTAGACTACACCCACTGTCTCTATACTACACAATATGTCACTATATTAGACTACACACTATGTCACTATATTAGACTACACCCACTGACTCTATATTACACACTATGTCACTATATTAGACTACACATTTGTCACAATATTAGACTACACCCACTGCCTCTATATTACACACTATGTCACTATATTAGACTGCACCCACTGCCTCTATACTACACACTATGTCACTATATTAGACTTCACATTTGTCACTATATTAGACTACACCCACTGCCTCTATATTACACACTATGTCACTATATTAGACTACACACTATGTCACTATATTAGACTTCACCCACTGCCTCTATATTACACACTATGTCATTATATTAGACTACACCCACTGTCTCTATACTACACACTATGTCACTATATTAGACTACACACTATGTCACAATATTAGACTACACCCACTGCCTCTATATTACACACTATGTCACTATATTAGACTGCACCCACTGCCTCTATACTACACACTATGTCACTATATTAGACTACACACTATGTCACTATATTAGACTTCACCCACTGACTCTATATTACACAATATGTCACTATATTAGACTACACACTGTCACTATATTAGACTACACCCACTGCCTCTATATTACACACTATGTAACTATAATAGACTACACACACTGCCTCTGTTACACACTATGTCACTATATTAGACTACACACACTGCCTCTGTTACACACTATGTCACTATATTAGACTACACACATTGCCTCTATTACACAATATGAAACTATATTTGACTACACACACTGCCTCTATTACACACTATGCCACTATATTAGACTACACCCACTGCCTCTATATTACACACTATGTCACTACATTAGACTACACACACTGCCTCTATATTACACACTATGTCACTATATTAGACTACACACTATGTCACTATATTAGACTACACCCACTGCCTCTATATTACACACTATGTCTTTATATTAGACTACACACTAGGTCACTATATTAGACTACACACACTGCCTCTATAATACACACTATGTCACTATATTAGACTACACACACTGCCTCTATATAACACACTATGTCACTACATTCGAATACACACTATGTCACTATATTACACACTATGTCACTATATTGCACACTATGTCACTATATTAGACTACACACACTTCCTCTATATTACACACTATGTCTTTATATTAGACTACACACTACGTCACTATATTAGACTACACACAATGCCTCTATATTACACACTATGTCACTATATTAGACTACACACTATGTCAGTATATTAGACTTCACCCACTGCCTCTATATTACACACTATGCCACTATATTAGACTACACCCACTGTCTCTATATTACACACTATGTCACTATATTAGACTACACCCACTGTCTCTATATTACACACTATGTCACTATAATAGACTACACACACTGCCTCTATATTACACACTATGTCACTATATTAGACTACACACTATGTCACTATATTAGACTACACCCACTGCCTCTATATTACACACTATGTCACTATATTAGACTACACACTATGTCACTATATTAGACTACACCCACTGCCTCTATATTACACACTATGTCACTATAATAGACTACACACACTGCCTCTGGTACACACTATGTCAATATATTAGACTACACACACTGCCTCTATATTACACATTATGTCACTATAATATACTTCACCCACTGCCTCTATATTACACACTATGTCACTATATTAGACTACACACTATGTCACTATATTAGACTTCACCCACTGCCTCTATATTACACACTATGTCATTATATTAGACTACACCCACTGTCTCTATACTACACAATATGTCACTATATTAGACTACACACTATGTCACTATATTAGACTACACCCACTGCCTCTATATTACACACTATGTCACTATATTAGACTACACATTTGTCACAATATTAGACTACACCCACTGCCTCTATATTACACACTATGTTACTATATTAGACTGCACCCACTGCCTCTATACTACACACTATGTCACTATATTAGACTACACATTTGTCACTATATTAGACTACACCCACTGCCTCTATATTACACACTATGTCACTATATTAGACTACACACTATGTCACTATATTAGACTTCACCCACTGCCTCTATATTACACACTATGTCATTATATTAGACTACACCCACTGTCTCTATACTACACAATATGTCACTATATTAGACTACACACTATGTCACTATATTAGACTACACCCACTGCCTCTATATTACACACTATGTCACTATATTAGACTACACATTTGTCACAATATTAGACTACACCCACTGCCTCTATATTACACACTATGTCACTATATTAGACTGCACCCACTGCCTCTATACTACACACTATGTCACTATATTAGACTTCACATTTGTCACTATATTAGACTACACCCACTGCCTCTATATTACACACTATGTCACTATATTAGACTACACACTATGTCACTATATTAGACTACACCCACTGCCTCTATATTACACACTATGTCACTATATTAGACTACACATTTGTCACAATATTAGACTACACCCACTGCCTCTATATTACACACTATGTTACTATATTAGACTGCACCCACTGCCTCTATACTACACACTATGTCACTATATTAGACTACACATTTGTCACTATATTAGACTACACCCACTGCCTCTATATTACACACTATGTCACTATATTAGACTACACACTATGTCACTATATTAGACTTCACCCACTGCCTCTATATTACACACTATGTCATTATATTAGACTACACCCACTGTCTCTATACTACACAATATGTCACTATATTAGACTACACACTATGTCACTATATTAGACTACACCCACTGCCTCTATATTACACACTATGTCACTATATTAGACTACACATTTGTCACAATATTAGACTACACCCACTGCCTCTATATTACACACTATGTCACTATATTAGACTGCACCCACTGCCTCTATACTACACACTATGTCACTATATTAGACTTCACATTTGTCACTATATTAGACTACACCCACTGCCTCTATATTACACACTATGTCACTATATTAGACTACACACTATGTCACTATATTAGACTTCACCCACTGCCTCTATACTACACACTATGTCACTATATTAGACTACACACTATGTCACTATATTAGACTTCACCCACTGACTCTATATTACACAATATGTCACTATATTAGACTACACACTGTCACTATATTAGACTACACCCACTGCCTCTATATTACACACTATGTAACTATAATAGACTACACACACTGCCTCTGTTACACACTATGTCACTATATTAGACTACACACACTGCCTCTGTTACACACTATGTCACTATATTAGACTACACACATTGCCTCTATTACATAATATGAAACTATATTTGACTACACACACTGCCTCTATTACACACTATGCCACTATATTAGACTACACCCACTGCCTCTATATTACACACTATGTCACTACATTAGACTACACACACTGCCTCTATATTACACACTATGTCACTATATTAGACTACACACTATGTCACTATATTAGACTACACACTATGTCACTACATTAGACTACACCCACTGTCTCTATACTACACACTATGTCACTATATTAGACTACACACTATGTCACTATATTAGACTACTCCCACTGCCTCTATATTACACACTATGTCACTATATTAGACTACACATTTGTCACAATATTAGACTACACCCACTGCCTCTATATTACACACTATGCCAATATATTAGACTGCACCCACTGCCTCTATACTACACACTATGTCACTATATTAGACTACACACTATGTCACTATATTAGACTTCACCCACTGACTCTATATTACACAATATGTCACTATATTAGACTACACACTGTCACTATATTAGACTACACCCACTGCCTCTATATTACACACTATGTAACTATAATAGACTACACACACTGCCTCTGTTACACACTATGTCACTATATTAGACTACACACATTGCCTCTGTTACACACTATGTCACTATATTAGACTACACACATTGCCTCTATTACACAATATGAAACTATATTTGACTACACCCACTGCCTCTATATTACACACTATGTCACTACATTAGACTACACACACTGCCTCTATATTACACACTATGTCACTATATTAGACTACACACTATGTCACTATATTAGACTACACCCACTGCCTCTATATTACACACTATGTCTTTATATTAGACTACACACTATGTCTCTATATTAGACTACACACACTGCCTCTATATTACACACTATGTCACTATATTAGACTACACACACTGCCTCTATATAACACACTATGTCACTATATTCGAATACACACTATGTCACTATATTACACACTATGTCACTATATTGCACACTATGTCACTATATTAGACTACACACACTTCCTCTATATTACACACTATGTCTTTATATTAGACTACACACTACGTCACTATATTAGACTACACACACTGCCTCTATATTACACACTATGTCACTATATTAGACTACACACTATGTCACTATATTAGACTTCACCCACTGCCTCTATATTACACACTATGCCACTATATTAGACTACACCCACTGTCTGTATATTACACACTATGTCACTATATTAGACTACACCCACTGTCTCTATATTACACACTGTCACTATAATAGACTACACACACTGCCTCTATATTACACACTATGTCACTATATTAGACTACACACTATGTCACTATATTAGACTACACCCACTGCCTCTATATTACACACTATGTCACTATATTAGACTACACACTATGTCACTATATTAGACTACACCCACTGCCTCTATATTACACACTATGTCACTATAATAGACTACACACACTGCCTCTGGTACACACTATGTCAATATATTAGACTACACACACTGCCTCTATATTACACATTATGTCACTATAATATACTTCACCCACTGCCTCTATATTACACACTATGTAACTATAATAGACTACACACACTGCCTCTGGTACACACTATGTCAATATATTAGACTACACACACTGCCTCTATATTACACATTATGTCACTATAATATACTTCACCCACTGCCTCTATATTACACACTATGTCACTATATTAGACTACACACTATGTCACTATATTAGACTTCACCCACTGCCTCTATATTACACACTATGTCATTATATTAGACTACACCCACTGTCTCTATACTACACAATATGTCACTATATTAGACTACACACTATGTCACTATATTAGACTACACCCACTGCCTCTATATTACACACTATGTCACTATATTAGACTACACATTTGTCACAATATTAGACTACACCCACTGCCTCTATATTACACACTATGTCACTATATTAGACTGCACCCACTGCTTCTATACTACACACTATGTCACTATATTAGACTACACATTTGTCACTATATTGGACTACACCCACTGCCTCTATATTACACACTATGTCACTACATTAGACTACACACACTGCCTCTATATTACACACTATGTCACTATATTAGACTACACACTATGTCACTATATTAGACTACACACACTGCCTCTATATAACACACTATGTCACTACATTCGAATACACACTATGTCACTATATTACACACTATGTCACTATATTGCACACTATGTCACTATATTAGACTACACACACTTCCTCTATATTACACACTATGTCTTTATATTAGACTACACACTACGTCACTATATTAGACTACACACAATGCCTCTATATTACACACTATGTCACTATATTAGACTACACACTATGTCAGTATATTAGACTTCACCCACTGCCTCTATATTACACACTATGCCACTATATTAGACTACACCCACTGTCTCTATATTACACACTATGTCACTATATTAGACTACACCCACTGTCTCTATATTACACACTATGTCACTATAATAGACTACACACACTGCCTCTATATTACACACTATGTCACTATATTAGACTACACACTATGTCACTATATTAGACTACACCCACTGCCTCTATATTACACACTATGTCACTATATTAGACTACACACTATGTCACTATATTAGACTACACCCACTGCCTCTATATTACACACTATGTCACTATAATAGACTACACACACTGCCTCTGGTACACACTATGTCAATATATTAGACTACACACACTGCCTCTATATTACACATTATGTCACTATAATATACTTCACCCACTGCCTCTATATTACACACTATGTCACTATATTAGACTACACACTATGTCACTATATTAGACTTCACCCACTGCCTCTATATTACACACTATGTCATTATATTAGACTACACCCACTGTCTCTATACTACACAATATGTCACTATATTAGACTACACACTATGTCACTATATTAGACTACACCCACTGCCTCTATATTACACACTATGTCACTATATTAGACTACACATTTGTCACAATATTAGACTACACCCACTGCCTCTATATTACACACTATGTTACAATATTAGACTGCACCCACTGCCTCTATACTACACACTATGTCACTATATTAGACTACACATTTGTCACTATATTAGACTACACCCACTGCCTCTATATTACACACTATGTCACTATATTAGACTACACACTATGTCACTATATTAGACTTCACCCACTGCCTCTATATTACACACTATGTCATTATATTAGACTACACCCACTGTCTCTATACTACACAATATGTCACTATATTAGACTACACACTATGTCACTATATTAGACTACACCCACTGCCTCTATATTACACACTATGTCACTATATTAGACTACACATTTGTCACAATATTAGACTACACCCACTGCCTCTATATTACACACTATGTCACTATATTAGACTGCACCCACTGCCTCTATACTACACACTATGTCACTATATTAGACTTCACATTTGTCACTATATTAGACTACACCCACTGCCTCTATATTACACACTATGTCACTATATTAGACTACACACTATGTCACTATATTAGACTACACCCACTGCCTCTATATTACACACTATGTCACTATATTAGACTACACATTTGTCACAATATTAGACTACACCCACTGCCTCTATATTACACACTATGTTACTATATTAGACTGCACCCACTGCCTCTATACTACACACTATGTCACTATATTAGACTACACATTTGTCACTATATTAGACTACACCCACTGCCTCTATATTACACACTATGTCACTATATTAGACTACACACTATGTCACTATATTAGACTTCACCCACTGCCTCTATATTACACACTATGTCATTATATTAGACTACACCCACTGTCTCTATACTACACAATATGTCACTATATTAGACTACACACTATGTCACTATATTAGACTACACCCACTGCCTCTATATTACACACTATGTCACTATATTAGACTACACATTTGTCACAATATTAGACTACACCCACTGCCTCTATATTACACACTATGTTACAATATTAGACTGCACCCACTGCCTCTATACTACACACTATGTCACTATATTAGACTACACATTTGTCACTATATTAGACTACACCCACTGCCTCTATATTACACACTATGTCACTATATTAGACTACACACTATGTCACTATATTAGACTTCACCCACTGCCTCTATATTACACACTATGTCATTATATTAGACTACACACTGTCACTATATTAGACTACACCCACTGCCTCTATATTACACACTATGTAACTATAATAGACTACACACACTGCCTCTGTTACACACTATGTCACTATATTAGACTACACACACTGCCTCTGTTACACACTATGTCACTATATTAGACTACACACATTGCCTCTATTACACAATATGAAACTATATTTGACTACACACACTGCCTCTATTACACACTATGCCACTATATTAGACTACACCCACTGCCTCTATATTACACACTATGTCACTACATTAGACTACACACACTGCCTCTATATTACACACTATGTCACTATATTAGACTACACACTATGTCACTATATTAGACTACACACTATGTCACTACATTAGACTACACCCACTGTCTCTATACTACACACTATGTCACTATATTAGACTACACACTATGTCACTATATTAGACTACACCCACTGCCTCTATATTACACACTATGTCACTATATTAGACTACACATTTGTCACAATATTAGACTACACCCACTGCCTCTATATTACACACTATGCCACTATATTAGACTGCACCCACTGCCTCTATACTACACACTATGTCACTATATTAGACTACACACTATGTCACTATATTAGACTTCACCCACTGACTCTATATTACACAATATGTCACTATATTAGACTACACACTGTCACTATATTAGACTACACCCACTGCCTCTATATTACACACTATGTAACTATAATAGACTACACACACTGCCTCTGTTACACACTATGTCACTATATTAGACTACACACATTGCCTCTGTTACACACTATGTCACTATATTAGACTACACACATTGCCTCTATTACACAATATGAAACTATATTTGACTACACCCACTGCCTCTATATTACACACTATGTCACTACATTAGACTACACACACTGCCTCTATATTACACACTATGTCACTATATTAGACTACACACTATGTCACTATATTAGACTACACCCACTGCCTCTATATTACACACTATGTCTTTATATTAGACTACACACTATGTCTCTATATTAGACTACACACACTGCCTCTATATTACACACTATGTCACTATATTAGACTACACACACTGCCTCTATATAACACACTATGTCACTATATTCGAATACACACTATGTCACTATATTACACACTATGTCACTATATTGCACACTATGTCACTATATTAGACTACACACACTTCCTCTATATTACACACTATGTCTTTATATTAGACTACACACTACGTCACTATATTAGACTACACACACTGCCTCTATATTACACACTATGTCACTATATTAGACTACACACTATGTCACTATATTAGACTTCACCCACTGCCTCTATATTACACACTATGCCACTATATTAGACTACACCCACTGTCTGTATATTACACACTATGTCACTATATTAGACTACACCCACTGTCTCTATATTACACACTGTCACTATAATAGACTACACACACTGCCTCTATATTACACACTATGTCACTATATTAGACTACACACTATGTCACTATATTAGACTACACCCACTGCCTCTATATTACACACTATGTCACTATATTAGACTACACACTATGTCACTATATTAGACTACACCCACTGCCTCTATATTACACACTATGTCACTATAATAGACTACACACACTGCCTCTGGTACACACTATGTCAATATATTAGACTACACACACTGCCTCTATATTACACATTATGTCACTATAATATACTTCACCCACTGCCTCTATATTACACACTATGTCACTATATTAGACTACACACTATGTCACTATATTAGACTTCACCCACTGCCTCTATATTACACACTATGTCATTATATTATACTACACCTACTGTCTCTATACTACACAATATGTCACTATATTAGACTACACACTATGTCACTATATTAGACTACACCCACTGCCTCTATATTACACACTATGTCACTATATTAGACTACACATTTGTCACAATATTAGACTACACCCACTGCCTCTATATTACACACTATGTCACTATATTAGACTGCACCCACTGCTTCTATACTACACACTATGTCACTATATTAGACTACACATTTGTCACTATATTGGACTACACCCACTGCCTCTATATTACACACTATGTCACTATATTAGACTACACACTATGTCACTATATTAGACTTCACCCACTGCCTCTATATTACACACTATGTCATTATATTAGACTACACCACTGTCTCTATACTACACAATATGTCACTATATTAGACTACACACTATGTCACTATATTAGACTACACCCACTGCCTCTATATTACACACTATGTCAATATATTAGACTACACATTTGTCACAATATTAGACTACACCCACTGCCTCTATATTAAACACTATGTCGCTATATTAGACTGCACCCACTGCCTCTATACTACACACTATGTCACTATATTAGACTACAGATTTGCCACTATATTAGACTACACCCACTGCCTCTATATTACACACTATGTCACTATATTAGACTACACACTATGTCACTATATTAGACTTCACCCACTGCCTCTATATTACACACTATGTCATTATATTAGACTACACCCACTGTCTCTATACTACACACTATGTCATTATATTAGACTACACACTATGTCACTATATTAGACTACACCCACTGCCTCTATATTACACACTATGTCACTATATTAGACTACACATTTGTCACAATATTAGACTACACCCACTGCCTCTATATTACACACTATGTCACTATATTAGACTACACCCACTGCCTCTATATTACACACTATGTAACTATAATAGACTACACACACTGCCTCTGTTACACACTATGTCACTATATTAGACTACACACACTGCCTCTATATTACACACTATGTCACTATATTAGACTGCACCCACTGCTTCTATACTACACACTATGTCACTATATTAGACTACACATTTGTCACTATATTGGACTACACCCACTGCCTCTATATTACACACTATGTCACTATATTAGACTACACCCACTGCCTCTATATTACACACTATGTCACTACATTAGACTACACACACTGCCTCTATATTACACACTATGTCACTATATTAGACTACACACTATGTCACTATATTAGACTACACCCACTGCCTCTATATTACACACTATGTCTTTATATTAGACTACACACTAGGTCACTATATTAGACTACACACACTGCCTCTATAATACACACTATGTCACTATATTAGACTACACACACTGCCTCTATATAACACACTATGTCACTACATTCGAATACACACTATGTCACTATATTACACACTATGTCACTATATTGCACACTATGTCACTATATTAGACTACACACACTTCCTCTATATTACACACTATGTCTTTATATTAGACTACACACTACGTCACTATATTAGACTACACACAATGCCTCTATATTACACACTATGTCACTATATTAGACTACACACTATGTCAGTATATTAGACTTCACCCACTGCCTCTATATTACACACTATGCCACTATATTAGACTACACCCACTGTCTCTATATTACACACTATGTCACTATATTAGACTACACCCACTGTCTCTATATTACACACTATGTCACTATAATAGACTACACACACTGCCTCTATATTACACACTATGTCACTATATTAGACTACACACTATGTCACTATATTAGACTACACCCACTGCCTCTATATTACACACTATGTCACTATATTAGACTACACACTATGTCACTATATTAGACTACACCCACTGCCTCTATATTACACACTATGTCACTATAATAGACTACACACACTGCCTCTGGTACACACTATGTCAATATATTAGACTACACACACTGCCTCTATATTACACATTATGTCACTATAATATACTTCACCCACTGCCTCTATATTACACACTATGTCACTATATTAGACTACACACTATGTCACTATATTAGACTTCACCCACTGCCTCTATATTACACACTATGTCATTATATTAGACTACACCCACTGTCTCTATACTACACAATATGTCACTATATTAGACTACACACTATGTCACTATATTAGACTACACCCACTGCCTCTATATTACACACTATGTCACTATATTAGACTACACATTTGTCACAATATTAGACTACACCCACTGCCTCTATATTACACACTATGTTACTATATTAGACTGCACCCACTGCCTCTATACTACACACTATGTCACTATATTAGACTACACATTTGTCACTATATTAGACTACACCCACTGCCTCTATATTACACACTATGTCACTATATTAGACTACACACTATGTCACTATATTAGACTTCACCCACTGCCTCTATATTACACACTATGTCATTATATTAGACTACACCCACTGTCTCTATACTACACAATATGTCACTATATTAGACTACACACTATGTCACTATATTAGACTACACCCACTGCCTCTATATTACACACTATGTCACTATATTAGACTACACATTTGTCACAATATTAGACTACACCCACTGCCTCTATATTACACACTATGTCACTATATTAGACTGCACCCACTGCCTCTATACTACACACTATGTCACTATATTAGACTTCACATTTGTCACTATATTAGACTACACCCACTGCCTCTATATTACACACTATGTCACTATATTAGACTACACACTATGTCACTATATTAGACTACACCCACTGCCTCTATATTACACACTATGTCACTATATTAGACTACACATTTGTCACAATATTAGACTACACCCACTGCCTCTATATTACACACTATGTTACTATATTAGACTGCACCCACTGCCTCTATACTACACACTATGTCACTATATTAGACTACACATTTGTCACTATATTAGACTACACCCACTGCCTCTATATTACACACTATGTCACTATATTAGACTACACACTATGTCACTATATTAGACTTCACCCACTGCCTCTATATTACACACTATGTCATTATATTAGACTACACCCACTGTCTCTATACTACACAATATGTCACTATATTAGACTACACACTATGTCACTATATTAGACTACACCCACTGCCTCTATATTACACACTATGTCACTATATTAGACTACACATTTGTCACAATATTAGACTACACCCACTGCCTCTATATTACACACTATGTCACTATATTAGACTGCACCCACTGCCTCTATACTACACACTATGTCACTATATTAGACTTCACATTTGTCACTATATTAGACTACACCCACTGCCTCTATATTACACACTATGTCACTATATTAGACTACACACTATTTCACTATATTAGACTTCACCCACTGCCTCTATATTACACACTATGTCATTATATTAGACTACACCCACTGTCTCTATACTACACACTATGTCACTATATTAGACTACACACTATGTCACTATATTAGACTTCACCCACTGACTCTATATTACACAATATGTCACTATATTAGACTACACACTGTCACTATATTAGACTACACCCACTGCCTCTATATTACACACTATGTAACTATAATAGACTACACACACTGCCTCTGTTACACACTATGTCACTATATTAGACTACACACACTGCCTCTGTTACACACTATGTCACTATATTAGACTACACACATTGCCTCTATTACACAATATGAAACTATATTTGACTACACACACTGCCTCTATTACACACTATGCCACTATATTAGACTACACCCACTGCCTCTATATTACACACTATGTCACTACATTAGACTACACACACTGCCTCTATATTACACACTATGTCACTATATTAGACTACACACTATGTGACTATATTAGACTACACACTATGTCACTACATTAGACTACACCCACTGTCTCTATACTACACACTATGTCACTATATTAGACTACACACTATGTCACTATATTAGACTACACCCACTGCCTCTATATTACACACTATGTCACTATATTAGACTACACATTTGTCACAATATTAGACTACACCCACTGCCTCTATATTACACACTATGCCACTATATTAGACTGCACCCACTGCCTCTATACTACACACTATGTCACTATATTAGACTACACACTATGTCACTATATTAGACTTCACCCACTGACTCTATATTACACAATATGTCACTATATTAGACTACACACTGTCACTATATTAGACTACACCCACTGCCTCTATATTACACACTATGTAACTATAATAGACTACACACACTGCCTCTGTTACACACTATGTCACTATATTAGACTACACACATTGCCTCTGTTACACACTATGTCACTATATTAGACTACACACATTGCCTCTATTACACAATATGAAACTATATTTGACTACACCCACTGCCTCTATATTACACACTATGTCACTACATTAGACTACACACACTGCCTCTATATTACACACTATGTCACTATATTAGACTACACACTATGTCACTATATTAGACTACACCCACTGCCTCTATATTACACACTATGTCTTTATATTAGACTACACACTATGTCTCTATATTAGACTACACACACTGCCTCTATATTACACACTATGTCACTATATTAGACTACACACACTGCCTCTATATAACACACTATGTCACTATATTCGAATACACACTATGTCACTATATTACACACTATGTCACTATATTGCACACTATGTCACTATATTAGACTACACACACTTCCTCTATATTACACACTATGTCTTTATATTAGACTACACACTACGTCACTATATTAGACTACACACACTGCCTCTATATTACACACTATGTCACTATATTAGACTACACATTTGTCACAATATTAGACTACACCCACTGCCTCTATATTACACACTATGTTACTATATTAGACTGCACCCACTGCCTCTATACTACACACTATGTCACTATATTAGACTACACATTTGTCACTATATTAGACTACACCCACTGCCTCTATATTACACACTATGTCACTATATTAGACTACACACTATGTCACTATATTAGACTTCACCCACTGCCTCTATATTACACACTATGTCATTATATTAGACTACACCCACTGTCTCTATACTACACAATATGTCACTATATTAGACTACACACTATGTCACTATATTAGACTACACCCACTGCCTCTATATTACACACTATGTCACTATATTAGACTACACACTATGTCACTATATTAGACTACACCCACTGCCTCTATATTACACACTATGTCACTATATTAGACTACACATTTGTCACAATATTAGACTACACCCACTGCCTCTATATTACACACTATGTTACTATATTAGACTGCACCCACTGCCTCTATACTACACACTATGTCACTATATTAGACTACACATTTGTCACTATATTAGACTACACCCACTGCCTCTATATTACACACTATGTCACTATATTAGACTACACACTATGTCACTATATTAGACTTCACCCACTGCCTCTATATTACACACTATGTCATTATATTAGACTACACCCACTGTCTCTATACTACACAATATGTCACTATATTAGACTACACACTATGTCACTATATTAGACTACACCCACTGCCTCTATATTACACACTATGTCACTATATTAGACTACACATTTGTCACAATATTAGACTACACCCACTGCCTCTATATTACACACTATGTCACTATATTAGACTGCACCCACTGCCTCTATACTACACACTATGTCACTATATTAGACTTCACATTTGTCACTATATTAGACTACACCCACTGCCTCTATATTACACACTATGTCACTATATTAGACTACACACTATGTCACTATATTAGACTTCACCCACTGCCTCTATATTACACACTATGTCATTATATTAGACTACACCCACTGTCTCTATACTACACACTATGTCACTATATTAGACTACACACTATGTCACTATATTAGACTTCACCCACTGACTCTATATTACACAATATGTCACTATATTAGACTACACACTGTCACTATATTAGACTACACCCACTGCCTCTATATTACACACTATGTAACTATAATAGACTACACACACTGCCTCTGTTACACACTATGTCACTATATTAGACTACACACACTGCCTCTGTTACACACTATGTCACTATATTAGACTACACACATTGCCTCTATTACACAATATGAAACTATATTTGACTACACACACTGCCTCTATTACACACTATGCCACTATATTAGACTACACCCACTGCCTCTATATTACACACTATGTCACTACATTAGACTACACACACTGCCTCTATATTACACAATATGTCACTATATTAGACTACACACTATGTCACTATATTAGACTACACACTATGTCACTACATTAGACTACACCCACTGTCTCTATACTACACACTATGTCACTATATTAGACTACACACTATGTCACTATATTAGACTACACCCACTGCCTCTATATTACACACTATGTCACTATATTAGACTACACATTTGTCACAATATTAGACTACACCCACTGCCTCTATATTACACACTATGCCACTATATTAGACTGCACCCACTGCCTCTATACTACACACTATGTCACTATATTAGACTACACACTATGTCACTATATTAGACTTCACCCACTGACTCTATATTACACAATATGTCACTATATTAGACTACACACTGTCACTATATTAGACTACACCCACTGCCTCTATATTACACACTATGTAACTATAATAGACTACACACACTGCCTCTGTTACACACTATGTCACTATATTAGACTACACACATTGCCTCTGTTACACACTATGTCACTATATTAGACTACACACATTGCCTCTATTACACAATATGAAACTATATTTGACTACACCCACTGCCTCTATATTACACACTATGTCACTACATTAGACTACACACACTGCCTCTATATTACACACTATGTCACTATATTAGACTACACACTATGTCACTATATTAGACTACACCCACTGCCTCTATATTACACACTATGTCTTTATATTAGACTACACACTATGTCTCTATATTAGACTACACACACTGCCTCTATATTACACACTATGTCACTATATTAGACTACACACACTGCCTCTATATAACACACTATGTCACTATATTCGAATACACACTATGTCACTATATTACACACTATGTCACTATATTGCACACTATGTCACTATATTAGACTACACACACTTCCTCTATATTACACACTATGTCTTTATATTAGACTACACACTACGTCACTATATTAGACTACACACACTGCCTCTATATTACACACTATGCCACTATATTAGACTACACCCACTGTCTGTATATTACACACTATGTCACTATATTAGACTACACCCACTGTCTCTATATTACACACTGTCACTATAATAGACTACACACACTGCCTCTATATTACACACTATGTCACTATATTAGACTACACACTATGTCACTATATTAGACTACACCCACTGCCTCTATATTACACACTATGTCACTATATTAGACTACACACTATGTCACTATATTAGACTACACCCACTGCCTCTATATTACACACTATGTCACTATAATAGACTACACACACTGCCTCTGGTACACACTATGTCAATATATTAGACTACACACACTGCCTCTATATTACACATTATGTCACTATAATATACTTCACCCACTGCCTCTATATTACACACTATGTCACTATATTAGACTACACACTATGTAACTATATTAGACTTCACCCACTGCCTCTATATTACACACTATGTCATTATATTAGACTACACCCACTGTCTCTATACTACACAATATGTCACTATATTAGACTACACACTATGTCACTATATTAGACTACACCCACTGCCTCTATATTACACACTATGTCACTATATTAGACTACACATTTGTCACAATATTAGACTACACCCACTGCCTCTATATTACACACTATGTCACTATATTAGACTGCACCCACTGCTTCTATACTACACACTATGTCACTATATTAGACTACACATTTGTCACTATATTGGACTACACCCACTGCCTCTATATTACACACTATGTCACTATATTAGACTACACACTATGTCACTATATTAGACTTCACCCACTGCCTCTATATTACACACTATGTCATTATATTAGACTACACCACTGTCTCTATACTACACAATATGTCACTATATTAGACTACACACTATGTCACTATATTAGACTACACCCACTGCCTCTATATTACACACTATGTCAATATATTAGACTACACACTATGTCACTATATTCGAATACACACTATGTCACTATATTACACACTATGTCACTATATTGCACACTATGTCACTATATTAGACTACACACACTTCCTCTATATTACACACTATGTCTTTATATTAGACTACACCCTACGTCACTATATTAGACTACACACACTGCCTCTATATTACACACTATGTCACTATATTAGACTACACATTTGTCACAATATTAGACTACACCCACTGCCTCTATATTACACACTATGTTACTATATTAGACTGCACCCACTGCCTCTATACTACACACTATGTCACTATATTAGACTACACATTTGTCACTATATTAGACTACACCCACTGCCTCTATATTACACACTATGTCACTATATTAGACTACACACTATGTCACTATATTAGACTTCACCCACTGCCTCTATATTACACACTATGTCATTATATTAGACTACACCCACTGTCTCTATACTACACAATATGTCACTATATTAGACTACACACTATGTCACTATATTAGACTACACCCACTGCCTCTATATTACACACTATGTCACTATATTAGACTACACATTTGTCACAATATTAGACTACACCCACTGCCTCTATATTACACACTATGTCACTATATTAGACTGCACCCACTGCCTCTATACTACACACTATGTCACTATATTAGACTTCACATTTGTCACTATATTAGACTACACCCACTGCCTCTATATTACACACTATGTCACTATATTAGACTACACACTATGTCACTATATTAGACTACACCCACTGCCTCTATATTACACACTATGTCTTTATATTAGACTACACACTACGTCACTATATTAGACTACACCCACTGCCTCTATATTACACACTATGTCACTATATTAGACTACACACTATGTCACTATATTAGACTTCACCCACTGCCTCTATATTACACACTATGTCATTATATTAGACTACACCCACTGTCTCTATACTACACAATATGTCACTATATTAGACTACACACTATGTCACTATATTAGACTACACCCACTGCCTCTATATTACACACTATGTCACTATATTAGACTACACACTATGTCACTATATTAGACTACACCCACTGCCTCTATATTACACACTATGTCACTATATTAGACTACACATTTGTCACAATATTAGACTACACCCACTGCCTCTATATTACACACTATGTTACTATATTAGACTGCACCCACTGCCTCTATACTACACACTATGTCACTATATTAGACTACACATTTGTCACTATATTAGACTACACCCACTGCCTCTATATTACACACTATGTCACTATATTAGACTACACACTATGTCACTATATTAGACTTCACCCACTGCCTCTATATTACACACTATGTCATTATATTAGACTACACCCACTGTCTCTATACTACACAATATGTCACTATATTAGACTACACACTATGTCACTATATTAGACTACACCCACTGCCTCTATATTACACACTATGTCACTATATTAGACTACACATTTGTCACAATATTAGACTACACCCACTGCCTCTATATTACACACTATGTCACTATATTAGACTGCACCCACTGCCTCTATACTACACACTATGTCACTATATTAGACTTCACATTTGTCACTATATTAGACTACACCCACTGCCTCTATATTACACACTATGTCACTATATTAGACTACACACTATGTCACTATATTAGACTTCACCCACTGCCTCTATATTACACACTATGTCATTATATTAGACTACACCCACTGTCTCTATACTACACACTATGTCACTATATTAGACTACACACTATGTCACTATATTAGACTTCACCCACTGACTCTATATTACACAATATGTCACTATATTAGACTACACACTGTCACTATATTAGACTACACCCACTGCCTCTATATTACACACTATGTAACTATAATAGACTACACACACTGCCTCTGTTACACACTATGTCACTATATTAGACTACACACACTGCCTCTGTTACACACTATGTCACTATATTAGACTACACACATTGCCTCTATTACACAATATGAAACTATATTTGACTACACACACTGCCTCTATTACACACTATGCCACTATATTAGACTACACCCACTGCCTCTATATTACACACTATGTCACTACATTAGACTACACACACTGCCTCTATATTACACACTATGTCACTATATTAGACTACACACTATGTCACTATATTAGACTACACACTATGTCACTACATTAGACTACACCCACTGTCTCTATACTACACACTATGTCACTATATTAGACTACACACTATGTCACTATATTAGACTACACCCACTGCCTCTATATTACACACTATGCCACTATATTAGACTGCACCCACTGCCTCTATACTACACACTATGTCACTATATTAGACTACACACTATGTCACTATATTAGACTTCACCCACTGACTCTATATTACACAATATGTCACTATATTAGACTACACACTGTCACTATATTAGACTACACCCACTGCCTCTATATTACACACTATGTAACTATAATAGACTACACACACTGCCTCTGTTACACACTATGTCACTATATTAGACTACACACATTGCCTCTGTTACACACTATGTCACTATATTAGACTACACACATTGCCTCTATTACACAATATGAAACTATATTTGACTACACCCACTGCCTCTATATTACACACTATGTCACTACATTAGACTACACACACTGCCTCTATATTACACACTATGTCACTATATTAGACTACACACTATGTCACTATATTAGACTACACCCACTGCCTCTATATTACACACTATGTCTTTATATTAGACTACACACTATGTCTCTATATTAGACTACACACACTGCCTCTATATTACACACTATGTCACTATATTAGACTACACACACTGCCTCTATATAACACACTATGTCACTATATTCGAATACACACTATGTCACTATATTACACACTATGTCACTATATTGCACACTATGTCACTATATTAGACTACACACACTTCCTCTATATTACACACTATGTCTTTATATTAGACTACACACTACGTCACTATATTAGACTACACACACTGCCTCTATATTACACACTATGTCACTATATTAGACTACACACTATGTCACTATATTAGACTTCACCCACTGCCTCTATATTACACACTATGCCACTATATTAGACTACACCCACTGTCTGTATATTACACACTATGTCACTATATTAGACTACACCCACTGTCTCTATATTACACACTGTCACTATAATAGACTACACACACTGCCTCTATATTACACACTATGTCACTATATTAGACTACACACTATGTCACTATATTAGACTACACCCACTGCCTCTATATTACACACTATGTCACTATATTAGACTACACACTATGTCACTATATTAGACTACACCCACTGCCTCTATATTACACACTATGTCACTATAATAGACTACACACACTGCCTCTGGTACACACTATGTCAATATATTAGACTACACACACTGCCTCTATATTACACATTATGTCACTATAATATACTTCACCCACTGCCTCTATATTACACACTATGTCACTATATTAGACTACACACTATGTAACTATATTAGACTTCACCCACTGCCTCTATATTACACACTATGTCATTATATTAGACTACACCCACTGTCTCTATACTACACAATATGTCACTATATTAGACTACACACTATGTCACTATATTAGACTACACCCACTGCCTCTATATTACACACTATGTCACTATATTAGACTACACATTTGTCACAATATTAGACTACACCCACTGCCTCTATATTACACACTATGTCACTATATTAGACTGCACCCACTGCTTCTATACTACACACTATGTCACTATATTAGACTACACATTTGTCACTATATTGGACTACACCCACTGCCTCTATATTACACACTATGTCACTATATTAGACTACACACTATGTCACTATATTAGACTTCACCCACTGCCTCTATATTACACACTATGTCATTATATTAGACTACACCACTGTCTCTATACTACACAATATGTCACTATATTAGACTACACACTATGTCACTATATTAGACTACACCCACTGCCTCTATATTACACACTATGTCAATATATTAGACTACACACTATGTCACTATATTCGAATACACACTATGTCACTATATTACACACTATGTCACTATATTGCACACTATGTCACTATATTAGACTACACACACTTCCTCTATATTACACACTATGTCTTTATATTAGACTACACACTACGTCACTATATTAGACTACACACACTGCCTCTATATTACACACTATGTCACTATATTAGACTACACATTTGTCACAATATTAGACTACACCCACTGCCTCTATATTACACACTATGTTACTATATTAGACTGCACCCACTGCCTCTATACTACACACTATGTCACTATATTAGACTACACATTTGTCACTATATTAGACTACACCCACTGCCTCTATATTACACACTATGTCACTATATTAGACTACACACTATGTCACTATATTAGACTTCACCCACTGCCTCTATATTACACACTATGTCATTATATTAGACTACACCCACTGTCTCTATACTACACAATATGTCACTATATTAGACTACACACTATGTCACTATATTAGACTACACCCACTGCCTCTATATTACACACTATGTCACTATATTAGACTACACATTTGTCACAATATTAGACTACACCCACTGCCTCTATATTACACACTATGTCACTATATTAGACTGCACCCACTGCCTCTATACTACACACTATGTCACTATATTAGACTTCACATTTGTCACTATATTAGACTACACCCACTGCCTCTATATTACACACTATGTCACTATATTAGACTACACACTATGTCACTATATTAGACTACACCCACTGCCTCTATATTACACACTATGTCACTATATTAGACTACACATTTGTCACAATATTAGACTACACCCACTGCCTCTATATTACACACTATGTTACTATATTAGACTGCACCCACTGCCTCTATACTACACACTATGTCACTATATTAGACTACACATTTGTCACTATATTAGACTACACCCACTGCCTCTATATTACACACTATGTCACTATATTAGACTACACACTATGTCACTATATTAGACTTCACCCACTGCCTCTATATTACACACTATGTCATTATATTAGACTACACCCACTGTCTCTATACTACACAATATGTCACTATATTAGACTACACACTATGTCACTATATTAGACTACACCCACTGCCTCTATATTACACACTATGTCACTATATTAGACTACACATTTGTCACAATATTAGACTACACCCACTGCCTCTATATTACACACTATGTCACTATATTAGACTGCACCCACTGCCTCTATACTACACACTATGTCACTATATTAGACTTCACATTTGTCACTATATTAGACTACACCCACTGCCTCTATATTACACACTATGTCACTATATTAGACTACACACTATGTCACTATATTAGACTTCACCCACTGCCTCTATATTACACACTATGTCATTATATTAGACTACACCCACTGTCTCTATACTACACACTATGTCACTATATTAGACTACACACTATGTCACTATATTAGACTTCACCCACTGACTCTATATTACACAATATGTCACTATATTAGACTACACACTGTCACTATATTAGACTACACCCACTGCCTCTATATTACACACTATGTAACTATAATAGACTACACACACTGCCTCTGTTACACACTATGTCACTATATTAGACTACACACACTGCCTCTGTTACACACTATGTCACTATATTAGACTACACACATTGCCTCTATTACACAATATGAAACAATTATTTGACTACACACACTGCCTCTATTACACACTATGCCACTATATTAGACTACACCCACTGCCTCTATATTACACACTATGTCACTACATTAGACTACACACACTGCCTCTATATTACACACTATGTCACTATATTAGACTACACACTATGTCACTATATTAGACTACACACTATGTCACTACATTAGACTACACCCACTGTCTCTATACTACACACTATGTCACTATATTAGACTACACACTATGTCACTATATTAGACTACACCCACTGCCTCTATATTACACACTATGTCACTATATTAGACTACACATTTGTCACAATATTAGACTACACCCACTGCCTCTATATTACACACTATGCCACTATATTAGACTGCACCCACTGCCTCTATACTACACACTATGTCACTATATTAGACTACACACTATGTCACTATATTAGACTTCACCCACTGACTCTATATTACACAATATGTCACTATATTAGACTACACACTGTCACTATATTAGACTACACCCACTGCCTCTATATTACACACTATGTAACTATAATAGACTACACACACTGCCTCTGTTACACACTATGTCACTATATTAGACTACACACATTGCCTCTGTTACACACTATGTCACTATATTAGACTACACACATTGCCTCTATTACACAATATGAAACTATATTTGACTACACCCACTGCCTCTATATTACACACTATGTCACTACATTAGACTACACACACTGCCTCTATATTACACACTATGTCACTATATTAGACTACACACTATGTCACTATATTAGACTACACCCACTGCCTCTATATTACACACTATGTCTTTATATTAGACTACACACTATGTCTCTATATTAGACTACACACACTGCCTCTATATTACACACTATGTCACTATATTAGACTACACACACTGCCTCTATATAACACACTATGTCACTATATTCGAATACACACTATGTCACTATATTACACACTATGTCACTATATTGCACACTATGTCACTATATTAGACTACACACACTTCCTCTATATTACACACTATGTCTTTATATTAGACTACACACTACGTCACTATATTAGACTACACACACTGCCTCTATATTACACACTATGTCACTATATTAGACTACACACTATGTCACTATATTAGACTTCACCCACTGCCTCTATATTACACACTATGCCACTATATTAGACTACACCCACTGTCTGTATATTACACACTATGTCACTATATTAGACTACACCCACTGTCTCTATATTACACACTGTCACTATAATAGACTACACACACTGCCTCTATATTACACACTATGTCACTATATTAGACTACACACTATGTCACTATATTAGACTACACCCACTGCCTCTATATTACACACTATGTCACTATATTAGACTACACACTATGTCACTATATTAGACTACACCCACTGCCTCTATATTACACACTATGTCACTATAATAGACTACACACACTGCCTCTGGTACACACTATGTCAATATATTAGACTACACACACTGCCTCTATATTACACATTATGTCACTATAATATACTTCACCCACTGCCTCTATATTACACACTATGTCACTATATTAGACTACACACTATGTCACTATATTAGACTTCACCCACTGCCTCTATATTACACACTATGTCATTATATTAGACTACACCCACTGTCTCTATACTACACAATATGTCACTATATTAGACTACACACTATGTCACTATATTAGACTACACCCACTGCCTCTATATTACACACTATGTCACTATATTAGACTACACATTTGTCACAATATTAGACTACACCCACTGCCTCTATATTACACACTATGTCACTATATTAGACTGCACCCACTGCTTCTATACTACACACTATGTCACTATATTAGACTACACATTTGTCACTATATTGGACTACACCCACTGCCTCTATATTACACACTATGTCACTATATTAGACTACACACTATGTCACTATATTAGACTTCACCCACTGCCTCTATATTACACACTATGTCATTATATTAGACTACACCACTGTCTCTATACTACACAATATGTCACTATATTAGACTACACACTATGTCACTATACTAGACTACACCCACTGCCTCTATATTACACACTATGTCAATATATTAGACTACACATTTGTCACAATATTAGACTACACCCACTGCCTCTATATTAAACACTATGTCACTATATTAGACTGCACCCACTGCCTCTATACTACACACTATGTCACTATATTAGACTACAGATTTGCCACTATATTAGACTACACCCACTGCCTCTATATTACACACTATGTCACTATATTAGACTACACACTATGTCACTATATTAGACTTCACCCATTGCCTCTATATTACACACTATGTCATTATATTAGACTACACCCACTGTCTCTATACTACACACTATGTCATTATATTAGACTACACACTATGTCACTATATTAGACTACACCCACTGCCTCTATATTACACACTATGTCACTATATTAGACTACACATTTGTCACAATATTAGACTACACCCACTGCCTCTATATTACACACTATGTCACTATATTAGACTACACCCACTGCCTCTATATTACACACTATGTAACTATAATAGACTACACACACTGCCTCTGTTACACACTATGTCACTATATTAGACTACACACACTGCCTCTGTTACACACTATGTCACTATATTAGACTACACACATTGCCTCTATTACACAATATGAAACTATATTTGACTACACACACTGCCTCTATTACACACTATGTCACTATATTAGACTACACCCACTGCCTCTATATTACACACTATGTCACTACATTAGACTACACACACTGCCTCTATATTACACACTATGTCACTATATTAGACTACACACTATGTCACTATATTAGACTACACCCACTGCCTCTATATTACACACTATGTCTTTATATTAGACTACACACTATGTCACTATATTAGACTACACACACTGCCTCTATATTACACACTATGTCACTATATTCGAATACACACTATGTCACTATATTACACACTATGTCACTATATTGCACACTATGTCACTATATTAGACTACACACACTTCCTCTATATTACACACTATGTCTTTATATTAGACTACACACTACGTCACTATATTAGACTACACACTATGTCACTATATTAGACTACACACACTGCCTCTATATTACACACTATGTCACTATATTAGACTACACACTATGTCACTATATTAGACTTCACCCACTGCCTCTATATTACACACTATGCCACTATATTAGACTACACCCACTGTCTCTATATTACACACTATGTCACTATATTAGACTACACCCACTATCTCTATATTACACAGTATGTCACTATAATAGACTACACACACTGCCTCTATATTACACACTATGTCACTATATTAGACTACACACTATGTCACTATATTAGACTACACCCACTGCCTCTATATTACACACTATGTCAGTATAATAGACTACACACACTGCCTCTGGTACACACTATGTCAATATATTAGACTACACACACTGCCTCTATATTACACATTATGTCACTATAATAGACTTCACCCACTGCCTCTATATTACACACTATGTCACTATATTAGACTACACACTATGTCACTATATTAGACTTCACCCACTGCCTCTATATTACACACTATGTCATTATATTAGACTACACCCACTGTCTCTATACTACACAATATGTCACTATATTAGACTACACACTATGTCACTATATTAGACTACACCCACTGCCTCTATATTACACACTATGTCTTTATATTAGACTACACACTATGTCTCTATATTAGACTACACACACTGCCTCTATATTACACACTATGTCACTATATTAGACTACACACACTGCCTCTATATAACACACTATGTCACTATATTCGAATACACACTATGTCACTATATTACACACTATGTCACTATATTGCACACTATGTCACTATATTAGACTACACACACTTCCTCTATATTACACACTATGTCTTTATATTAGACTACACACTACGTCACTATATTAGACTTCACCCACTGCCTCTATATTACACACTATGTCATTATATTAGACTACACCCACTGTCTCTATACTACACAATATGTCACTATATTAGACTACACACTATGTCACTATATTAGACTACACCCACGGCCTCTATATTACACACTATGTCTTTATATTAGACTACACACTATGTCACTATATTAGACTACACACACTGCCTCTATATTACACACTATGTCACTATATTCGAATACACACTATGTCACTATATTACACACTATGTCACTATATTGCACACTATGTCACTATATTAGACTACACACACTTCCTCTATATTACACACTATGTCTTTATATTAGACTACACACTACGTCACTATATTAGACTACACACTATGTCACAATATTAGACTACACACACTGCCTCTATATTACACACTATGTCACTATATTAGACTACACACTATGTCACTATATTAGACTTCACCCACTGCCTCTATATTACACACTATGCCACTATATTAGACTACACCCACTGTCTCTATATTACACACTATGTCACTATATTAGACTACACCCACTATCTCTATATTACACAGTATGTCACTATAATAGACTACACACACTGCCTCTATATTACACACTATGTCACTATATTAGACTACACACTATGTCACTATATTAGACTACACCCACTGCCTCTATATTACACACTATGTCACTATATTAGACTACACACTATGTCACTATATTAGACTACACCCACTGCCTCTATATTACACACTATGTCAGTATAATAGACTACACACACTGCCTCTGGTACACACTATGTCAATATATTAGACTACACACACTGCCTCTATATTACACATTATGTCACTATAATAGACTTCACCCACTGCCTCTATATTACACACTATGTCACTATATTAGACTACACACTATGTCACTATATTAGACTACACACTATGTCACTACATTAGACTACACCCACTGTCTTGATACTAAACACTATGTCACTATATTAGACTACACACTATGTCACTATATTAGACTACACCCACTGCCTCTATATTACACACTATGTCACTATATTAGACTACACATTTGTCACAATATTAGACTACACCCACTGCCTCTATATTACACACTATGCCACTATATTAGACTGCACCCACTGCCTCTATACTACACACTATGTCACTATATTAGACTACACACTATGTCACTATATTAGACTTCACCCACTGACTCTATATTACACAATATGTCACTATATTAGACTACACACTGTCACTATATTAGACTACACCCACTGCCTCTATATTACACACTATGTAACTATAATAGACTACACACACTGCCTCTGTTACACACTATGCACTATATTAGACTACACACACTGCCTCTGTTACACACTATGTCACTATATTAGACTACACACATTGCCTCTATTACACAATATGATACTATATTTGACTACACCCACTGCCTCTATATTACACACTATGTCACTACATTAGACTACACACACTGCCTCTATATTACACACTATGTCACTATATTAGACTACACACTATGTCACTATATTAGACTACACCCACTGCCTCTATATTACACACTATGTCTTTATATTAGACTACACACTATGTCTCTATATTAGACTACACACACTGCCTCTATATTACACACTATGTCACTATATTAGACTACACACACTGCCTCTATATAACACACTATGTCACTATATTCGAATACACACTATGTCACTATATTACACACTATGTCACTATATTGCACACTATGTCACTATATTAGACTACACACACTTCCTCTATATTACACACTATGTCTTTATATTAGACTACACACTACGTCACTATATTAGACTACACACACTGCCTCTATATTACACACTATGTCTTTATATTAGACTACACACTACGTCACTATATTAGACTACACACACTGCCTCTATATTACACACTATGTCACTATATTAGACTACACACTATGTCACTATATTAGACTTCACCCACTGCCTCTATATTACACACTATGCCACTATATTAGACTACACCCACTGTCTGTATATTACACACTATGTCACTATATTAGACTACACCCACTGTCTCTATATTACACACTGTCACTATAATAGACTACACACACTGCCTCTATATTACACACTATGTCACTATATTAGACTACACACACTGCCTCTATATTACACACTATGTCACTATATTCGAATACACACTATGTCACTATATTACACACTATGTCACTATATTGCACACTATGTCACTATATTAGACTACACACACTTCCTCTATATTACACACTATGTCTTTATATTAGACTACACACTACGTCACTATATTAGACTACACACTATGTCACTATATTAGACTACACACACTGCCTCTATATTACACACTATGTCACTATATTAGACTACACACTATGTCACTATATTAGACTTCACCCACTGCCTCTATATTACACACTATGCCACTATATTAGACTACACCCACTGTCTCTATATTACACACTATGTCACTATATTAGACTACACCCACTATCTCTATATTACACAGTATGTCACTATAATAGACTACACACACTGCCTCTATATTACACACTATGTCACTATATTAGACTACACACTATGTCACTATATTAGACTACACCCACTGCCTCTATATTACACACTATGTCAGTATAATAGACTACACACACTGCCTCTGGTACACACTATGTCAATATATTAGACTACACACACTGCCTCTATATTACACATTATGTCACTATAATAGACTTCACCCACTGCCTCTATATTACACACTATGTCACTATATTAGACTACACACTATGTCACTATATTAGACTTCACCCACTGCCTCTATATTACACACTATGTCATTATATTAGACTACACCCACTGTCTCTATACTACACAATATGTCACTATATTAGACTACACACTATGTCACTATATTAGACTACACCCACTGCCTCTATATTACACACTATGTCAGTATATAAGACTACACACTATGTCTCTATATTAGACTACACACACTGCCTCTATATTACACACTATGTCACTATATTAGACTACACACACTGCCTCTATATAAAACACTATGTCACTATATTCGAATACACACTATGTCACTATATTACACACTATGTCACTATATTGCACACTATGTCACTATATTAGACTACACACACTTCCTCTATATTACACACTATGTCTTTATATTAGACTACACACTACGTCACTATATTAGACTTCACCCACTGCCTCTATATTACACACTATGTCATTATATTAGACTACACCCACTGTCTCTATACTACACAATATGTCACTATATTAGACTACACACTATGTCACTATATTAGACTACACCCACGGCCTCTATATTACACACTATGTCTTTATATTAGACTACACACTATGTCACTATATTAGACTACACACACTGCCTCTATATTACACACTATGTCACTATATTCGAATACACACTATGTCACTATATTACACACTATGTCACTATATTGCACACTATGTCACTATATTAGACTACACACACTTCCTCTGTATTACACACTATGTCTTTATATTAGACTACACACTACGTCACTATATTAGACTACACACTATGTCACAATATTAGACTACACACACTGCCTCTATATTACACACTATGTCACTATATTAGACTACACACTATGTCACTATATTAGACTTCACCCACTGCCTCTATATTACACACTATGCCACTATATTAGACTACACCCACTGTCTCTATATTACACACTATGTCACTATATTAGACTACACCCACTATCTCTATATTAAACAGTATGTCACTATAATAGACTACACACACTGCCTCTATATTACACACTATGTCACTATATTAGACTACACACTATGTCACTATATTAGACTACACCCACTGCCTCTATATTACACACTATGTCACTATATTAGACTACACACTATGTCACTATATTAGACTACACCCACTGCCTCTATATTACACACTATGTCAGTATAATAGACTACACACACTGCCTCTGGTACACACTATGTCAATATATTAGACTACACACACTGCCTCTATATTACACATTATGTCACTATAATAGACTTCACCCACTGCCTCTATATTACACACTATGTCACTATATTAGACTACACACTATGTCACTATATTAGACTACACACTATGTCACTACATTAGACTACACCCACTGTCTTGATACTACACACTATGTCACTATATTAGACTACACACTATGTCACTATATTAGACTACACCCACTGCCTCTATATTACACACTATGTCACTATATTAGACTACACATTTGTCACAATATTAGACTACACCCACTGCCTCTATATTACACACTATGCCACTATATTAGACTGCACCCACTGCCTCTATACTACACACTATGTCACTATATTAGACTACACACTATGTCACTATATTAGACTTCACCCACTGACTCTATATTACACAATATGTCACTATATTAGACTACACACTGTCACTATATTAGACTACACCCACTGCCTCTATATTACACACTATGTAACTATAATAGACTACACACACTGCCTCTGTTACACACTATGCACTATATTAGACTACACACACTGCCTCTGTTACACACTATGTCACTATATTAGACTACACACATTGCCTCTATTACACAATATGAAACTATATTTGACTACACCCACTGCCTCTATATTACACACTATGTCACTACATTAGACTACACACACTGCCTCTATATTACACACTATGTCACTATATTAGACTACACACTATGTCACTATATTAGACTACACCCACTGCCTCTATATTACACACTATGTCTTTATATTAGACTACACACTATGTCTCTATATTAGACTACACACACTGCCTCTATATTACACACTATGTCACTATATTAGACTACACACACTGCCTCTATATAACACACTATGTCACTATATTCGAATACACACTATGTCACTATATTACACACTATGTCACTATATTGCACACTATGTCACTATATTAGACTACACACACTTCCTCTATATTACACACTATGTCTTTATATTAGACTACACACTACGTCACTATATTAGACTACACACACTGCCTCTATATTACACACTATGTCACTATATTAGACTACACACTATGTCACTATATTAGACTTCACCCACTGCCTCTATATTACACACTATGCCACTATATTAGACTACACCCACTGTCTGTATATTACACACTATGTCACTATATTAGACTACACCCACTGTCTCTATATTACACACTGTCACTATAATAGACTACACACACTGCCTCTATATTACACACTATGTCACTATATTAGACTACACACTATGTCACTATATTAGACTACACCCACTGCCTCTATATTACACACTATGTCACTATATTAGACTACACACTATGTCACTATATTAGACTTCACCCACTGCCTCTATATTACACACTATTTCATTATATTAGAATACACCCACTGTCTCTATACTACACAATATGTCACTATATTAGACTACACACTATGCCACTATATTAGACTACACCCACTGCCTCTATATTACACACTATGTCACTATATTAGACTACACATTTGTCACAATATTAGACTACACCCACTGCCTCTATATTACACACTATGTCACTATATTAGACTGCACCCACTGCCTCTATACTACACACTATGTCACTATATTAGACTACACATTTGTCACTATATTAGACTACACCCACTGCCTCTATATTACACACTATGTCACTATATTAGACTACACACTATGTCACTACTTTAGACTTCACCCACTGCCTCTATATTACACACTATGTCATTATATTAGACTACACCCACTGTCTCTATACTACACACTATGTCACAATATTAGACTACACACTATGTCACTATATTAGACTACACCCACTGCCTCTATATTACACACTATGTCACTATATTAGACTACACATTTGTCACAATATTAGACTACACCCACTGCCTCTATATTACACACTATGCCACTATATTAGACTGCACCCACTGCCTCTATACTACACACTATGTCACTATATTAGACTACACACTATGTCACTATATTAGACTTCACCCACTGACTCTATATTACACAATATGTCACTATATTAGACTACACACTGTCACTATATTAGACTACACCCACTGCCTCTATACTACACACTATGTCACTATATTAGACTACACATTTGTCACTATATTAGACTACACCCACTGCCTCTATATTACACACTATGTCACTATATTAGACTACACACTATGTCACTACATTAGACTTCACCCACTGCCTCTATATTACACACTATGTCATTATATTAGACTACACCCACTGTCTCTATACTACACACTATGTCACTATATTAGACTACACACTATGTCACTATATTAGACTACACCCACTGCCTCTATATTACACACTATGTCACTATATTAGACTACACATTTGTCACAATATTAGACTACACCCACTGCCTCTATATTACACACTATGCCACTATATTAGACTGCACCCACTGCCTCTATACTACACACTATGTCACTATATTAGACTACACACTATGTCACTATATTAGACTACACCCACTGCCTCTATATTACACACTATGTAACTATAATAGACTACACACACTGCCTCTGTTACACACTATGTCACTATATTAGACTACACACATTGCCTCTATTACACAATATGAAACTATATTTGACTACACCCACTGCCTCTATATTACACACTATGTCACTACATTAGACTACACACACTGCCTCTATATTACACACTATGTCACTATATTAGACTACACACTATGTCACTATATTAGACTACACCCACTGCCTCTATATTACACACTATGTCTTTATATTAGACTACACACTATGTCTCTATATTAGACTACACACACTGCCTCTATATTACACACTATGTCACTATATTAGACTACACACTATGTCACTATATAAGACTACACCCACTGCCTCTATATTACACACTATGTCACTATATTAGACTACACACTATGTCACTATATTAGACTACACCCACTGCCGCTATATTACACACTATGTCAGTATAATAGACTACACACACTGCCTCTGGTACACACTATGTCAATATATTAGACTACACACACTGCCTCTATATTACACATTATGTCACTATAATAGACTTCACCCACTGCCTCTATATTACACACTATGTCACTATATTAGACTACACACTATGTCACTATATTAGACTACACACTATGTCACTACATTAGACTACACCCACTGTCTTGATACTACACACTATGTCACTATATTAGACTACACACTATGTCACTATATTAGACTACACCCACTGCCTCTATATTACACACTATGTCACTATATTAGACTACACATTTGTCACAATATTAGACTACACCCACTGCCTCTATATTACACACTATGCCACTATATTAGACTGCACCCACTGCCTCTATACTACACACTATGTCACTATATTAGACTACACACTATGTCACTATATTAGACTTCACCCACTGACTCTATATTACACAATATGTCACTATATTAGACTACACACTGTCACTATATTAGACTACACCCACTGCCTCTATATTACACACTATGTAACTATAATAGACTACACACACTGCCTCTGTTACACACTATGCACTATATTAGACTACACACACTGCCTCTGTTACACACTATGTCACTATATTAGACTACACACATTGCCTCTATTACACAATATGAAACTATATTTGACTACACCCACTGCCTCTATATTACACACTATGTCACTACATTAGACTACACACACTGCCTCTATATTACACACTATGTCACTATATTAGACTACACACTATGTCACTATATTAGACTACACCCACTGCCTCTATATTACACACTATGTCTTTATATTAGACTACACACTATGTCTCTATATTAGACTACACACACTGCCTCTATATTACACACTATGTCACTATATTAGACTACACACACTGCCTCTATATAACACACTATGTCACTATATTCGAATACACACTATGTCACTATATTACACACTATGTCACTATATTGCACACTATGTCACTATATTAGACTACACACACTTCCTCTATATTACACACTATGTCTTTATATTAGACTACACACTACGTCACTATATTAGACTACACACACTGCCTCTATATTACACACTATGTCACTATATTAGACTACACACTATGTCACTATATTAGACTTCACCCACTGCCTCTATATTACACACTATGCCACTATATTAGACTACACCCACTGTCTGTATATTACACACTATGTCACTATATTAGACTACACCCACTGTCTCTATATTACACACTGTCACTATAATAGACTACACACACTGCCTCTATATTACACACTATGTCACTATATTAGACTACACACTATGTCACTATATTAGACTACACCCACTGCCTCTATATTACACACTATTTCATTATATTAGAATACACCCACTGTCTCTATACTACACAATATGTCACTATATTAGACTACACACTATGCCACTATATTAGACTACACCCACTGCCTCTATATTACACACTATGTCACTATATTAGACTACACATTTGTCACAATATTAGACTACACCCACTGCCTCTATATTACACACTATGCCACTATATTAGACTGCACCCACTGCCTCTATACTACACACTATGTCACTATATTAGACTACACACTATGTCACTATATTAGACTTCACCCACTGACTCTATATTACACAATATGTCACTATATTAGACTACACACTGTCACTATATTAGACTACACCCACTGCCTCTATACTACACACTATGTCACTATATTAGACTACACATTTGTCACTATATTAGACTACACCCACTGCCTCTATATTACACACTATGTCACTATATTAGACTACACACTATGTCACTACATTAGACTTCACCCACTGCCTCTATATTACACACTATGTCATTATATTAGACTACACCCACTGTCTCTATACTACACACTATGTCACTATATTAGACTACACACTATGTCACTATATTAGACTACACCCACTGCCTCTATATTACACACTATGTCACTATATTAGACTACACATTTGTCACAATATTAGACTACACCCACTGCCTCTATATTACACACTATGCCACTATATTAGACTGCACCCACTGCCTCTATACTACACACTATGTCACTATATTAGACTACACACTATGTCACTATATTAGACTACACCCACTGCCTCTATATTACACACTATGTAACTATAATAGACTACACACACTGCCTCTGTTACACACTATGTCACTATATTAGACTACACACATTGCCTCTATTACACAATATGAAACTATATTTGACTACACCCACTGCCTCTATATTACACACTATGTCACTACATTAGACTACACACACTGCCTCTATATTACACACTATGTCACTATATTAGACTACACACTATGTCACTATATTAGACTACACCCACTGCCTCTATATTACACACTATGTCTTTATATTAGACTACACACTATGTCTCTATATTAGACTACACACACTGCCTCTATATTACACACTATGTCACTATATTAGACTACACACACTGCCTCTATATAACACACTATGTCACTATATTCGAATACACACTATGTCACTATATTACACACTATGTCACTATATTGCACACTATGTCACTATATTAGACTACACACACTTCCTCTATATTACACACTATGTCTTTATATTAGACTACACACTACGTCACTATATTAGACTACACACACTGCCTCTATATTACACACTATGTCACTATATTAGACTACACACTATGTCACTATATTAGACTTCACCCACTGCCTCTATATTACACACTATGCCACTATATTAGACTACACCCACTGTCTGTATATTACACACTATGTCACTATATTAGACTACACCCACTGTCTCTATATTACACACTGTCACTATAATAGACTACACACACTGCCTCTATATTACACACTATGTCACTATATTAGACTACACACTATGTCACTATATTAGACTACACCCACTGCCTCTATATTACACACTATGTCACTATATTAGACTACACACTATGTCACTATATTAGACTACACCCACTGCCTCTATATTACACACTATGTCACTATAATAGACTACACACACTGCCTCTGGTACACACTATGTCAATATATTAGACTACACACACTGCCTCTATATTACACATTATGTCACTATAATATACTTCACCCACTGCCTCTATATTACACACTATGTAACTATAATAGACTACACACACTGCCTCTGGTACACACTATGTCAATATATTAGACTACACACACTGCCTCTATATTACACATTATGTCACTATAATATACTTCACCCACTGCCTCTATATTACACACTATGTCACTATATTAGACTACACACTATGTCACTATATTAGACTTCACCCACTGCCTCTATATTACACACTATGTCATTATATTAGACTACACCCACTGTCTCTATACTACACAATATGTCACTATATTAGACTACACACTATGTCACTACATTAGACTTCACCCACTGCCTCTATATTACACACTATGTCATTATATTAGACTACACACATTGTCTCTATACTACACACTATGTCACTATATTAGACTACACACTATGTCACTATATTAGACTACACCCACTGCCTCTATATTACACACTATGTCACTATATTAGACTACACATTTGTCACAATATTAGACTACACCCACTGCCTCTATATTACACACTATGCCACTATATTAGACTGCACCCACTGCCTCTATACTACACACTATGTCACTATATTAGACTACACACTATGACACTATATTAGACTACACCCACTGCCTCTATATTACACACTATGTAACTATAATAGACTACACACACTGCCTCTGTTACACACTATGTCACTATATTAGACTACACACACTGCCTCTGTTACACACTATGTCACTATATTAGACTACACACATTGCCTCTATTACACAATATGAAACTATATTTGACTACACCCACTGCCTCTATATTACACACTATGTCACTACATTAGACTACACACACTGCCTCTATATTACACACTATGTCACTATATTAGACTACACACTATGTCACTATATTAGACTACACCCACTGCCTCTATATTACACACTATGTCTTTATATTAGACTACACACTATGTCTCTATATTAGACTACACACACTGCCTCTATATTACACACTATGTCACTATATTAGACTACACACACTGCCTCTATATAACACACTATGTCACTATATTCGAATACACACTATGTCACTATATTACACACTATGTCACTATATTGCACACTATGTCACTATATTAGACTACACACACTTCCTCTATATTACACACTATGTCTTTATATTAGACTACACACTACGTCACTATATTAGACTACACACACTGCCTCTATATTACACACTATGTCACTATATTAGACTACACACTATGTCACTATATTAGACTTCACCCACTGCCTCTATATTACACACTATGCCACTATATTAGACTACACCCACTGTCTGTATATTACACACTATGTCACTATATTAGACTACACCCACTGTCTCTATATTACACACTGTCACTATAATAGACTACACACACTGCCTCTATATTACACACTATGTCACTATATTAGACTACACACTATGTCACTATATTAGACTACACCCACTGCCTCTATATTACACACTATGTCACTATATTAGACTACACACTATGTCACTATATTAGACTACACCCACTGCCTCTATATTACACACTATGTCACTATAATAGACTACACACACTGCCTCTGGTACACACTATGTCAATATATTAGACTACACACACTGCCTCTATATTACACATTATGTCACTATAATATACTTCACCCACTGCCTCTATATTACACACTATGTAACTATAATAGACTACACACACTGCCTCTGGTACACACTATGTCAATATATTAGACTACACACACTGCCTCTATATTACACATTATGTCACTATAATATACTTCACCCACTGCCTCTATATTACACACTATGTCACTATATTAGACTACACACTATGTCACTATATTAGACTTCACCCACTGCCTCTATATTACACACTATGTCATTATATTAGACTACACCCACTGTCTCTATACTACACAATATGTCACTATATTAGACTACACACTATGTCACTATATTAGACTACACCCACTGCCTCTATATTACACACTATGTCACTATATTAGACTACACATTTGTCACAATATTAGACTACACCCACTGCCTCTATATTACACACTATGTCACTATATTAGACTGCACCCACTGCCTCTATACTACACACTATGTCACTATATTAGACTACACATTTGTCACTATATTGGACTACACCCACTGCCTCTATATTACACACTATGTCACTATATTAGACTACACACTATGTCACTATATTAGACTTCACCCACTGCCTCTATATTACACACTATGTCATTATATTAGACTACACCACTGTCTCTATACTACACAATATGTCACTATATTAGACTACACACTATGTCACTATATTAGACTACACCCACTGCCTCTATATTACACACTATGTCAATATATTAGACTACACATTTGTCACAATATTAGACTACACCCACTGCCTCTATATTACACACTATGTCACTATATTAGACTGCACCCACTGCCTCTATACTACACACTATGTCACTATATTAGACTACAGATTTGCCACTATATTAGACTACACCCACTGCCTCTATATTACACACTATGTCAGTATATTAGACTACACACTATGTCACTATATTAGACTTCACCCACTGCCTCTATATTACACACTATGTCATTATATTAGACTACACCCACTGTCTCTATACTACACACTATGTCACTATATTAGACTACACACTATGTCACTATATTAGACTACACCCACTGCCTCTATATTACACACTATGTCACTATATTAGACTACACATTTGTCACAATATTAGACTACACCCACTGCCTCTATATTACACACTATGTCACTATATTCGACTACACCCACTGCCTCTATATTACACACTATGTAACTATAATAGACTACACACACTGCCTCTGTTACACACTATGTCACTATATTAGACTACACACACTGCCTCTGTTACACACTATGTCACTATATTAGACTACACACATTGCCTCTATTACACAATATGAAACTATATTAGACTTCACCCACTGCCTCTATATTACACACTATGCCACTATATTAGACTACACCCACTGTCTGTATATTACACACTATGTCACTATATTAGACTACACCCACTGTCTCTATATTACACACTGTCACTATAATAGACTACACACACTGCCTCTATATTACACACTATGTCACTATATTAGACTACACACTATGTCACTATATTAGACTACACCCACTGCCTCTATATTACACACTATGTCACTATATTAGACTACACACTATGTCACTATATTAGACTACACCCACTGCCTCTATATTACACACTATGTCACTATAATAGACTACACACACTGCCTCTGGTACACACTATGTCAATATATTAGACTACACACACTGCCTCTATATTACACATTATGTCACTATAATATACTTCACCCACTGCCTCTATATTACACACTATGTAACTATAATAGACTACACACACTGCCTCTGGTACACACTATGTCAATATATTAGACTACACACACTGCCTCTATATTACACATTATGTCACTATAATATACTTCACCCACTGCCTCTATATTACACACTATGTCACTATATTAGACTACACACTATGTCACTATATTAGACTTCACCCACTGCCTCTATATTACACACTATGCCATTATATTAGACTACACCCACTGTCTCTATACTACACAATATGTCACTATATTAGACTACACACTATGTCACTATATTAGACTACACCCACTGCCTCTATATTACACACTATGTCACTATATTAGACTACACATTTGTCACAATATTAGACTACACCCACTGCCTCTATATTACACACTATGTCACTATATTAGACTGCACCCACTGCCTCTATACTACACACTATGTCACTATATTAGACTACACATTTGTCACTATATTGGACTACACCCACTGCCTCTATATTACACACTATGTCACTATATTAGACTACACACTATGTCACTATATTAGACTTCACCCACTGCCTCTATATTACACACTATGTCATTATATTAGACTACACCACTGTCTCTATACTACACAATATGTCACTATATTAGACTACACACTATGTCACTATATTAGACTACACCCACTGCCTCTATATTACACACTATGTCAATATATTAGACTACACATTTGTCACAATATTAGACTACACCCACTGCCTCTATATTACACACTATGTCACTATATTAGACTGCACCCACTGCCTCTATACTACACACTATGTCACTATATTAGACTACAGATTTGCCACTATATTAGACTACACCCACTGCCTCTATATTACACACTATGTCAGTATATTAGACTACACACTATGTCACTATATTAGACTTCACCCACTGCCTCTATATTACACACTATGTCATTATATTAGACTACACCCACTGTCTCTATACTACACACTATGTCACTATATTAGACTACACACTATGTCACTATATTAGACTACACCCACTGCCTCTATATTACACACTATGTCACTATATTAGACTACACATTTGTCACAATATTAGACTACACCCACTGCCTCTATATTACACACTATGTCACTATATTCGACTACACCCACTGCCTCTATATTACACACTATGTAACTATAATAGACTACACACACTGCCTCTGTTACACACTATGTCACTATATTAGACTACACACACTGCCTCTGTTACACACTATGTCACTATATTAGACTACACACATTGCCTCTATTACACAATATGAAACTATATTAGACTTCACCCACTGCCTCTATATTACACACTATGCCACTATATTAGACTACACCCACTGTCTGTATATTACACACTATGTCACTATATTAGACTACACCCACTGTCTCTATATTACACACTGTCACTATAATAGACTACACACACTGCCTCTATATTACACACTATGTCACTATATTAGACTACACACTATGTCACTATATTAGACTACACCCACTGCCTCTATATTACACACTATGTCACTATATTAGACTACACACTATGTCACTATATTAGACTACACCCACTGCCTCTATATTACACACTATGTCACTATAATAGACTACACACACTGCCTCTGGTACACACTATGTCAATATATTAGACTACACACACTGCCTCTATATTGGACTACACCCACTGCCTCTATATTACACACTATGTCACTATATTAGACTACACACACTTCCTCTATATTACACACTATGTCTTTATATTAGACTACACACTACGTCACTATATTAGACTACACACTATGTCACTATATTAGACTACACACACTGCCTCTATATTACACACTATGTCACTATATTAGACTACACACTATGTCACTATATTAGACTTCACCCACTGCCTCTATATTACACACTATGCCACTATATTAGACTACACCCACTGTCTCTATATTACACACTATGTCACTATATTAGACTACACCCACTATCTCTATATTACACAGTATGTCACTATAATAGACTACACACACTGCCTCTATATTTCACACTATGTCACTATATTAGACTACACACTATGTCACTATATTAGACTACACCCACTGCCTCTATATTACACACTATGTCACTATATTAGACTACACACTATGTCACTATATTAGACTACACCCACTGCCTCTATATTGCACACTATGTCAGTATAATAGACTACACACACTGCCTCTGGTACACACTATGTCAATATATTAGACTACACACACTGCCTCTATATTACACATTATGTCACTATAATACACTTCACCCACTGCCTCTATATTACACACTATGTCACTATATTAGACTACACACTATGTCACTATATTAGACTTCACCCACTGCCTCTATATTACACACTATGTCATTATATTAGACTACACCCACTGTCTCTATACTACACAATATGTCACTATATTAGACTACACACTATGTCACTATATTAGACTACACCCACTGCCTCTATATTACACACTATGTCTTTATATTAGACTACACACTATGTCTCTATATTAGACTACACACACTGCCTCTATATTACACACTATGTCACTATATTAGACTACACACACTGCCTCTATATAACACACTATGTCACTATATTCGAATACACACTATGTCACTATATTACACACTATGTCACTATATTGCACACTATGTCACTATATTAGACTACACACACTTCCTCTATATTACACACTATGTCTTTATATTAGACTACACACTACGTCACTATATTAGACTTCACCCACTGCCTCTATATTACACACTATGTCATTATATTAGACTACACCCACTGTCTCTATACTACACAATATGTCACTATATTAGACTACACACTATGTCACTATATTAGACTACACCCACTGCCTCTATATTACACACTATGTCTTTATATTAGACTACACACTATGTCACTATATTAGACTACACACACTGCCTCTATATTACACACTATGTCACTATATTCGAATACACACTATGTCACTATATTACACACTATGTCACTATATTGCACACTATGTCACTATATTAGACTACACACACTTCCTCTATATTACACACTATGTCTTTATATTAGACTACACACTACGTCACTATATTAGACTACACACTATGTCACTATATTAGACTACACACACTGCCTCTATATTACACACTATGTCACTATATTAGACTACACACTATGTCACTATATTAGACTTCACCCACTGCCTCTATATTACACACTATGCCACTATATTAGACTACACCCACTGTCTCTATATTACACACTATGTCACTATATTAGACTACACCCACTGCCTCTATATTACACACTATATCTTTATATTAGACTACACACTATGTCACTATATTAGACTACACACACTGCCTCTATATTACACACTATGTCACTATATTCGAATACACACTATGTCACTATATTACACACTATGTCACTATATTGCACACTATGTCACTATATTAGACTACACACACTTCCTCTATATTACACACTATGTCTTTATATTAGACTACACACTACGTCACTATATTAGACTACACACTATGTCACTATATTAGACTACACACACTGCCTCTATATTACACACTATGTCACTATATTAGACTACACACTATGTCACTATATTAGACTTCACCCACTGCCTCTATATTACACACTATGCCACTATATTAGACTACACCCACTGTCTCTATATTACACACTATGTCACTATATTAGACTACACCCACTATCTCTATATTACACAGTATGTCACTATAATAGACTACACACACTGCCTCTATATTTCACACTATGTCACTATATTAGACTACACACTATGTCACTATATTAGACTACACCCACTGCCTCTATATTACACACTATGTCACTATATTAGACTACACACTATGTCACTATATTAGACTACACCCACTGCCTCTATATTGCACACTATGTCAGTATAATAGACTACACACACTGCCTCTGGTACACACTATGTCAATATATTAGACTACACACACTGCCTCTATATTACACATTATGTCACTATAATACACTTCACCCTCTGCCTCTATATTACACACTATGTCACTATATTAGACTACACACTATGTCACTATATTAGACTTCACCCACTGCCTCTATATTACACACTATGTCATTATATTAGACTACACCCACTGTCTCTATACTACACAATATGTCACTATATTAGACTACACACTATGTCACTATATTAGACTACACCCACTGCCTCTATATTACACACTATGTCTTTATATTAGACTACACACTATGTCTCTATATTAGACTACACACACTGCCTCTATATTACACACTATGTCACTATATTAGACTACACACACTGCCTCTATATAACACACTATGTCACTATATTCGAATACACACTATGTCACTATATTACACACTATGTCACTATATTGCACACTATGTCACTATATTAGACTACACACACTTCCTCTATATTACACACTATGTCTTTATATTAGACTACACACTACGTCACTATATTAGACTTCACCCACTGCCTCTATATTACACACTATGTCATTATATTAGACTACACCCACTGTCTCTATACTACACAATATGTCACTATATTAGACTACACACTATGTCACTATATTAGACTACACCCACTGCCTCTATATTACACACTATGTCTTTATATTAGACTACACACTATGTCACTATATTAGACTACACACACTGCCTCTATATTACACACTATGTCACTATATTCGAATACACACTATGTCACTATATTACACACTATGTCACTATATTGCACACTATGTCACTATATTAGACTACACACACTTCCTCTATATTACACACTATGTCTTTATATTAGACTACACACTACGTCACTATATTAGACTACACACTATGTCACTATATTAGACTACACACACTGCCTCTATATTACACACTATGTCACTATATTAGACTACACACTATGTCACTATATTAGACTTCACCCACTGCCTCTATATTACACACTATGCCACTATATTAGACTACACCCACTGTCTCTATATTACACACTATGTCACTATATTAGACTACACCCACTATCTCTATATTACACAGTATGTCACTATAATAGACTACACACACTGCCTCTATATTACACACTATGTCACTATATTAGACTACACACTATGTCACTATATTAGACTACACCCACTGCCTCTATATTACACACTATGTCACTATATTAGACTACACACTATGTCACTATATTAGACTACACCCACTGCCTCTATATTACACACTATGTCAGTATAATAGACTACACACACTGCCTCTGGTACACACTATGTCAATATATTAGACTACACACACTGCCTCTATATTACACATTATGTCACTATAATAGACTTCACCCACTGCCTCTATATTACACACTATGTCACTATATTAGACTACACACTATGTCACTATATTAGACTTCACCCACTGCCTCTATATTACACACTATGTCATTATATTAGACTACACCCACTGTCTCTATACTACACAACATGTCACTATATTAGACTACACACTATGTCACTATATTAGACTACACCCACTGCCTCTATATTACACACTATGTCTTTATATTAGACTACACACTATGTCTCTATATTAGACTACACACACTGCCTCTATATAACACACTATGTCACTATATTCGAATACACACTATGTCACTATATTACACACTATGTCACTATATTGCACACTATGTCACTATATTAGACTACACACACTTCCTCTATATTACACACTATGTCTTTATATTAGACTACACACTACGTCACTATATTAGACTTCACCCACTGCCTCTATATTACACACTATGTCATTATATTAGACTACACCCACTGTCTCTATACTACACAATATGTCACTATATTAGACTACACACTATGTCACTATATTAGACTACACCCACTGCCTCTATATTACACACTATGTCACTATATTAGACTACACATTTGTCACAATATTAGACTACACCCACTGCCTCTATATTACACACTATGTCACTATATTAGACTGCACCCACTGCCTCTATACTACACACTATGTCACTATATTAGACTACACATTTGTCACTATATTGGACTACACCCACTGCCTCTATATTACACACTATGTCACTATATTAGACTACACACTATGTCACTATATTAGACTTCACCCACTGCCTCTATATTACACACTATGTCATTATATTAGACTACACCCACTGTCTATATACTACACAATATGTCACTATATTAGACTACACATTTGTCACAATATTAGACTACACCCACTGCCTCTATATTACACACTATGTCACTATATTAGACTGCACCCACTGCCTCTATACTACACACTATGTCACTATATTAGACTACAGATTTGTCACTATATTAGACTACACCCACTGCCTCTATATTACACACTATGTCACTATATTAGACTACACACTATGTCACTATATTAGACTTCACCCACTGCCTCTATATTACACACTATGTCATTATATTAGACTACACCCACTGTGTCTATACTACACACTATGTCACTATATTAGACTACACACTATGTCACTATATTAGACTACACCCACTGCCTCTATATTACACACTATGTCACTATATTAGACTACACATTTGTCACAATATTAGACTACACCCTCTGCCTCTATATTACACACTATGTCACTATATTAGACTGCACCCACTGCCTCTATACTACACACTATGTCACTATATTAGACTACACACTATGTCACTATATTAGACTTCACCCATTGACTCTATATTACACAATATGTCACTATATTAGACTACACACTGTCCCTATATTAGACTACACCCACTGCCTCTATATTACACACTATGTAACTATAATAGACTACACACACTGCCTCTGTTACACACTATGTCACTATATTAGACTACACACACTGCCTCTGTTACACACTATGTCACTATATTAGACTACACACATTGCCTCTATTACACAGTATGAAACTATATTTGACTACACACACTGCCTCTATTACACACTATGTCACTATATTAGACTACACCCACTGCCTCTATATTACACACTATGTCACTACATTAGACTACACACACTGCCTCTATATTACACACTATGTCACTATATTAGACTACACACTATGTCACTATATTAGACTACACCCACTGACTCTATATTACACACTATGTCTTTATATTAGACTACACACTATGTCACTATATTAGACTACACACACTGCCTCTATATTACACACTATGTCACTATATTAGACTACACACACTGCCTCTATATAACACACTATGTCACTATATTCGAATACACACTATGTCACTATATTACACACTATGTCACTATATTGCACACTATGTCACTATATTAGACTACACACACTTCCTCTATATTACACACTATGTCTTTATATTAGACTACACACTACGTCACTATATTAGACTACACACACTGCCTCTATATTACACACTATGTCACTATATTAGACTACACACTATGTCACTATATTAGACTTCACCCACTGCCTCTATATTACACACTATGCCACTATATTAGACTACACCCACTGTCTGTATATTACACACTATGTCACTATATTAGACTACACCCACTGTCTCTATATTACACACTGTCACTATAATAGACTACACACACTGCCTCTATATTACACACTATGTCACTATATTAGACTACACACTATGTCACTATATTAGACTACACCCACTGCCTCTATATTACACACTATGTCACTATATTAGACTACACACTATGTCACTATATTAGACTACACCCACTGCCTCTATATTACACACTATGTCACTATAATAGACTACACACACTGCCTCTGGTACACACTATGTCAATATATTAGACTACACACACTGCCTCTATATTACACATTATGTCACTATAATATACTTCACCCACTGCCTCTATATTACACACTATGTAACTATAATAGACTACACACACTGCCTCTGGTACACACTATGTCAATATATTAGACTACACACACTGCCTCTATATTACACATTATGTCACTATAATATACTTCACCCACTGCCTCTATATTACACACTATGTCACTATATTAGACTACACACTATGTCACTATATTAGACTTCACCCACTGCCTCTATATTACACACTATGTCATTATATTAGACTACACCCACTGTCTCTATACTACACAATATGTCACTATATTAGACTACACACTATGTCACTATATTAGACTACACCCACTGCCTCTATATTACACACTATGTCACTATATTAGACTACACATTTGTCACAATATTAGACTACACCCACTGCCTCTATATTACACACTATGTCACTATATTAGACTACACCCACTGCCTCTATATTACACACTATGTAACTATAATAGACTACACACACTGCCTCTGTTACACACTATGTCACTATATTAGACTACACACACTGCCTCTGTTACACACTATGTCACTATATTAGACTACACACATTGCCTCTATTACACAATATGAAACTATATTTGACTACACACACTGCCTCTATTACACACTATGTCACTATATTAGACTACACCCACTGCCTCTATATTACACACTATGTCACTACATTAGACTACACACACTGCCTCTATATTACACACTATGTCACTATATTAGACTACACACTATGTCACTATATTAGACTACACCCACTGCCTCTATATTACACACTATGTCTTTATATTAGACTACACACTATGTCACTATATTAGACTACACACACTGCCTCTATATTACACACTATGTCACTATATTCGAATACACACTATGTCACTATATTACACACTATGTCACTATATTGCACACTATGTCACTATATTAGACTACACACACTTCCTCTATATTACACACTATGTCTTTATATTAGACTACACACTACGTCACTATATTAGACTACACACTATGTCACTATATTAGACTACACACACTGCCTCTATATTACACACTATGTCACTATATTAGACTACACACTATGTCACTATATTAGACTTCACCCACTGCCTCTATATTACACACTATGCCACTATATTAGACTACACCCACTGTCTCTATATTACACACTATGTCACTATATTAGACTACACCCACTATCTCTATATTACACAGTATGTCACTATAATAGACTACACACACTGCCTCTATATTTCACACTATGTCACTATATTAGACTACACACTATGTCACTATATTAGACTACACCCACTGCCTCTATATTACACACTATGTCACTATATTAGACTACACACTATGTCACTATATTAGACTACACCCACTGCCTCTATATTGCACACTATGTCAGTATAATAGACTACACACACTGCCTCTGGTACACACTATGTCAATATATTAGACTACACACACTGCCTCTATATTACACATTATGTCACTATAATACACTTCACCCACTGCCTCTATATTACACACTATGTCACTATATTAGACTACACACTATGTCACTATATTAGACTTCACCCACTGCCTCTATATTACACACTATGTCATTATATTAGACTACACCCACTGTCTCTATACTACACAATATGTCACTATATTAGACTACACACTATGTCACTATATTAGACTACACCCACTGCCTCTATATTACACACTATGTCTTTATATTAGACTACACACTATGTCTCTATATTAGACTACACACACTGCCTCTATATTACACACTATGTCACTATATTAGACTACACACACTGCCTCTATATAACACACTATGTCACTATATTCGAATACACACTATGTCACTATATTACACACTATGTCACTATATTGCACACTATGTCACTATATTAGACTACACACACTTCCTCTATATTACACACTATGTCTTTATATTAGACTACACACTACGTCACTATATTAGACTTCACCCACTGCCTCTATATTACACACTATGTCATTATATTAGACTACACCCACTGTCTCTATACTACACAATATGTCACTATATTAGACTACACACTATGTCACTATATTAGACTACACCCACTGCCTCTATATTACACACTATGTCTTTATATTAGACTACACACTATGTCACTATATTAGACTACACACACTGCCTCTATATTACACACTATGTCACTATATTCGAATACACACTATGTCACTATATTACACACTATGTCACTATATTGCACACTATGTCACTATATTAGACTACACACACTTCCTCTATATTACACACTATGTCTTTATATTAGACTACACACTACGTCACTATATTAGACTACACACTATGTCACTATATTAGACTACACACACTGCCTCTATATTACACACTATGTCACTATATTAGACTACAAACTATGTCACTATATTAGACTTCACCCACTGCCTCTATATTACACACTATGCCACTATATTAGACTACACCCACTGTCTCTATATTACACACTATGTCACTATATTAGACTACACCCACTGCCTCTATATTACACACTATATCTTTATATTAGACTACACACTATGTCACTATATTAGACTACACACACTGCCTCTATATTACACACTATGTCACTATATTCGAATACACACTATGTCACTATATTACACACTATGTCACTATATTGCACACTATGTCACTATATTAGACTACACACACTTCCTCTATATTACACACTATGTCTTTATATTAGACTACACACTACGTCACTATATTAGACTACACACTATGTCACTATATTAGACTACACACACTGCCTCTATATTACACACTATGTCACTATATTAGACTACACACTATGTCACTATATTAGACTTCACCCACTGCCTCTATATTACACACTATGCCACTATATTAGACTACACCCACTGTCTCTATATTACACACTATGTCACTATATTAGACTACACCCACTATCTCTATATTACACAGTATGTCACTATAATAGACTACACACACTGCCTCTATATTTCACACTATGTCACTATATTAGACTACACACTATGTCACTATATTAGACTACACCCACTGCCTCTATATTACACACTATGTCACTATATTAGACTACACACTATGTCACTATATTAGACTACACCCACTGCCTCTATATTGCACACTATGTCAGTATAATAGACTACACACACTGCCTCTGGTACACACTATGTCAATATATTAGACTACACACACTGCCTCTATATTACACATTATGTCACTATAATACACTTCACCCTCTGCCTCTATATTACACACTATGTCACTATATTAGACTACACACTATGTCACTATATTAGACTTCACCCACTGCCTCTATATTACACACTATGTCATTATATTAGACTACACCCACTGTCTCTATACTACACAATATGTCACTATATTAGACTACACACTATGTCACTATATTAGACTACACCCACTGCCTCTATATTACACACTATGTCTTTATATTAGACTACACACTATGTCTCTATATTAGACTACACACACTGCCTCTATATTACACACTATGTCACTATATTAGACTACACACACTGCCTCTATATAACACACTATGTCACTATATTCGAATACACACTATGTCACTATATTACACACTATGTCACTATATTGCACACTATGTCACTATATTAGACTACACACACTTCCTCTATATTACACACTATGTCTTTATATTAGACTACACACTACGTCACTATATTAGACTTCACCCACTGCCTCTATATTACACACTATGTCATTATATTAGACTACACCCACTGTCTCTATACTACACAATATGTCACTATATTAGACTACACACTATGTCACTATATTAGACTACACCCACTGCCTCTATATTACACACTATGTCTTTATATTAGACTACACACTATGTCACTATATTAGACTACACACACTGCCTCTATATTACACACTATGTCACTATATTCGAATACACACTATGTCACTATATTACACACTATGTCACTATATTGCACACTATGTCACTATATTAGACTACACACACTTCCTCTATATTACACACTATGTCTTTATATTAGACTACACACTACGTCACTATATTAGACTACACACTATGTCACTATATTAGACTACACACACTGCCTCTATATTACACACTATGTCACTATATTAGACTACACACTATGTCACTATATTAGACTTCACCCACTGCCTCTATATTACACACTATGCCACTATATTAGACTACACCCACTGTCTCTATATTACACACTATGTCACTATATTAGACTACACCCACTATCTCTATATTACACAGTATGTCACTATAATAGACTACACACACTGCCTCTATATTACACACTATGTCACTATATTAGACTACACACTATGTCACTATATTAGACTACACCCACTGCCTCTATATTACACACTATGTCACTATATTAGACTACACACTATGTCACTATATTAGACTACACCCACTGCCTCTATATTACACACTATGTCAGTATAATAGACTACACACACTGCCTCTGGTACACACTATGTCAATATATTAGACTACACACACTGCCTCTATATTACACATTATGTCACTATAATAGACTTCACCCACTGCCTCTATATTACACACTATGTCACTATATTAGACTACACACTATGTCACTATATTAGACTTCACCCACTGCCTCTATATTACACACTATGTCATTATATTAGACTACACCCACTGTCTCTATACTACACAACATGTCACTATATTAGACTACACACTATGTCACTATATTAGACTACACCCACTGCCTCTATATTACACACTATGTCTTTATATTAGACTACACACTATGTCTCTATATTAGACTACACACACTGCCTCTATATAACACACTATGTCACTATATTCGAATACACACTATGTCACTATATTACACACTATGTCACTATATTGCACACTATGTCACTATATTAGACTACACACACTTCCTCTATATTACACACTATGTCTTTATATTAGACTACACACTACGTCACTATATTAGACTTCACCCACTGCCTCTATATTACACACTATGTCATTATATTAGACTACACCCACTGTCTCTATACTACACAATATGTCACTATATTAGACTACACACTATGTCACTATATTAGACTACACCCACTGCCTCTATATTACACACTATGTCACTATATTAGACTACACATTTGTCACAATATTAGACTACACCCACTGCCTCTATATTACACACTATGTCACTATATTAGACTGCACCCACTGCCTCTATACTACACACTATGTCACTATATTAGACTACACATTTGTCACTATATTGGACTACACCCACTGCCTCTATATTACACACTATGTCACTATATTAGACTACACACTATGTCACTATATTAGACTTCACCCACTGCCTCTATATTACACACTATGTCATTATATTAGACTACACCCACTGTCTATATACTACACAATATGTCACTATATTAGACTACACACTATGTCACTATATTAGACTACACCCACTGCCTCTATATTACACACTATGTCACTATATTAGACTACACATTTGTCACAATATTAGACTACACCCACTGCCTCTATATTACACACTATGTCACTATATTAGACTGCACCCACTGCCTCTATACTACACACTATGTCACTATATTAGACTACAGATTTGTCACTATATTAGACTACACCCACTGCCTCTATATTACACACTATGTCACTATATTAGACTACACACTATGTCACTATATTAGACTTCACCCACTGCCTCTATATTACACACTATGTCATTATATTAGACTACACCCACTGTGTCTATACTACACACTATGTCACTATATTAGACTACACACTATGTCACTATATTAGACTACACCCACTGCCTCTATATTACACACTATGTCACTATATTAGACTACACATTTGTCACAATATTAGACTACACCCTCTGCCTCTATATTACACACTATGTCACTATATTAGACTGCACCCACTGCCTCTATACTACACACTATGTCACTATATTAGACTACACACTATGTCACTATATTAGACTTCACCCATTGACTCTATATTACACAATATGTCACTATATTAGACTACACACTGTCCCTATATTAGACTACACCCACTGCCTCTATATTACACACTATGTAACTATAATAGACTACACACACTGCCTCTGTTACACACTATGTCACTATATTAGACTACACACACTGCCTCTGTTACACACTATGTCACTATATTAGACTACACACATTGCCTCTATTACACAGTATGAAACTATATTTGACTACACACACTGCCTCTATTACACACTATGTCACTATATTAGACTACACCCACTGCCTCTATATTACACACTATGTCACTACATTAGACTACACACACTGCCTCTATATTACACACTATGTCACTATATTAGACTACACACTATGTCACTATATTAGACTACACCCACTGCCTCTATATTACACACTATGTCTTTATATTAGACTACACACTATGTCACTATATTAGACTACACACACTGCCTCTATATTACACACTATGTCACTATATTAGACTACACACACTGCCTCTATATAACACACTATGTCACTATATTCGAATACACACTATGTCACTATATTACACACTATGTCACTATATTGCACACTATGTCACTATATTAGACTACACACACTTCCTCTATATTACACACTATGTCTTTATATTAGACTACACACTACGTCACTATATTAGACTACACACACTGCCTCTATATTACACACTATGTCACTATATTAGACTACACACTATGTCACTATATTAGACTTCACCCACTGCCTCTATATTACACACTATGCCACTATATTAGACTACACCCACTGTCTGTATATTACACACTATGTCACTATATTAGACTACACCCACTGTCTCTATATTACACACTGTCACTATAATAGACTACACACACTGCCTCTATATTACACACTATGTCACTATATTAGACTACACACTATGTCACTATATTAGACTACACCCACTGCCTCTATATTACACACTATGTCACTATATTAGACTACACACTATGTCACTATATTAGACTACACCCACTGCCTCTATATTACACACTATGTCACTATAATAGACTACACACACTGCCTCTGGTACACACTATGTCAATATATTAGACTACACACACTGCCTCTATATTACACATTATGTCACTATAATATACTTCACCCACTGCCTCTATATTACACACTATGTAACTATAATAGACTACACACACTGCCTCTGGTACACACTATGTCAATATATTAGACTACACACACTGCCTCTATATTACACATTATGTCACTATAATATACTTCACCCACTGCCTCTATATTACACACTATGTCACTATATTAGACTACACACTATGTCACTATATTAGACTTCACCCACTGCCTCTATATTACACACTATGTCATTATATTAGACTACACCCACTGTCTCTATACTACACAATATGTCACTATATTAGACTACACACTATGTCACTATATTAGACTACACCCACTGCCTCTATATTACACACTATGTCACTATATTAGACTACACATTTGTCACAATATTAGACTACACCCACTGCCTCTATATTACACACTATGTCACTATATTAGACTGCACCCACTGCCTCTATACTACACACTATGTCACTATATTAGACTACACATTTGTCACTATATTGGACTACACCCACTGCCTCTATATTACACACTATGTCACTATATTAGACTACACACACTTCCTCTATATTACACACTATGTCTTTATATTAGACTACACACTACGTCACTATATTAGACTTCACCCACTGCCTCTATATTACACACTATGTCATTATATTAGACTACACCCACTGTCTCTATACTACACAATATGTCACTATATTAGACTACACACTATGTCACTATATTAGACTACACCCACTGCCTCTATATTACACACTATGTCTTTATATTAGACTACACACTGTCACTATATTAGACTACACACACTGCCTCTATATTACACACTATGTCACTATATTCGAATACACACTATGTCACTATATTACACACTATGTCACTATATTGCACACTATGTCACTATATTAGACTACACACACTTCCTCTATATTACACACTATGTCTTTATATTAGACTACACACTACGTCACTATATTAGACTACACACTATGTCACTATATTAGACTACACACACTGCCTCTATATTACACACTATGTCACTATATTAGACTACACACTATGTCACTATATTAGACTTCACCCACTGCCTCTATATTACACACTATGCCACTATATTAGACTACACCCACTGTCTCTATATTACACACTATGTCACTATATTAGACTACACCCACTATCTCTATATTACACAGTATGTCACTATAATAGACTACACACACTGCCTCTATATTACACACTATGTCACTATATTAGACTACACACTATGTCACTATATTAGACTACACCCACTGCCTCTATATTACACACTATGTCACTATATTAGACTACACACTATGTCACTATATTAGACTACACCCACTGCCTCTATATTACACACTATGTCAGTATAATAGACTACACACACTGCCTCTGGTACACACTATGTCAATATATTAGACTACACACACTGCCTCTATATTACACATTATGTCACTATAATAGACTTCACCCACTGCCTCTATATTACACACTATGTCACTATATTAGACTACACACTATGTCACTATATTAGACTTCACCCACTGCCTCTATATTACACACTATGTCATTATATTAGACTACACCCACTGTCTCTATACTACACAACATGTCACTATATTAGACTACACACTATGTCACTATATTAGACTACACCCACTGCCTCTATATTACACACTATGTCTTTATATTAGACTACACACTATGTCTCTATATTAGACTACACACACTGCCTCTATATAACACACTATGTCACTATATTCGAATACACACTATGTCACTATATTACACACTATGTCACTATATTGCACACTATGTCACTATATTAGACTACACACACTTCCTCTATATTACACACTATGTCTTTATATTAGACTACACACTACGTCACTATATTAGACTTCACCCACTGCCTCTATATTACACACTATGTCATTATATTAGACTACACCCACTGTCTCTATACTACACAATATGTCACTATATTAGACTACACACTATGTCACTATATTAGACTACACCCACTGCCTCTATATTACACACTATGTCACTATATTAGACTACACATTTGTCACAATATTAGACTACACCCACTGCCTCTATATTACACACTATGTCACTATATTAGACTGCACCCACTGCCTCTATACTACACACTATGTCACTATATTAGACTACACATTTGTCACTATATTGGACTACACCCACTGCCTCTATATTACACACTATGTCACTATATTAGACTACACACTATGTCACTATATTAGACTTCACCCACTGCCTCTATATTACACACTATGTCATTATATTAGACTACACCCACTGTCTATATACTACACAATATGTCACTATATTAGACTACACACTATGTCACTATATTAGACTACACCCACTGCCTCTATATTACACACTATGTCACTATATTAGACTACACATTTGTCACAATATTAGACTACACCCACTGCCTCTATATTACACACTATGTCACTATATTAGACTGCACCCACTGCCTCTATACTACACACTATGTCACTATATTAGACTACAGATTTGTCACTATATTAGACTACACCCACTGCCTCTATATTACACACTATGTCACTATATTAGACTACACACTATGTCACTATATTAGACTTCACCCACTGCCTCTATATTACACACTATGTCATTATATTAGACTACACCCACTGTGTCTATACTACACACTATGTCACTATATTAGACTACACACTATGTCACTATATTAGACTACACCCACTGCCTCTATATTACACACTATGTCACTATATTAGACTACACATTTGTCACAATATTAGACTACACCCTCTGCCTCTATATTACACACTATGTCACTATATTAGACTGCACCCACTGCCTCTATACTACACACTATGTCACTATATTAGACTACACACTATGTCACTATATTAGACTTCACCCATTGACTCTATATTACACAATATGTCACTATATTAGACTACACACTGTCACTATATTAGACTACACCCACTGCCTCTATATTACACACTATGTAACTATAATAGACTACACACACTGCCTCTGTTACACACTATGTCACTATATTAGACTACACACACTGCCTCTGTTACACACTATGTCACTATATTAGACTACACACATTGCCTCTATTACACAGTATGAAACTATATTTGACTACACACACTGCCTCTATTACACACTATGTCACTATATTAGACTACACCCACTGCCTCTATATTACACACTATGTCACTACATTAGACTACACACACTGCCTCTATATTACACACTATGTCACTATATTAGACTACACACTATGTCACTATATTAGACTACACCCACTGCCTCTATATTACACACTATGTCTTTATATTAGACTACACACTATGTCACTATATTAGACTACACACACTGCCTCTATATTACACACTATGTCACTATATTAGACTACACACACTGCCTCTATATAACACACTATGTCACTATATTCGAATACACACTATGTCACTATATTACACACTATGTCACTATATTGCACACTATGTCACTATATTAGACTACACACACTTCCTCTATATTACACACTATGTCTTTATATTAGACTACACACTACGTCACTATATTAGACTAGACACACTGCCTCTATATTACACACTATGTCACTATATTAGACTACACACTATGTCACTATATTAGACTTCACCCACTGCCTCTATATTACACACTATGCCACTATATTAGACTACACCCAGTGTCTGTATATTACACACTATGTCACTATATTAGACTACACCCACTGTCTCTATATTACACACTGTCACTATAATAGACTACACACACTGCCTCTATATTACACACTATGTCACTATATTAGACTACACACTATGTCACTATATTAGACTACACCCACTGCCTCTATATTACACACTATGTCACTATATTAGACTACACACTATGTCACTATATTAGACTACACCCACTGCCTCTATATTACACACTATGTCACTATAATAGACTACACACACTGCCTCTGGTACACACTATGTCAATATATTAGACTACACACACTGCCTCTATATTACACATTATGTCACTATAATATACTTCACCCACTGCCTCTATATTACACACTATGTAACTATAATAGACTACACACACTGCCTCTGGTACACACTATGTCAATATATTAGACTACACACACTGCCTCTATATTACACATTATGTCACTATAATATACTTCACCCACTGCCTCTATATTACACACTATGTCACTATATTAGACTACACACTATGTCACTATATTAGACTTCACCCACTGCCTCTATATTACACACTATGTCATTATATTAGACTACACCCACTGTCTCTATACTACACAATATGTCACTATATTAGACTACACACTATGTCACTATATTAGACTACACCCACTGCCTCTATATTACACACTATGTCACTATATTAGACTACACATTTGTCACAATATTAGACTACACCCACTGCCTCTATATTACACACTATGTCACTATATTAGACTGCACCCACTGCCTCTATACTACACACTATGTCACTATATTGGACTACACCCACTGCCTCTATATTACACACTATGTCACTATATTAGACTACACACTATGTCACTATATTAGACTTCACCCACTGCCTCTATATTACACACTATGTCATTATATTAGACTACACCACTGTCTCTATACTACACAATATGTCACTATATTAGACTACACACTATGTCACTATATTAGACTACACCCACTGCCTCTATATTACACACTATGTCAATATATTAGACTACACATTTGTCACAATATTAGACTACACCCACTGCCTCTATATTACACACTATGTCACTATATTAGACTGCACCCACTGCCTCTATACTACACACTATGTCACTATATTAGACTACAGATTTGCCACTATATTAGACTACACCCACTGCCTCTATATTACACACTATGTCACTATATTAGACTACACACTATGTCACTATATTAGACTTCACCCACTGCCTCTATATTACACACTATGTCATTATATTAGACTACACCCACTGTCTCTATACTACACACTATGTCACTATATTAGACTACACACTATGTCACTATATTAGACTACACCCACTGCCTCTATATTACACACTATGTCACTATATTAGACTACACATTTGTCACAATATTAGACTACACCCACTGCCTCTATATTACACACTATGTCACTATATTAGACTACACCCACTGCCTCTATATTACACACTATGTAACTATAATAGACTACACACACTGCCTCTGTTACACACTATGTCACTATATTAGACTACACACACTGCCTCTGTTACACACTATGTCACTATATTAGACTACACACATTGCCTCTATTACACAATATGAAACTATATTTGACTACACACACTGCCTCTATTACACACTATGTCACTATATTAGACTACACCCACTGCCTCTATATTACACACTATGTCACTACATTAGACTACACACACTGCCTCTATATTACACACTATGTCACTATATTAGACTACACACTATGTCACTATATTAGACTACACCCACTGCCTCTATATTACACACTATATCTTTATATTAGACTACACACTATGTCACTATATTAGACTACACACACTGCCTCTATATTACACACTATGTCACTATATTCGAATACACACTATGTCACTATATTACACACTATGTCACTATATTGCACACTATGTCACTATATTAGACTACACACACTTCCTCTATATTACACACTATGTCTTTATATTAGACTACACACTACGTCACTATATTAGACTACACACTATGTCACTATATTAGACTACACACACTGCCTCTATATTACACACTATGTCACTATATTAGACTACACACTATGTCACTATATTAGACTTCACCCACTGCCTCTATATTACACACTATGCCACTATATTAGACTACACCCACTGTCTCTATATTACACACTATGTCACTATATTAGACTACACACTATGTCACTATATTAGACTTCACCCACTGCCTCTATATTACACACTATGTCACTATATTAGACTACACACTATGTCACTATATTAGACTACACCCACTGCCTCTATATTGCACACTATGTCAGTATAATAGACTACACACACTGCCTCTGGTACACACTATGTCAATATATTAGACTACACACACTGCCTCTATATTACACATTATGTCACTATAATACACTTCACCCACTGCCTCTATATTACACACTATGTCACTATATTAGACTACACACTATGTCACTATATTAGACTTCACCCACTGCCTCTATATTACACACTATGTCATTATATTAGACTACACCCACTGTCTCTATACTACACAATATGTCACTATATTAGACTACACACTATGTCACTATATTAGACTACACCCACTGCCTCTATATTACACACTATGTCTTTATATTAGACTACACACTATGTCTCTATATTAGACTACACACACTGCCTCTATATTACACACTATGTCACTATATTAGACTACACACACTGCCTCTATATAACACACTATGTCACTATATTCGAATACACACTATGTCACTATATTACACACTATGTCACTATATTGCACACTATGTCACTATATTAGACTACACACACTTCCTCTATATTACACACTATGTCTTTATATTAGACTACACACTACGTCACTATATTAGACTTCACCCACTGCCTCTATATTACACACTATGTCATTATATTAGACTACACCCACTGTCTCTATACTACACAATATGTCACTATATTAGACTACACACTATGTCACTATATTAGACTACACCCACTGCCTCTATATTACACACTATGTCTTTATATTAGACTACACACTATGTCACTATATTAGACTACACACACTGCCTCTATATTACACACTATGTCACTATATTCGAATACACACTATGTCACTATATTACACACTATGTCACTATATTGCACACTATGTCACTATATTAGACTACACACACTTCCTCTATATTACACACTATGTCTTTATATTAGACTACACACTACGTCACTATATTAGACTACACACTATGTCACTATATTAGACTACACACACTGCCTCTATATTACACACTATGTCACTATATTAGACTACACACTATGTCACTATATTAGACTTCACCCACTGCCTCTATATTACACACTATGCCACTATATTAGACTACACCCACTGTCTCTATATTACACACTATGTCACTATATTAGACTACACACACTGCCTCTATATAACACACTATGTCACTATATTCGAATACACACTATGTCACTATATTACACACTATGTCACTATATTGCACACTATGTCACTATATTAGACTACACACACTTCCTCTATATTACACACTATGTCTTTATATTAGACTACACACTACGTCACTATATTAGACTTCACCCACTGCCTCTATATTACACACTATGTCATTATATTAGACTACACCCACTGTCTCTATACTACACAATATGTCACTATATTAGACTACACACTATGTCACTATATTAGACTACACACACTGCCTCTATATTACACACTATGTCACTATATTCGAATACACACTATGTCACTATATTACACACTATGTCACTATATTGCACACTATGTCACTATATTAGACTACACACACTTCCTCTATATTACACACTATGTCTTTATATTAGACTACACACTATGTCACTATATTAGACTACACACTATGTCACTATATTAGACTACACACACTGCCTCTATATTACACACTATGTCACTATATTAGACTACACACTATGTCACTATATTAGACTTCACCCACTGCCTCTATATTACACACTATGCCACTATATTAGACTACACCCACTGTCTCTATATTACACACTATGTCACTATATTAGACTACACCCACTATCTCTATATTACACAGTATGTCACTATAATAGACTACACACACTGCCTCTATATTACACACTATGTCACTATATTAGACTACACACTATGTCACTATATTAGACTACACCCACTGCCTCTATATTACACACTATGTCACTATATTAGACTACACACTATGTCACTATATTAGACTACACCCACTGCCTCTATATTACACACTATGTCAGTATAATAGACTACACACACTGCCTCTGGTACACACTATGTCAATATATTAGACTACACACACTGCCTCTATATTACACATTATGTCACTATAATAGACTTCACCCACTGCCTCTATATTACACACTATGTCACTATATTAGACTACACACTATGTCACTATATTAGACTTCACCCACTGCCTCTATATTACACACTATGTCATTATATTAGACTACACCCACTGTCTCTATACTACACAACATGTCACTATATTAGACTACACACTATGTCACTATATTAGACTACACCCACTGCCTCTATATTACACACTATGTCTTTATATTAGACTACACACTATGTCTCTATATTAGACTACACACACTGCCTCTATATAACACACTATGTCACTATATTCGAATACACACTATGTCACTATATTACACACTATGTCACTATATTGCACACTATGTCACTATATTAGACTACACACACTTCCTCTATATTACACACTATGTCTTTATATTAGACTACACACTACGTCACTATGTTAGACTTCACCCACTGCCTCTATATTACACACTATGTCATTATATTAGACTACACCCACTGTCTCTATACTACACAATATGTCACTATATTAGACTACACACTATGTCACTATATTAGACTACACCCACTGCCTCTATATTACACACTATGTCACTATATTAGACTACACATTTGTCACAATATTAGACTACACCCACTGCCTCTATATTACACACTATGTCACTATATTAGACTGCACCCACTGCCTCTATACTACACACTATGTCACTATATTAGACTACACATTTGTCACTATATTGGACTACACCCACTGCCTCTATATTACACACTATGTCACTATATTAGACTACACACTATGTCACTATATTAGACTTCACCCACTGCCTCTATATTACACACTATGTCATTATATTAGACTACACCCACTGTCTATATACTACACAATATGTCACTATATTAGACTACACACTATGTCACTATATTAGACTACACCCACTGCCTCTATATTACACACTATGTCACTATATTAGACTACACATTTGTCACAATATTAGACTACACCCACTGCCTCTATATTACACACTATGTCACTATATTAGACTGCACCCACTGCCTCTATACTACACACTATGTCACTATATTAGACTACAGATTTGTCACTATATTAGACTACACCCACTGCCTCTATATTACACACTATGTCACTATATTAGACTACACACTATGTCACTATATTAGACTTCACCCACTGCCTCTATATTACACACTATGTCATTATATTAGACTACACCCACTGTGTCTATACTACACACTATGTCACTATATTAGACTACACACTATGTCACTATATTAGACTACACCCACTGCCTCTATATTACACACTATGTCACTATATTAGACTACACATTTGTCACAATATTAGACTACACCCATTGCCTCTATATTACACACTATGTCACTATATTAGACTGCACCCACTGCCTCTATACTACACACTATGTCACTATATTAGACTACACACTATGTCACTATATTAGACTTCACCCACTGCCTCTATATTACACACTATGTCATTATATTAGACTACACCCACTGTCTCTATACTACACAACATGTCACTATATTAGACTACACACTATGTCACTATATTAGACTACACCCACTGCCTCTATATTACACACTATGTCTTTATATTAGACTACACACTATGTCTCTATATTAGACTACACACACTGCCTCTATATAACACACTATGTCACTATATTCGAATACACACTATGTCACTATATTACACACTATGTCACTATATTGCACACTATGTCACTATATTAGACTACACACACTTCCTCTATATTACACACTATGTCTTTATATTAGACTACACACTACGTCACTATATTAGACTTCACCCACTGCCTCTATATTACACACTATGTCATTATATTAGACTACACCCACTGTCTCTATACTACACAATATGTCACTATATTAGACTACACACTATGTCACTATATTAGACTACACCCACTGCCTCTATATTACACACTATGTCACTATATTAGACTACACATTTGTCACAATATTAGACTACACCCACTGCCTCTATATTACACACTATGTCACTATATTAGACTGCACCCACTGCCTCTATACTACACACTATGTCACTATATTAGACTACACATTTGTCACTATATTGGACTACACCCACTGCCTCTATATTACACACTATGTCACTATATTAGACTACACACTATGTCACTATATTAGACTTCACCCACTGCCTCTATATTACACACTATGTCATTATATTAGACTACACCCACTGTCTATATACTACACAATATGTCACTATATTAGACTACACACTATGTCACTATATTAGACTACACCCACTGCCTCTATATTACACACTATGTCACTATATTAGACTACACATTTGTCACAATATTAGACTACACCCACTGCCTCTATATTACACACTATGTCACTATATTAGACTGCACCCACTGCCTCTATACTACACACTATGTCATTATATTAGACTACAGATTTGTCACTATATTAGACTACACCCACTGCCTCTATATTACACACTATGTCACTATATTAGACTACACACTATGTCACTATATTAGACTTCACCCACTGCCTCTATATTACACACTATGTCATTATATTAGACTACACCCACTGTGTCTATACTACACACTATGTCACTATATTAGACTACACACTATGTCACTATATTAGACTACACCCACTGCCTCTATATTACACACTATGTCACTATATTAGACTACACATTTGTCACAATATTAGACTACACCCACTGCCTCTATATTACACACTATGTCACTATATTAGACTGCACCCACTGCCTCTATACTACACACTATGTCACTATATTAGACTACACACTATGTCACTATATTAGACTTCACCCATTGACTCTATATTACACAATATGTCACTATATTAGACTACACACTGTCACTATATTAGACTACACCCACTGCCTGTATATTACACACTATGTAACTATAATAGACTACACACACTGCCTCTGTTACACACTATGTCACTATATTAGACTACACACACTGCCTCTGTTACACACTATGTCACTATATTAGACTACACACATTGCCTCTATTACACAATATGAAACTATATTTGACTACACACACTGCCTCTATTACACACTATGTCACTATATTAGACTACACCCACTGCCTCTATATTACACACTATGTCACTACATTAGACTACACACACTGCCTCTATATTACACACTATGTCACTATATTAGACTACACACTATGTCACTATATTAGACTACACCCACTGCCTCTATATTACACACTATGTCTTTATATTAGACTACACACTATGTCACTATATTAGACTACACACACTGCCTCTATATTACACACTATGTCACTATATTCGAATACACACTATGTCACTATATTACACACTATGTCACTATATTGCACACTATGTCACTATATTAGACTACACACACTTCCTCTATATTACACACTATGTCTTTATATTAGACTACACACTACGTCACTATATTAGACTACACACTATGTCACTATATTAGACTACACACACTGCCTCTATATTACACACTATGTCACTATATTAGACTACACACTATGTCACTATATTAGACTTCACCCACTGCCTCTATATTACACACTATGCCACTATATTAGACTACACCCACTGTCTCTATATTACACACTATGTCACTATATTAGACTACACCCACTATCTCTATATTACACAGTATGTCACTATAATAGACTACACACACTGCCTCTATATTACACACTATGTCACTATATTAGACTACACACTATGTCACTATATTAGACTACACCCACTGCCTCTATATTACACACTATGTCAGTATAATAGACTACACACACTGCCTCTGGTACACACTATGTCAATATATTAGACTACACACACTGCCTCTATATTACACATTATGTCACTATAATAGACTTCACCCACTGCCTCTATATTACACACTATGTCACTATATTAGACTACACACTATGTCACTATATTAGACTTCACCCACTGCCTCTATATTACACACTATGTCATTATATTAGACTACACCCACTGTCTCTATACTACACAATATGTCACTATATTAGACTACACACTATGTCACTATATTAGACTACACCCACTGCCTCTATATTACACACTATGTCTTTATATTAGACTACACACTATGTCTCTATATTAGACTACACACACTGCCTCTATATTACACACTATGTCACTATATTAGACTACACACACTGCCTCTATATAACACACTATGTCACTATATTCGAATACACACTATGTCACTATATTACACACTATGTCACTATATTGCACACTATGTCACTATATTAGACTACACACACTTCCTCTATATTACACACTATGTCTTTATATTAGACTACACACTACGTCACTATATTAGACTTCACCCACTGCCTCTATATTACACACTATGTCATTATATTAGACTACACCCACTGTCTCTATACTACACAATATGTCACTATATTAGACTACACACTATGTCACGATATTAGACTACACCCACTGCCTCTATATTACACACTATGTCTTTATATTAGACTACACACTATGTCACTATATTAGACTACACACACTGCCTCTATATTACACACTATGTCACTATATTCGAATACACACTATGTCACTATATTACACACTATGTCACTATATTGCACACTATGTCACTATATTAGACTACACACACTTCCTCTATATTACACACTATGTCTTTATATTAGACTACACACTACGTCACTATATTAGACTACACACTATGTCACTATATTAGTCTACACACACTGCCTCTATATTACACACTATGTCACTATATTAGACTACACACTATGTCACTATATTAGACTTCACCCACTGCCTCTATATTTCACACTATGCCACTATATTAGACTACACCCACTGTCTCTATATTACACACTATGTCACTATATTAGACTACACCCACTATCTCTATATTACACAGTATGTCACTATAATAGACTACACACACTGCCTCTATATTACACACTATGTCACTATATTAGACTACACACTATGTCACTATATTAGACTACACCCACTGCCTCTATATTACACACTATGTCACTATATTAGACTACACACTATGTCACTATATTAGACTACACCCACTGCCTCTATATTACACACTATGTCAGTATAATAGACTACACACACTGCCTCTGGTACACACTATGTCAATATATTAGACTACACACACTGCCTCTATATTACACATTATGTCACTATAATAGACTTCACCCACTGCCTCTATATTACACACTATGTCACTATATTAGACTACACACTATGTCACTATATTAGACTACACACTATGTCACTACATTAGACTACACCCACTGTCTCTATACTACACACTATGTCACTATATTAGACTACACACTATGTCACTATGTTAGACTACACCCACTGCCTCTATATTACACACTATGTCACTATATTAGACTACACATTTGTCACAATATTAGACTACACCCACTGCCTCTATATTACACACTATGCCACTATATTAGACTGCACCCACTGCCTCTATACTACACACTATGTCACTATATTAGACTACACACTATGTCACTATATTATACTTCACCCACTGACTCTATATTACACAATATGTCACTATATTAGACTACACACTGTCACTATATTAGACTACACCCACTGCCTCTATATTACACACTATGTAACTATAATAGACTACACACACTGCCTCTGTTACACACTATGCACTATATTAGACTACACACACTGCCTCTGTTACACACTATGTCACTATATTAGACTACACACATTGCCTCTATTACACAATATGAAACTATATTTGACTACACCCACTGCCTCTATATTACACACTATGTCTTTATATTGGACTACACACTATGTCTCTATATTAGACTACACACACTGCCTCTATATTACACACTATGTCACTATATTAGACTACACACACTGCCTCTATATAACACACTATGTCACTATATTCGAATACACACTATGTCACTATATTACACACTATGTCACTATATTGCACACTATGTCACTATATTAGACTACACACACTTCCTCTATATTACACACTATGTCTTTATATTAGACTACACACTACGTCACTATATTAGACTACACACACTGCCTCTATATTACACACTATGTCACTATATTAGACTACACACTATGTCACTATATTAGACTTCACCCACTGCCTCTATATTACACACTATGCCACTATATTAGACTACACCCACTGTCTGTATATTACACACTATGTCACTATATTAGACTACACCCACTGTCTCTATATTACACACTGTCACTATAATAGACTACACACACTGCCTCTATATTACACACTATGTCACTATATTAGACTACACACTATGTCACTATATTAGACTACACCCACTGCCTCTATATTACACACTATGTCACTATATTAGACTACACACTATGTCACTATATTAGACTTCACCCACTGCCTCTATATTACACACTATTTCATTATATTAGAATACACATTTGTCACAATATTAGACTACACCCACTGCCTCTATATTACACACTATGTCACTATATTAGACTGCACCCACTGCCTCTATACTACACACTATGTCACTATATTAGACTACACATTTGTCACTATATTAGACTACACCCACTGCCTCTATATTACACACTATGTCACTATATTAGACTACACACTATGTCACTACATTAGACTTCACCCACTGCCTCTATATTACACACTATGTCATTATATTAGACTACACCCACTGTCTCTATACTACACACTATGTCACTATATTAGACTACACACTATGTCACTATATTAGACTACACCCACTGCCTCTATATTACACACTATGTCACTATATTAGACTACACATTTGTCACAATATTAGACTACACCCACTGCCTCTATATTACACACTATGCCACTATATTAGACTGCACCCACTGCCTCTATACTACACACTATGTCACTATATTAGACTACACACTATGTCACTATATTAGACTTCACCCACTGACTCTATATTACACACTATGCCACTATATTAGACTACACCCACTGTCTGTATATTACACACTATGTCACTATATTAGACTACACCCACTGTCTCTATATTACACACTGTCACTATAATAGACTACACACACTGCCTCTATATTACACACTATGTCACTATATTAGACTACACACTATGTCACTATATTAGACTACACCCACTGCCTCTATATTACACACTATGTCACTATATTAGACTACACACTATGTCACTATATTAGACTTCACCCACTGCCTCTATATTACACACTATTTCATTATATTAGAATACACCCACTGTCTCTATACTACACAATATGTCACTATATTAGACTACACACTATGTCACTATATTAGACTACACCCACTGCCTCTATATTACACACTATGTCACTATATTAGACTACACATTTGTCACAATATTAGACTACACCCACTGCCTCTATATTACACACTATGTCACTATATTAGACTGCACCCACTGCCTCTATACTACACACTATGTCACTATATTAGACTACACATTTGTCACTATATTAGACTACACCCACTGCCTCTATATTACACACTATGTCTTTATATTAGACTACACACTATGTCTCTATATTAGACTACACACACTGCCTCTATATTACACACTATGTCACTATATTAGACTACACACACTGCCTCTATATAACACACTATGTCACTATATTCGAATACACACTATGTCACTATATTACACACTATGTCACTATATTGCACACTATGTCACTATATTAGACTACACACACTTCCTCTATATTACACACTATGTCTTTATATTAGACTACACACTACGTCACTATATTAGACTACACACACTGCCTCTATATTACACACTATGTCACTATATTAGACTACACACTATGTCACTATATTAGACTTCACCCACTGCCTCTATATTACACACTATGCCACTATATTAGACTACACCCACTGTCTGTATATTACACACTATGTCACTATATTAGACTACACCCACTGTCTCTATATTACACACTGTCACTATAATAGACTACACACACTGCCTCTATATTACACACTATGTCACTATATTAGACTACACACTATGTCACTATATTAGACTACACCCACTGCCTCTATATTACACACTATGTCACTATATTAGACTACACACTATGTCACTATATTAGACTTCACCCACTGCCTCTATATTACACACTATTTCATTATATTAGAATACACCCACTGTCTCTATACTACACAATATGTCACTATATTAGACTACACACTATGTCACTATATTAGACTACACCCACTGCCTCTATATTACACACTATGTCACTATATTAGACTACACATTTGTCACAATATTAGACTACACCCACTGCCTCTATATTACACACTATGTCACTATATTAGACTGCACCCACTGCCTCTATACTACACACTATGTCACTATATTAGACTACACATTTGTCACTATATTAGACTACACCCACTGCCTCTATATTACACACTATGTCACTATATTAGACTACACACTATGTCACTACATTAGACTTCACCCACTGCCTCTATATTACACACTATGTCATTATATTAGACTACACCCACTGTCTCTATACTACACACTATGTCACTATATTAGACTACACACTATGTCACTATATTAGACTACACCCACTGCCTCTATATTACACACTATGTCACTATATTAGACTACACATTTGTCACAATATTAGACTACACCCACTGCCTCTATATTACACACTATGCCACTATATTAGACTGCACCCACTGCCTCTATACTACACACTATGTCACTATATTAGACTACACACTATGTCACTATATTAGACTTCACCCACTGACTCTATATTACACACTATGCCACTATATTAGACTACACCCACTGTCTGTATATTACACACTATGTCACTATATTAGACTACACCCACTGTCTCTATATTACACACTGTCACTATAATAGACTACACACACTGCCTCTATATTACACACTATGTCACTATATTAGACTACACACTATGTCACTATATTAGACTACACCCACTGCCTCTATATTACACACTATGTCACTATATTAGACTACACACTATGTCACTATATTAGACTTCACCCACTGCCTCTATATTACACACTATTTCATTATATTAGAATACACCCACTGTCTCTATACTACACAATATGTCACTATATTAGACTACACACTATGTCACTATATTAGACTACACCCACTGCCTCTATATTACACACTATGTCACTATATTAGACTACACATTTGTCACAATATTAGACTACACCCACTGCCTCTATATTACACACTATGTCACTATATTAGACTGCACCCACTGCCTCTATACTACACACTATGTCACTATATTAGACTACACATTTGTCACTATATTAGACTACACCCACTGCCTCTATATTACACACTATGTCACTATATTAGACTACACACTATGTCACTACATTAGACTTCACCCACTGCCTCTATATTACACACTATGTCATTATATTAGACTACACCCACTGTCTCTATACTACACACTATGTCACTATATTAGACTACACACTATGTCACTATATTAGACTACACCCACTGCCTCTATATTACACACTATGTCACTATATTAGACTACACATTTGTCACAATATTAGACTACACCCACTGCCTCTATATTACACACTATGCCACTATATTAGACTGCACCCACTGCCTCTATACTACACACTATGTCACTATATTAGACTACACACTATGTCACTATATTAGACTTCACCCACTGACTCTATATTACACAATATGTCACTATATTAGACTACACACTGTCACTATATTAGACTACACCCACTGCCTCTATACTACACACTATGTCACTATATTAGACTACACATTTGTCACTATATTAGACTACACCCACTGCCTCTATATTACACACTATGTCACTATATTAGACTACACACTATGTCACTACATTAGACTTCACCCACTGCCTCTATATTACACACTATGTCATTATATTAGACTACACCCACTGTCTCTATACTACACACTATGTCACTATATTAGACTACACACTATGTCACTATATTAGACTACACCCACTGCCTCTATATTACACACTATGTCACTATATTAGACTACACATTTGTCACAATATTAGACTACACCCACTGCCTCTATATTACACACTATGCCACTATATTAGACTGCACCCACTGCCTCTATACTACACACTATGTCACTATATTAGACTACACACTATGTCACTATATTAGACTACACCCACTGCCTCTATATTACACACTATGTAACTATAATAGACTACACACACTGCCTCTGTTACACACTATGTCACTATATTAGACTACACACACTGCCTCTGTTACACACTATGTCACTATATTAGACTACACACATTGCCTCTATTACACAATATGAAACTATATTTGACTACACCCACTGCCTCTATATTACACACTATGTCACTATATTAGACTTCACCCACTGCCTCTATATTACACACTATGTCATTATATTAGACTACACCCACTGTCTCTATACTACACACTATGTCCCTATATTAGACTACACACTTTGTCACAATATTAGACTACACCCACTGCCTCTATATTACACACTATGTCACTATATTAGACTGCATCCACTGCCTCTATACTACACACCATGTCACTATATTAGACTACACCCACTGTCTCTATATTACACACTGTCACTATAATAGACTACACACACTGCCTCTATATTACACACTATGTCACTATATTAGACAACACACTATGTCACTATATTAGACTACACCCACTGCCTCTATATTACACACTATGTCACTATATTAGACTACACACTATGTCACTATATTAGACTACACCCACTGCCTCTATATTACACACTATGTCACTATAATAGACTACACACACTGCCTCTGGTACACACTATGTCAATATATTAGACTACACACACTGCCTCTATATTACACATTATGTCACTATAATATACTTCACCCACTGCCTCTATATTACACACTATGTAACTATAATAGACTACACACACTGCCTCTGGTACACACTATGTCAATATATTAGACTACACACACTGCCTCTATATTACACATTATGTCACTATAATATACTTCACCCACTGCCTCTATATTACACACTATGTCACTATATTAGACTACACACTATGTCACTATATTAGACTTCACCCACTGCCTCTATATTACACACTATTTCATTATATTAGAATACACCCACTGTCTCTATACTACACAATATGTCACTATATTAGACTACACACTATGTCACTATATTAGACTACACCCACTGCCTCTATATTACACACTATGTCACTATATTAGACTACACATTTGTCACAATATTAGACTACACCCACTGCCTCTATATTACACACTATGTCACTATATTAGACTGCACCCACTGCCTCTATACTACACACTATGTCACTATATTAGACTACACATTTGTCACTATATTAGACTACACCCACTGCCTCTATATTACACACTATGTCACTATATTAGACTACACACTATGTCACTACATTAGACTTCACCCACTGCCTCTATATTACACACTATGTCATTATATTAGACTACACCCACTGTCTCTATACTACACACTATGTCACTATATTAGACTACACACTATGTCACTATATTAGACTACACCCACTGCCTCTATATTACACACTATGTCACTATATTAGACTACACATTTGTCACAATATTAGACTACACCCACTGCCTCTATATTACACACTATGCCACTATATTAGACTGCACCCACTGCCTCTATACTACACACTATGTCACTATATTAGACTACACACTATGTCACTATATTAGACTTCACCCACTGACTCTATATTACACACTATGCCACTATATTAGACTACACCCACTGTCTGTATATTACACACTATGTCACTATATTAGACTACACCCACTGTCTCTATATTACACACTGTCACTATAATAGACTACACACACTGCCTCTATATTACACACTATGTCACTATATTAGACTACACACTATGTCACTATATTAGACTACACCCACTGCCTCTATATTACACACTATGTCACTATATTAGACTACACACTATGTCACTATATTAGACTTCACCCACTGCCTCTATATTACACACTATTTCATTATATTAGAATACACCCACTGTCTCTATACTACACAATATGTCACTATATTAGACTACACACTATGTCACTATATTAGACTACACCCACTGCCTCTATATTACACACTATGTCACTATATTAGACTACACATTTGTCACAATATTAGACTACACCCACTGCCTCTATATTACACACTATGTCACTATATTAGACTGCACCCACTGCCTCTATACTACACACTATGTCACTATATTAGACTACACATTTGTCACTATATTAGACTACACCCACTGCCTCTATATTACACACTATGTCACTATATTAGACTACACACTATGTCACTACATTAGACTTCACCCACTGCCTCTATATTACACACTATGTCATTATATTAGACTACACCCACTGTCTCTATACTACACACTATGTCACTATATTAGACTACACACTATGTCACTATATTAGACTACACCCACTGCCTCTATATTACACACTATGTCACTATATTAGACTACACATTTGTCACAATATTAGACTACACCCACTGCCTCTATATTACACACTATGCCACTATATTAGACTGCACCCACTGCCTCTATACTACACACTATGTCACTATATTAGACTACACACTATGTCACTATATTAGACTTCACCCACTGACTCTATATTACACAATATGTCACTATATTAGACTACACACTGTCACTATATTAGACTACACCCACTGCCTCTATACTACACACTATGTCACTATATTAGACTACACATTTGTCACTATATTAGACTACACCCACTGCCTCTATATTACACACTATGTCACTATATTAGACTACACACTATGTCACTACATTAGACTTCACCCACTGCCTCTATATTACACACTATGTCATTATATTAGACTACACCCACTGTCTCTATACTACACACTATGTCACTATATTAGACTACACACTATGTCACTATATTAGACTACACCCACTGCCTCTATATTACACACTATGTCACTATATTAGACTACACATTTGTCACAATATTAGACTACACCCACTGCCTCTATATTACACACTATGCCACTATATTAGACTGCACCCACTGCCTCTATACTACACACTATGTCACTATATTAGACTACACACTATGTCACTATATTAGACTACACCCACTGCCTCTATATTACACACTATGTAACTATAATAGACTACACACACTGCCTCTGTTACACACTATGTCACTATATTAGACTACACACACTGCCTCTGTTACACACTATGTCACTATATTAGACTACACACATTGCCTCTATTACACAATATGAAACTATATTTGACTACACCCACTGCCTCTATATTACACACTATGTCACTATATTAGACTTCACCCACTGCCTCTATATTACACACTATGTCATTATATTAGACTACACCCACTGTCTCTATACTACACACTATGTCCCTATATTAGACTACACACTTTGTCACAATATTAGACTACACCCACTGCCTCTATATTACACACTATGTCACTATATTAGACTGCATCCACTGCCTCTATACTACACACCATGTCACTATATTAGACTACACCCACTGTCTCTATATTACACACTGTCACTATAATAGACTACACACACTGCCTCTATATTACACACTATGTCACTATATTAGACAACACACTATGTCACTATATTAGACTACACCCACTGCCTCTATATTACACACTATGTCACTATATTAGACTACACACTATGTCACTATATTAGACTACACCCACTGCCTCTATATTACACACTATGTCACTATAATAGACTACACACACTGCCTCTGGTACACACTATGTCAATATATTAGACTACACACACTGCCTCTATATTACACATTATGTCACTATAATATACTTCACCCACTGCCTCTATATTACACACTATGTAACTATAATAGACTACACACACTGCCTCTGGTACACACTATGTCAATATATTAGACTACACACACTGCCTCTATATTACACATTATGTCACTATAATATACTTCACCCACTGCCTCTATATTACACACTATGTCACTATATTAGACTACACACTATGTCACTATATTAGACTTCACCCACTGCCTCTATATTACACACTATGTCATTATATTAGACTACACCCACTGTCTCTATACTACACAATATGTCACTATATTAGACTACACACTATGTCACTATATTAGACTACACCCACTGCCTCTATATTACACACTATGTCACTATATTAGACTACACATTTGTCACAATATTAGACTACACCCACTGCCTCTATATTACACACTATGTCACTATATTAGACTGCACCCACTGCTTCTATACTACACACTATGTCACTATATTAGACTACACATTTGTCACTATATTGGACTACACCCACTGCCTCTATATTACACACTATGTCACTATATTAGACTACACACTATGTCACTATATTAGACTTCACCCACTGCCTCTATATTACACACTATGTCATTATATTAGACTACACCACTGTCACTATACTACACAATATGTCACTATATTAGACTACACACTATGTCACTATATTAGACTACACCCACTGCCTCTATATTACACACTATGTCAATATATTAGACTACACATTTGTCACAATATTAGACTACACCCACTGCCTCTATATTACACACTATGTCACTATATTAGACTGCACCCACTGCCTCTATACTACACACTATGTCACTATATTAGACTACAGATTTGCCACTATATTAGACTACACCCACTGCCTCTATATTACACACTATGTCACTATATTAGACTACACACTATGTCACTATATTAGACTTCACCCACTGCCTCTATATTACACACTATGTCATTATATTAGACTACACCCACTGTCTCTATACTACACACTATGTCACTATATTAGACTACACACTATGTCACTATATTAGACTACACCCACTGCCTCTATATTACACACTATGTCACTATATTAGACTACACATTTGTCACAATATTAGACTACACCCACTGCCTCTATATTACACACTATGTCACTATATTAGACTACACCCACTGCCTCTATATTACACACTATGTAACTATAATAGACTACACACACTGCCTCTGTTACACACTATGTCACTATATTAGACTACACACACTGCCTCTGTTACACACTATGTCACTATATTAGACTACACACATTGCCTCTATAACACATAATGAAACTATATTTGACTACACACACTGCCTCTATTACACACTATGTCACTATATTAGACTACACCCACTGCCTCTATATTACACACTATGTCACTACATTAGACTACACACACTGCCTCTATATTACACACTATGTCACTATATTAGACTACACACTATGTCACTATATTAGACTACACCCACTGCCTCTATATTACACACTATGTCTTTATATTAGACTACACACTATGTCACTATATTAGACTACACACACTGCCTCTATATTACACACTATGTCACTATATTCGAATACACCCTATGTCACTATATTACACACTATGTCACTATATTGCACACTATGTCACTATATTAGACTACACACACTTCCTCTATATTACACACTATGTCTTTATATTAGACTACACACTACGTCACTATATTAGACTACACACTATGTCACTATATTAGACTTCACCCACTGCCTCTATATTACACACTATGCCACTATATTAGACTACACCCACTGTCTCTATATTACACACTATGTCACTATATTAGACTACACCCACTATCTCTATATTACACAGTATGTCACTATAATAGACTACACACACTGCCTCTATATTACACACTATGTCACTATATTAGACTACACACTATGTCACTATATTAGACTACACCCACTGCCTCTATATTACACACTATGTCAGTATAATAGACTACACACACTGCCTCTGGTACACACTATGTCAATATATTAGACTACACACACTGCCTCTATATTACACATTATGTCACTATAATAGACTTCACCCACTGCCTCTATATTACACACTATGTCACTATATTAGACTACACACTATGTCACTATATTAGACTTCACCCACTGCCTCTATATTACACACTATGTCATTATATTAGACTACACCCACTGTCTCTATACTACACAATATGTCACTATATTAGACTACACACTATGTCACTATATTAGACTACACCCACTGCCTCTATATTACACACTATGTCTTTATATTAGACTACACACTATGTCTCTATATTAGACTACACACACTGCCTCTATATTACACACTATGTCACTATATTAGACTACACACACTGCCTCTATATAACACACTATGTCACTATATTCGAATACACACTATGTCACTATATTACACACTATGTCACAATATTGCACACTATGTCACTATATTAGACTACACACACTTCCTCTATATTACACACTATGTCTTTATATTAGACTACACACTACGTCACTGTATTAGACTTCACCCACTGCCTCTATATTACACACTATGTCATTATATTAGACTACACCCACTGTCTCTATACTACACAATATGTCACTATATTAGACTACACACTATGTCACTATATTAGACTACACCCACTGCCTCTATATTACACACTATGTCTTTATATTAGACTACACACTATGTCACTATATTAGACTACACACACTGCCTCTATATTACACACTATGTCACTATATTCGAATACACACTATGTCACTATATTACACACTATGTCACTATATTGCACACTATGTCACTATATTAGACTACACACACTTCCTCTATATTACACACTATGTCTTTATATTAGACTACACACTACGTCACTATATTAGACTACACACTATGTCACTATATTAGACTACACACACTGCCTCTATATTACACACTATGTCACTATATTAGACTACACACTATGTCACTATATTAGACTTCACCCACTGCCTCTATATTACACACTATGCCACTATATTCGACTACACCCACTGTCTCTATATTACACACTATGTCACTATATTAGACTACACCCACTATCTCTATATTACACAGTATGTCACTATAATAGACTACACACACTGCCTCTATATTACACACTATGTCACTATATTAGACTACACACTATGTCACTATATTAGACTACACCCACTGCCTCTATATTACACACTATGTCACTATATTAGACTACACACTATGTCACTATATTAGACTACACCCACTGCCTCTATATTACACACTATGTCAGTATAATAGACTACACACACTGCCTCTGGTACACACTATGTCAATATATTAGACTACACACACTGCCTCTATATTACACATTATGTCACTATAATAGACTTCACCCACTGCCTCTATATTACACACTATGTCACTATATTAGACTACACACTATGTCACTATATTAGACTACACACTATGTCACTACATTAGACTACACCCACTGTCTCTATACTACACACTATGTCACTATATTAGACTACACACTATGTCACTATATTAGACTACACCCACTGCCTCTATATTACACACTATGTCACTATATTAGACTACACATTTGTCACAATATTAGACTACACCCACTGCCTCTATATTACACACTATGCCACTATATTAGACTGCACCCACTGCCTCTATACTACACACTATGTCACTATATTAGACTACACACTATGTCACTATATTAGACTTCACCCACTGCCTCTATATTACACACTATGTCTTTATATTAGACTACACACTATGTCTCTATATTAGACTACACACACTGCCTCTATATTACACACTATGTCACTATATTAGACTACACACACTGCCTCTATATAACACACTATGTCACTATATTCGAATACACACTATGTCACTATATTACACACTATGTCACAATATTGCACACTATGTCACTATATTAGACTACACACACTTCCTCTATATTACACACTATGTCTTTATATTAGACTACACACTACGTCACTGTATTAGACTTCACCCACTGCCTCTATATTACACACTATGTCATTATATTAGACTACACCCACTGTCTCTATACTACACAATATGTCACTATATTAGACTACACACTATGTCACTATATTAGACTACACCCACTGCCTCTATATTACACACTATGTCTTTATATTAGACTACACACTATGTCACTATATTAGACTACACACACTGCCTCTATATTACACACTATGTCACTATATTCGAATACACACTATGTCACTATATTACACACTATGTCACTATATTGCACACTATGTCACTATATTAGACTACACACACTTCCTCTATATTACACACTATGTCTTTATATTAGACTACACACTACGTCACTATATTAGACTACACACTATGTCACTATATTAGACTACACACACTGCCTCTATATTACACACTATGTCACTATATTAGACTACACACTATGTCACTATATTAGACTTCACCCACTGCCTCTATATTACACACTATGCCACTATATTCGACTACACCCACTGTCTCTATATTACACACTATGTCACTATATTAGACTACACCCACTATCTCTATATTACACAGTATGTCACTATAATAGACTACACACACTGCCTCTATATTACACACTATGTCACTATATTAGACTACACACTATGTCACTATATTAGACTACACCCACTGCCTCTATATTACACACTATGTCACTATATTAGACTACACACTATGTCACTATATTAGACTACACCCACTGCCTCTATATTACACACTATGTCAGTATAATAGACTACACACACTGCCTCTGGTACACACTATGTCAATATATTAGACTACACACACTGCCTCTATATTACACATTATGTCACTATAATAGACTTCACCCACTGCCTCTATATTACACACTATGTCACTATATTAGACTACACACTATGTCACTATATTAGACTACACACTATGTCACTACATTAGACTACACCCACTGTCTCTATACTACACACTATGTCACTATATTAGACTACACACTATGTCACTATATTAGACTACACCCACTGCCTCTATATTACACACTATGTCACTATATTAGACTACACATTTGTCACAATATTAGACTACACCCACTGCCTCTATATTACACACTATGCCACTATATTAGACTGCACCCACTGCCTCTATACTACACACTATGTCACTATATTAGACTACACACTATGTCACTATATTAGACTTCACCCACTGACTCTATATTACACAATATGTCACTATATTAGACTACACACTGTCACTATATTAGACTACACCAACTGCCTCTATATTACACACTATGTAACTATAATAGACTACACACACTGCCTCTGTTACACACTATGCACTATATTAGACTACACACACTGCCTCTGTTACACACTATGTTACTATATTAGACTACACACATTGCCTCTATTACACAATATGAAACTATATTTGACTACACCCACTGCCTCTATATTACACACTATGTCACTACATTAGACTACACACACTGCCTCTATATTACACACTATGTCACTATATTAGACTACACACTATGTCACTATATTAGACTACACCCACTGCCTCTATATTACACACTATGTCTTTATATTAGACTACACACTATGTCTCTATATTAGACTACACACACTGCCTCTATATTACACACTATGTCACTATATTAGACTACACACACTGCCTCTGGTACACACTATGTCAATATATTAGACTACACACACTGCCTCTATATTACACATTATGTCACTATAATAGACTTCACCCACTGCCTCTATATTACACACTATGTCACTATATTAGACTACACACTATGTCACTATATTAGACTTCACCCACTGCCTCTATATTACACACTATGTCATTATATTAGACTACACCCACTGTCTCTATACTACACAATATGTCACTATATTAGACTACACACTATGTCACTATATTAGACTACACCCACTGCCTCTATATTACACACTATGTCTTTATATTAGACTACACACTATGTCTCTATATTAGACTACACACACTGCCTCTATATTACACACTATGTCACTATATTAGACTACACACACTGCCTCTATATAACACACTATGTCACTATATTCGAATACACACTATGTCACTATATTACACACTATGTCACAATATTGCACACTATGTCACTATATTAGACTACACACACTTCCTCTATATTACACACTATGTCTTTATATTAGACTACACACTACGTCACTGTATTAGACTTCACCCACTGCCTCTATATTACACACTATGTCATTATATTAGACTACACCCACTGTCTCTATACTACACAATATGTCACTATATTAGACTACACACTATGTCACTATATTAGACTACACCCACTGCCTCTATATTACACACTATGTCTTTATATTAGACTACACACTATGTCACTATATTAGACTACACACACTGCCTCTATATTACACACTATGTCACTATATTCGAATACACACTATGTCACTATATTACACACTATGTCACTATATTGCACACTATGTCACTATATTAGACTACACACACTTCCTCTATATTACACACTATGTCTTTATATTAGACTACACACTACGTCACTATATTAGACTACACACTATGTCACTATATTAGACTACACACACTGCCTCTATATTACACACTATGTCACTATATTAGACTACACACTATGTCACTATATTAGACTTCACCCACTGCCTCTATATTACACACTATGCCACTATATTCGACTACACCCACTGTCTCTATATTACACACTATGTCACTATATTAGACTACACCCACTATCTCTATATTACACAGTATGTCACTATAATAGACTACACACACTGCCTCTATATTACACACTATGTCACTATATTAGACTACACACTATGTCACTATATTAGACTACACCCACTGCCTCTATATTACACACTATGTCACTATATTAGACTACACACTATGTCACTATATTAGACTACACCCACTGCCTCTATATTACACACTATGTCAGTATAATAGACTACACACACTGCCTCTGGTACACACTATGTCAATATATTAGACTACACACACTGCCTCTATATTACACATTATGTCACTATAATAGACTTCACCCACTGCCTCTATATTACACACTATGTCACTATATTAGACTACACACTATGTCACTATATTAGACTACACACTATGTCACTACATTAGACTACACCCACTGTCTCTATACTACACACTATGTCACTATATTAGACTACACACTATGTCACTATATTAGACTACACCCACTGCCTCTATATTACACACTATGTCACTATATTAGACTACACATTTGTCACAATATTAGACTACACCCACTGCCTCTATATTACACACTATGCCACTATATTAGACTGCACCCACTGCCTCTATACTACACACTATGTCACTATATTAGACTACACACTATGTCACTATATTAGACTTCACCCACTGACTCTATATTACACAATATGTCACTATATTAGACTACACACTGTCACTATATTAGACTACACCAACTGCCTCTATATTACACACTATGTAACTATAATAGACTACACACACTGCCTCTGTTACACACTATGCCCTATATTAGACTACACACACTGCCTCTGTTACACACTATGTCACTATATTAGACTACACACATTGCCTCTATTACACAATATGAAACTATATTTGACTACACCCACTGCCTCTATATTACACACTATGTCACTACATTAGACTACACACACTGCCTCTATATTACACACTATGTCACTATATTAGACTACACACTATGTCACTATATTAGACTACACCCACTGCCTCTATATTACACACTATGTCTTTATATTAGACTACACACTATGTCTCTATATTAGACTACACACACTGCCTCTATATTACACACTATGTCACTATATTAGACTACACACACTGCCTCTGGTACACACTATGTCAATATATTAGACTACACACACTGCCTCTATATTACACATTATGTCACTATAATAGACTTCACCCACTGCCTCTATATTACACACTATGTCACTATATTAGACTACACACTATGTCACTATATTAGACTTCACCCACTGCCTCTATATTACACACTATGTCATTATATTAGACTACACCCACTGTCTCTATACTACACAATATGTCACTATATTAGACTACACACTATGTCACTATATTAGACTACACCCACTGCCTCTATATTACACACTATGTCTTTATATTAGACTACACACTATGTCTCTATATTAGACTACACACACTGCCTCTATATTACACACTATGTCACTATATTAGACTACACACACTGCCTCTATATAACACACTATGTCACTATATTCGAATACACACTATGTCACTATATTACACACTATGTCACAATATTGCACACTATGTCACTATATTAGACTACACACACTTCCTCTATATTACACACTATGTCTTTATATTAGACTACACACTACGTCACTGTATTAGACTTCACCCACTGCCTCTATATTACACACTATGTCATTATATTAGACTACACCCACTGTCTCTATACTACACAATATGTCACTATATTAGACTACACACTATGTCACTATATTAGACTACACCCACTGCCTCTATATTACACACTATGTCTTTATATTAGACTACACACTATGTCACTATATTAGACTACACACACTGCCTCTATATTACACACTATGTCACTATATTCGAATACACACTATGTCACTATATTACACACTATGTCACTATATTGCACACTATGTCACTATATTAGACTACACACACTTCCTCTATATTACACACTATGTCTTTATATTAGACTACACACTACGTCACTATATTAGACTACACACTATGTCACTATATTAGACTACACACACTGCCTCTATATTACACACTATGTCACTATATTAGACTACACACTATGTCACTATATTAGACTTCACCCACTGCCTCTATATTACACACTATGCCACTATATTCGACTACACCCACTGTCTCTATATTACACACTATGTCACTATATTAGACTACACCCACTATCTCTATATTACACAGTATGTCACTATAATAGACTACACACACTGCCTCTATATTACACACTATGTCACTATATTAGACTACACACTATGTCACTATATTAGACTACACCCACTGCCTCTATATTACACACTATGTCACTATATTAGACTACACACTATGTCACTATATTAGACTACACCCACTGCCTCTATATTACACACTATGTCAGTATAATAGACTACACACACTGCCTCTGGTACACACTATGTCAATATATTAGACTACACACACTGCCTCTATATTACACATTATGTCACTATAATAGACTTCACCCACTGCCTCTATATTACACACTATGTCACTATATTAGACTACACACTATGTCACTATATTAGACTACACACTATGTCACTACATTAGACTACACCCACTGTCTCTATACTACACACTATGTCACTATATTAGACTACACACTATGTCACTATATTAGACTACACCCACTGCCTCTATATTACACACTATGTCACTATATTAGACTACACATTTGTCACAATATTAGACTACACCCACTGCCTCTATATTACACACTATGCCACTATATTAGACTGCACCCACTGCCTCTATACTACACACTATGTCACTATATTAGACTACACACTATGTCACTATATTAGACTTCACCCACTGACTCTATATTACACAATATGTCACTATATTAGACTACACACTGTCACTATATTAGACTACACCAACTGCCTCTATATTACACACTATGTAACTATAATAGACTACACACACTGCCTCTGTTACACACTATGCACTATATTAGACTACACACACTGCCTCTGTTACACACTATGTCACTATATTAGACTACACACATTGCCTCTATTACACAATATGAAACTATATTTGACTACACCCACTGCCTCTATATTACACACTATGTCACTACATTAGACTACACACACTGCCTCTATATTACACACTATGTCACTATATTAGACTACACACTATGTCACTATATTAGACTACACCCACTGCCTCTATATTACACACTATGTCTTTATATTAGACTACACACTATGTCTCTATATTAGACTACACACACTGCCTCTATATTACACACTATGTCACTATATTAGACTACACACACTGCCTCTGGTACACACTATGTCAATATATTAGACTACACACACTGCCTCTATATTACACATTATGTCACTATAATAGACTTCACCCACTGCCTCTATATTACACACTATGTCACTATATTAGACTACACACTATGTCACTATATTAGACTTCACCCACTGCCTCTATATTACACACTATGTCATTATATTAGACTACACCCACTGTCTCTATACTACACAATATGTCACTATATTAGACTACACACTATGTCACTATATTAGACTACACCCACTGCCTCTATATTACACACTATGTCTTTATATTAGACTACACACTATGTCTCTATATTAGACTACACACACTGCCTCTATATTACACACTATGTCACTATATTAGACTACACACACTGCCTCTATATAACACACTATGTCACTATATTCGAATACACACTATGTCACTATATTACACACTATGTCACAATATTGCACACTATGTCACTATATTAGACTACACACACTTCCTCTATATTACACACTATGTCTTTATATTAGACTACACACTACGTCACTGTATTAGACTTCACCCACTGCCTCTATATTACACACTATGTCATTATATTAGACTACACCCACTGTCTCTATACTACACAATATGTCACTATATTAGACTACACACTATGTCACTATATTAGACTACACCCACTGCCTCTATATTACACACTATGTCTTTATATTAGACTACACACTATGTCACTATATTAGACTACACACACTGCCTCTATATTACACACTATGTCACTATATTCGAATACACACTATGTCACTATATTACACACTATGTCACTATATTGCACACTATGTCACTATATTAGACTACACACACTTCCTCTATATTACACACTATGTCTTTATATTAGACTACACACTACGTCACTATATTAGACTACACACTATGTCACTATATTAGACTACACACACTGCCTCTATATTACACACTATGTCACTATATTAGACTACACACTATGTCACTATATTAGACTTCACCCACTGCCTCTATATTACACACTATGCCACTATATTCGACTACACCCACTGTCTCTATATTACACACTATGTCACTATATTAGACTACACCCACTATCTCTATATTACACAGTATGTCACTATAATAGACTACACACACTGCCTCTATATTACACACTATGTCACTATATTAGACTACACACTATGTCACTATATTAGACTACACCCACTGCCTCTATATTACACACTATGTCACTATATTAGACTACACACTATGTCACTATATTAGACTACACCCACTGCCTCTATATTACACACTATGTCAGTATAATAGACTACACACACTGCCTCTGGTACACACTATGTCAATATATTAGACTACACACACTGCCTCTATATTACACATTATGTCACTATAATAGACTTCACCCACTGCCTCTATATTACACACTATGTCACTATATTAGACTACACACTATGTCACTATATTAGACTACACACTATGTCACTACATTAGACTACACCCACTGTCTCTATACTACACACTATGTCACTATATTAGACTACACACTATGTCACTATATTAGACTACACCCACTGCCTCTATATTACACACTATGTCACTATATTAGACTACACATTTGTCACAATATTAGACTACACCCACTGCCTCTATATTACACACTATGCCACTATATTAGACTGCACCCACTGCCTCTATACTACACACTATGTCACTATATTAGACTACACACTATGTCACTATATTAGACTTCACCCACTGACTCTATATTACACAATATGTCACTATATTAGACTACACACTGTCACTATATTAGACTACACCAACTGCCTCTATATTACACACTATGTAACTATAATAGACTACACACACTGCCTCTGTTACACACTATGCACTATATTAGACTACACACACTGCCTCTGTTACACACTATGTCACTATATTAGACTACACACATTGCCTCTATTACACAATATGAAACTATATTTGACTACACCCACTGCCTCTATATTACACACTATGTCACTACATTAGACTACACACACTGCCTCTATATTACACACTATGTCACTATATTAGACTACACACTATGTCACTATATTAGACTACACCCACTGCCTCTATATTACACACTATGTCTTTATATTAGACTACACACTATGTCTCTATATTAGACTACACACACTGCCTCTATATTACACACTATGTCACTATATTAGACTACACACACTGCCTCTGGTACACACTATGTCAATATATTAGACTACACACACTGCCTCTATATTACACATTATGTCACTATAATAGACTTCACCCACTGCCTCTATATTACACACTATGTCACTATATTAGACTACACACTATGTCACTATATTAGACTTCACCCACTGCCTCTATATTACACACTATGTCATTATATTAGACTACACACACTGCCTCTATATAACACACTATGTCACTATATTCGAATACACACTATGTCACTATATTACACACTATGTCACAATATTGCACACTATGTCACTATATTAGACTACACACACTTCCTCTATATTACACACTATGTCTTTATATTAGACTACACACTACGTCACTGTATTAGACTTCACCCACTGCCTCTATATTACACACTATGTCATTATATTAGACTACACCCACTGTCTCTATACTACACAATATGTCACTATATTAGACTACACACTATGTCACTATATTAGACTACACCCACTGCCTCTATATTACACACTATGTCTTTATATTAGACTACACACTATGTCACTATATTAGACTACACACACTGCCTCTATATTACACACTATGTCACTATATTCGAATACACACTATGTCACTATATTACACACTATGTCACTATATTGCACACTATGTCACTATATTAGACTACACACACTTCCTCTATATTACACACTATGTCTTTATATTAGACTACACACTACGTCACTATATTAGACTACACACTATGTCACTATATTAGACTACACACACTGCCTCTATATTACACACTATGTCACTATATTAGACTACACACTATGTCACTATATTAGACTTCACCCACTGCCTCTATATTACACACTATGCCACTATATTCGACTACACCCACTGTCTCTATATTACACACTATGTCACTATATTAGACTACACCCACTATCTCTATATTACACAGTATGTCACTATAATAGACTACACACACTGCCTCTATATTACACACTATGTCACTATATTAGACTACACACTATGTCACTATATTAGACTACACCCACTGCCTCTATATTACACACTATGTCACTATATTAGACTACACACTATGTCACTATATTAGACTACACCCACTGCCTCTATATTACACACTATGTCAGTATAATAGACTACACACACTGCCTCTGGTACACACTATGTCAATATATTAGACTACACACACTGCATCTATATTACACATTATGTCACTATAATAGACTTCACCCACTGCCTCTATATTACACACTATGTCACTATATTAGACTACACACTATGTCACTATATTAGACTACACACTATGTCACTACATTAGACTACACCCACTGTCTCTATACTACACACTATGTCACTATATTAGACTACACACTATGTCACTATATTAGACTACACCCACTGCCTCTATATTACACACTATGTCACTATATTAGACTACACATTTGTCACAATATTAGACTACACCCACTGCCTCTATATTACACACTATGCCACTATATTAGACTGCACCCACTGCCTCTATACTACACACTATGTCACTATATTAGACTACACACTATGTCACTATATTAGACTTCACCCACTGACTCTGTATTACACAATATGTCACTATATTAGACTACACACTGTCACTATATTAGACTACACCAACTGCCTCTATATTACACACTATGTAACTATAATAGACTACACACACTGCCTCTGTTACACACTATGCACTATATTAGACTACACACACTGCCTCTGTTACACACTATGTCACTATATTAGACTACACACATTGCCTCTATTACACAATATGAAACTATATTTGACTACACCCACTGCCTCTATATTACACACTATGTCACTACATTAGACTACACACACTGCCTCTATATTACACACTATGTCACTATATTAGACTACACACTATGTCACTATATTAGACTACACCCACTGCCTCTATATTACACACTATGTCTTTATATTAGACTACACACTATGTCTCTATATTAGACTACACACACTGCCTCTATATTACACACTATGTCACTATATTAGACTACACACACTGCCTCTGGTACACACTATGTCAATATATTAGACTACACACACTGCCTCTATATTACACATTATGTCACTATAATAGACTTCACCCACTGCCTCTATATTACACACTATGTCACTATATTAGACTACACACTATGTCACTATATTAGACTTCACCCACTGCCTCTATATTACACACTATGTCATTATATTAGACTACACCCACTGTCTCTATACTACACAATATGTCACTATATTAGACTACACACTATGTCACTATATTAGACTACACCCACTGCCTCTATATTACACACTATGTCTTTATATTAGACTACACACTATGTCTCTATATTAGACTACACACACTGCCTCTATATTACACACTATGTCACTATATTAGACTACACACACTGCCTCTATATAACACACTATGTCACTATATTCGAATACACACTATGTCACTATATTACACACTATGTCACTATATTGCACACTATGTCACTATATTAGACTACACACACTTCCTCTATATTACACACTATGTCTTTATATTAGACTACACACTACGTCACTGTATTAGACTTCACCCACTGCCTCTATATTACACACTATGTCATTATATTAGACTACACCCACTGTCTCTATACTACACAATATGTCACTATATTAGACTACACACTATGTCACTATATTAGACTACACCCACTGCCTCTATATTACACACTATGTCTTTATATTAGACTACACACTATGTCACTATATTAGACTACACACACTGCCTCTATATTACACACTATGTCACTATATTCGAATACACACTATGTCACTATATTACACACTATGTCACTATATTGCACACTATGTCACTATATTAGACTACACACACTTCCTCTATATTACACACTATGTCTTTATATTAGACTACACACTACGTCACTATATTAGACTACACACTATGTCACTATATTAGACTACACACACTGCCTCTATATTACACACTATGTCACTATATTAGACTACACACTATGTCACTATATTAGACTTCACCCACTGCCTCTATATTACACACTATGCCACTATATTAGACTACACCCACTGTCTCTATATTACACACTATGTCACTATATTAGACTACACCCACTATCTCTATATTACACAGTATGTCACTATAATAGACTACACACACTGCCTCTATATTACACACTATGTCACTATATTAGACTACACACTATGTCACTATATTAGACTACACCCACTGCCTCTATATTACACACTATGTCACTATATTAGACTACACACTATGTCACTATATTAGACTACACCCACTGCCTCTATATTACACACTATGTCAGTATAATAGACTACACACACTGCCTCTGGTACACACTATGTCAATATATTAGACTACACACACTGCCTCTATATTACACATTATGTCACTATAATAGACTTCACCCACTGCCTCTATATTACACACTATGTCACTATATTAGACTACACACTATGTCACTATATTAGACTACACACTATGTCACTACATTAGACTACACCCACTGTCTCTATACTACACACTATGTCACTATATTAGACTACACACTATGTCACTATATTAGACTACACCCACTGCCTCTATATTACACACTATGTCACTATATTAGACTACACATTTGTCACAATATTAGACTACACCCACTGCCTCTATATTACACACTATGCCACTATATTAGACTGCACCCACTGCCTCTATACTACACACTATGTCACTATATTAGACTACACACTATGTCACTATATTAGACTTCACCCACTGACTCTATATTACACAATATGTCACTATATTAGACTACACACTGTCACTATATTAGACTACACCAACTGCCTCTATATTACACATTATGTAACTATAATAGACTACACACACTGCCTCTGTTACACACTATGCACTATATTAGACTACACACACTGCCTCTGTTACACACTATGTCACTATATTAGACTACACACATTGCCTCTATTACACAATATGAAACTATATTTGACTACACCCACTGCCTCTATATTACACACTATGTCACTACATTAGACTACACACACTGCCTCTATATTACACACTATGTCACTATATTAGACTACACACTATGTCACTATATTAGACTACACCCACTGCCTCTATATTACACACTATGTCTTTATATTAGACTACACACTATGTCTCTATATTAGACTACACACACTGCCTCTATATTACACACTATGTCACTATATTAGACTACACACACTGCCTCTATATAACACACTATGTCACTATATTCGAATACACACTATGTCACTATATTACACACTATGTCACTATATTGCACACTATGTCACTATATTAGACTACACACACTTCCTCTATATTACACACTATGTCTTTATATTAGACTACACACTACGTCACTATATTATACTACACACACTGCCTCTATATTACACACTATGTCACTATATTAGACTACACACTATGTCACTATATTAGACTTCACCCACTGCCTCTATATTACACACTATGCCACTATATTAGACTACACCCACTGTCTGTATATTACACACTATGTCACTATATTAGACTACACCCACTGTCTCTATATTACACACTGTCACTATAATAGACTACACACACTGCCTCTATATTACACACTATGTCACTATATTAGACTACACACTATGTCACTATATTAGACTACACACTATGTCACTACATTAGACTACACCCACTGTCTCTATACTACACACTATGTCACTATATTAGACTACACACTATGTCACTATATTAGACTACACCCACTGCCTCTATATTACACACTATGTCACTATATTAGACTACACATTTGTCACAATATTAGACTACACCCACTGCCTCTATATTACACACTATGCCACTATATTAGACTGCACCCACTGCCTCTATACTACACACTATGTCACTATATTAGACTACACACTATGTCACTATATTAGACTTCACCCACTGACTCTATATTACACAATATGTCACTATATTAGACTACACACTGTCACTATATTAGACTACACCAACTGCCTCTATATTACACATTATGTAACTATAATAGACTACACACACTGCCTCTGTTACACACTATGCACTATATTAGACTACACACACTGCCTCTGTTACACACTATGTCACTATATTAGACTACACACATTGCCTCTATTACACAATATGAAACTATATTTGACTACACCCACTGCCTCTATATTACACACTATGTCACTACATTAGACTACACACACTGCCTCTATATTACACACTATGTCACTATATTAGACTACACACTATGTCACTATATTAGACTACACCCACTGCCTCTATATTACACACTATGTCTTTATATTAGACTACACACTATGTCTCTATATTAGACTACACACACTGCCTCTATATTACACACTATGTCACTATATTAGACTACACACACTGCCTCTATATAACACACTATGTCACTATATTCGAATACACACTATGTCACTATATTACACACTATGTCACTATATTGCACACTATGTCACTATATTAGACTACACACACTTCCTCTATATTACACACTATGTCTTTATATTAGACTACACACTACGTCACTATATTATACTACACACACTGCCTCTATATTACACACTATGTCACTATATTAGACTACACACTATGTCACTATATTAGACTTCACCCACTGCCTCTATATTACACACTATGCCACTATATTAGACTACACCCACTGTCTGTATATTACACACTATGTCACTATATTAGACTACACCCACTGTCTCTATATTACACACTGTCACTATAATAGACTACACACACTGCCTCTATATTACACACTATGTCACTATATTAGACTACACACTATGTCACTATATTAGACTACACCCACTGCCTCTATATTACACACTATGTCACTATATTAGACTACACACTATGTCACTATATTAGACTTCACCCACTGCCTCTATATTACACACTATTTCATTATATTAGAATACACCCACTGTCTCTATACTACACAATATGTCACTATATTAGACTACACACTATGTCACTATATTAGACTACACCCACTGCCTCTATATTACACACTATGTCACTATATTAGACTATACATTTGTCACAATATTAGACTACACCCACTGCCTCTATATTACACACTATGTCACTATATTAGACTGCACCCACTGCCTCTATACTACACACTATGTCACTATATTAGACTACACATTTGTCACTATATTAGACTACACCCACTGCCTCTATATTACACACTATGTCACTATATTAGACTACACACTATGTCACTACATTAGACTTCACCCACTGCCTCTATATTACACACTATGTCATTATATTAGACTACACCCACTGTCTCTATACTACACACTATGTCACTATATTAGACTACACACTATGTCACTATATTAGACTACACCCACTGCCTCTATATTACACACTATGTCACTATATTAGACTACACATTTGTCACAATATTAGACTACACCCACTGCCTCTATATTACACACTATGCCACTATATTAGACTGCACCCACTGCCTCTATACTACACACTATGTCACTATATTAGACTACACACTATGTCACTATATTAGACTTCACCCACTGACTCTATATTACACAATATGTCACTATATTAGACTACACACTGTCACTATATTAGACTACACCCACTGCCTCTATACTACACACTATGTCACTATATTAGACTACACATTTGTCACTATATTAGACTACACCCATTGCCTCTATATTACACACTATGTCACTATATTAGACTACACACTATGTCACTACATTAGACTTCACCCACTGCCTCTATATTACACACTATGTCATTATATTAGACTACACCCACTGTCTCTATACTACACACTATGTCACTATATTAGACTACACACTATGTCACTATATTAGACTACACCCACTGCCTCTATATTACACACTATGTCACTATATTAGACTGCACCCACTGCCTCTATACTACACACTATGTCACTATATTAGACTACACACTATGTCACTATATTAGACTTCACCCACTGACTCTATATTACACAATATGTCACTATATTAGACTACACACTGTCACTATATTAGACTACACCCACTGCCTCTATACTACACACTATGTCACTATATTAGACTACACATTTGTCACTATATTAGACTACACCCACTGCCTCTATATTACACACTATGTCACTATATTAGACTACACACTATGTCACTACATTAGACTTCACCCACTGCCTCTATATTACACACTATGTCATTATATTAGACTACACCCACTGTCTCTATACTACACACTATGTCACTATATTAGACTACACACTATGTCACTATATTAGACTACACCCACTGCCTCTATATTACACACTATGTCACTATATTAGACTACACATTTGTCACAATATTAGACTACACCCACTGCCTCTATATTACACACTATGCCACTATATTAGACTGCACCCACTGCCTCTATACTACACACTATGTCACTATATTAGACTACACACTATGTCACTATATTAGACTACACCCACTGCCTCTATATTACACACTATGTAACTATAATAGACTACACACACTGCCTCTGTTACACACTATGTCACTATATTAGACTACACACACTGCCTCTGTTACACACTATGTCACTATATTAGACTACACACATTGCCTCTATTACACAATATGAAACTATATTTGACTACACCCACTGCCTCTATATTACACACTATGTCACTACATTAGACTACACACACTGCCTCTATATTACACACTATGTCACTATATTAGACTACACACTATGTCACTATATTAGACTACACCCACTGCCTCTATATTACACACTATGTCTTTATATTAGACTACACACTATGTCTCTATATTAGACTACACACACTGCCTCTATATTACACACTATGTCACTATATTAGACTACACACACTGCCTCTATATAACACACTATGTCACTATATTCGAATACACACTATGTCACTATATTACACACTATGTCACTATATTGCACACTATGTCACTATATTAGACTACACACACTTCCTCTATATTACACACTATGTCTTTATATTAGACTACACACTACGTCACTATATTAGACTACACACACTGCCTCTATATTACACACTATGTCACTATATTAGACTACACACTATGTCACTATATTAGACTTCACCCACTGCCTCTATATTACACACTATGCCACTATATTAGACTACACCCACTGTCTGTATATTACACACTATGTCACTATATTAGACTACACCCACTGTCTCTATATTACACACTGTCACTATAATAGACTACACACACTGCCTCTATATTACACACTATGTCACTATATTAGACTACACACTATGTCACTATATTAGACTACACCCACTGCCTCTATATTACACACTATGTCACTATATTAGACTACACACTATGTCACTATATTAGACTACACCCACTGCCTCTATATTACACACTATGTCACTATAATAGACTACACACACTGCCTCTGGTACACACTATGTCAATATATTAGACTACACACACTGCCTCTATATTACACATTATGTCACTATAATATACTTCACCCACTGCCTCTATATTACACACTATGTAACTATAATAGACTACACACACTGCCTCTGGTACACACTATGTCAATATATTAGACTACACACACTGCCTCTATATTACACATTATGTCACTATAATATACTTCACCCACTGCCTCTATATTACACACTATGTCATTATATTAGACTACACCCACTGTCTCTATACTACACAATATGTCACTATATTAGACTACACACTATGTTACTATATTAGACTACACCCACTGCCTCTATATTACACACTATGTCACTATATTAGACTACACACTATGTCACTATATTAGACTTCACCCACTGCCTCTATATTACACACTATTTCATTATATTAGAATACACCCACTGTCTCTATACTACACAATATGTCACTATATTAGACTACACACTATGTCACTATATTAGACTACACCCACTGCCTCTATATTACACACTATGTCACTATATTAGACTATACATTTGTCACAATATTAGACTACACCCACTGCCTCTATATTACACACTATGTCACTATATTAGACTGCACCCACTGCCTCTATACTACACACTATGTCACTATATTAGACTACACATTTGTCACTATATTAGACTACACCCACTGCCTCTATATTACACACTATGTCACTATATTAGACTACACACTATGTCACTACATTAGACTTCACCCACTGCCTCTATATTACACACTATGTCATTATATTAGACTACACCCACTGTCTCTATACTACACACTATGTCACTATATTAGACTACACACTATGTCACTATATTAGACTACACCCACTGCCTCTATATTACACACTATGTCACTATATTAGACTACACATTTGTCACAATATTAGACTACACCCACTGCCTCTATATTACACACTATGCCACTATATTAGACTGCACCCACTGCCTCTATACTACACACTATGTCACTATATTAGACTACACACTATGTCACTATATTAGACTTCACCCACTGACTCTATATTACACAATATGTCACTATATTAGACTACACACTGTCACTATATTAGACTACACACACTGCCTCTATACTATACACTATGTCACTATATTAGACTACACATTTGTCACTATATTAGACTACACCCACTGCCTCTATATTACACACTATGTCACTATATTAGACTACACACTATGTCACTACATTAGACTTCACCCACTGCCTCTATATTACACACTATGTCATTATATTAGACTACACCCACTGTCTCTATACTACACACTATGTCACTATATTAGACTAAACACTATGTCACTATATTAGACTACACCCACTGCCTCTATATTACACACTATGTCACTATATTAGACTGCACCCACTGCCTCTATACTACACACTATGTCACTATATTAGACTACACACTATGTCACTATATTAGACTTCACCCACTGACTCTATATTACACAATATGTCACTATATTAGACTACACACTGTCACTATATTAGACTACACCCACTGCCTCTATACTACACACTATGTCACTATATTAGACTACACATTTGTCACTATATTAGACTACACCCACTGCCTCTATATTACACACTATGTCACTATATTAGACTACACACTATGTCACTACATTAGACTTCACCCACTGCCTCTATATTACACACTATGTCATTATATTAGACTACACCCACTGTCTCTATACTACACACTATGTCACTATATTAGACTACACACTATGTCACTATATTAGACTACACCCACTGCCTCTATATTACACACTATGTCACTATATTAGACTACACATTTGTCACAATATTAGACTACACCCACTGCCTCTATATTACACACTATGCCACTATATTAGACTGCACCCACTGCCTCTATACTACACACTATGTCACTATATTAGACTACACACTATGTCACTATATTAGACTACACCCACTGCCTCTATATTACACACTATGTAACTATAATAGACTACACACACTGCCTCTGTTACACACTATGTCACTATATTAGACTACACACACTGCCTCTGTTACACACTATGTCACTATATTAGACTACACACATTGCCTCTATTACACAATATGAAACTATATTTGACTACACCCACTGCCTCTATATTACACACTATGTCACTACATTAGACTACACACACTGCCTCTATATTACACACTATGTCACTATATTAGACTACACACTATGTCACTATATTAGACTACACCCACTGCCTCTATATTACACACTATGTCTTTATATTAGACTACACACTATGTCTCTATATTAGACTACACACACTGCCTCTATATTACACACTATGTCACTATATTAGACTACACACACTGCCTCTATATAACACACTATGTCACTATATTCGAATACACACTATGTCACTATATTACACACTATGTCACTATATTGCACACTATGTCACTATATTAGACTACACACACTTCCTCTATATTACACACTATGTCTTTATATTAGACTACACACTACGTCACTATATTAGACTACACACACTGCCTCTATATTACACACTATGTCACTATATTAGACTACACACTATGTCACTATATTAGACTTCACCCACTGCCTCTATATTACACACTATGCCACTATATTAGACTACACCCACTGTCTGTATATTACACACTATGTCACTATATTAGACTACACCCACTGTCTCTATATTACACACTGTCACTATAATAGACTACACACACTGCCTCTATATTACACACTATGTCACTATATTAGACTACACACTATGTCACTATATTAGACTACACCCACTGCCTCTATATTACACACTATGTCACTATATTAGACTACACACTATGTCACTATATTAGACTACACCCACTGCCTCTATATTACACACTATGTCACTATAATAGACTACACACACTGCCTCTGGTACACACTATGTCAATATATTAGACTACACACACTGCCTCTATATTACACATTATGTCACTATAATATACTTCACCCACTGCCTCTATATTACACACTATGTAACTATAATAGACTACACACACTGCCTCTGGTACACACTATGTCAATATATTAGACTACACACACTGCCTCTATATTACACATTATGTCACTATAATATACTTCACCCACTGCCTCTATATTACACACTATGTCACTATATTAGACTACACACTATGTCACTATATTAGACTTCACCCACTGCCTCTATATTACACACTATGTCATTATATTAGACTACACCCACTGTCTCTATACTACACAATATGTCACTATATTAGACTACACACTATGTCACTATATTAGACTACACCCACTGCCTCTATATTACACACTATGTCACTATATTAGACTACACATTTGTCACAATATTAGACTACACCCACTGCCTCTATATTACACACTATGTCACTATATTAGACTGCACCCACTGCCTCTATACTACACACTATGTCACTATATTAGACTACACATTTGTCACTATATTGGACTACACCCACTGCCTCTATATTACACACTATGTCACTATATTAGACTACACACTATGTCACTATATTAGACTTCACCCACTGCCTCTATATTACACACTATGTCATTATATTAGACTACACCACTGTCTCTATACTACACAATATGTCACTATATTAGACTACACACTATGTCACTATATTAGACTACACCCACTGCCTCTATATTACACACTATGTCAATATATTAGACTACACATTTGTCACAATATTAGACTACACCCACTGCCTCTATATTACACACTATGTCACTATATTAGACTGCACCCACTGCCTCTATACTACACACTATGTCACTATATTAGACTACAGATTTGCCACTATATTAGACTACACCCACTGCCTCTATATTACACACTATGTCACTATATTAGACTACACACTATGTCACTATATTAGACTTCACCCACTGCCTCTATATTACACACTATGTCATTATATTAGACTACACCCACTGTCTCTATACTACACACTATGTCACTATATTAGACTACACACTATGTCACTATATTAGACTACACCCACTGCCTCTATATTACACACTATGTCACTATATTAGACTACACATTTGTCACAATATTAGACTACACCCACTGCCTCTATATTACACACTATGTCACTATATTAGACTACACCCACTGCCTCTATATTACACACTATGTAACTATAATAGACTACACACACTGCCTCTGTTACACACTATGTCACTATATTAGACTACACACACTGCCTCTGTTACACACTATGTCACTATATTAGACTACACACATTGCCTCTATTACACAATATGAAACTATATTTGACTACACACACTGCCTCTATTACACACTATGTCACTATATTAGACTACACCCACTGCCTCTATATTACACACTATGTCACTACATTAGACTACACACACTGCCTCTATATTACACACTATGTCACTATATTAGACTACACAATATGTCACTATATTAGACTACACCCACTGCCTCTATATTACACACTATGTCTTTATATTAGACTACACACTATGTCACTATATTAGACTACACACACTGCCTCTATATTACACACTATGTCACTATATTCGAATACACACTATGTCACTATATTACACACTATGTCACTATATTGCACACTATGTCACTATATTAGACTACACACACTTCCTCTATATTACACACTATGTCTTTATATTAGACTACACACTACGTCACTATATTAGACTACACACTATGTCACTATATTAGACTACACACACTGCCTCTATATTACACACTATGTCACTATATTAGACTACACACTATGTCACTATATTAGACTTCACCCACTGCCTCTATATTACACACTATGCCACTATATTAGACTACACCCACTGTCTCTATATTACACACTATGTCACTATATTAGACTACACCCACTATCTCTATATTACACAGTATGTCACTATAATAGACTACACACACTGCCTCTATATTACACACTATGTCACTATATTAGACTACACACTATGTCACTATATTAGACTACACCCACTGCCTCTATATTACACACTATGTCACTATATTAGACTACACACTATGTCACTATATTAGACTACACCCACTGCCTCTATATTACACACTATGTCAGTATAATAGACTACACACACTGCCTCTGGTACACACTATGTCAATATATTAGACTACACACACTGCCTCTATATTACACATTATGTCACTATAATAGACTTCACCCACTGCCTCTATATTACACACTATGTCACTATATTAGACTACACACTATGTCACTATATTAGACTACACACTATGTCACTACATTAGACTACACCCACTGTCTCTATACTACACACTATGTCACTATATTAGACTACACACTATGTCACTATATTAGACTACACCCACTGCCTCTATATTACACACTATGTCACTATATTAGACTACACATTTGTCACAATATTAGACTACACCCACTGCCTCTATATTACACACTATGCCACTATATTAGACTGCACCCACTGCCTCTATACTACACACTATGTCACTATATTAGACTACACACTATGTCACTATATTAGACTTCACCCACTGACTCTATATTACACAATATGTCACTATATTAGACTACACACTGTCACTATATTAGACTACACCAACTGCCTCTATATTACACATTATGTAACTATAATAGACTACACACACTGCCTCTGTTACACACTATGCACTATATTAGACTACACACACTGCCTCTGTTACACACTATGTCACTATATTAGACTACACACATTGCCTCTATTACACAATATGAAACTATATTTGACTACACCCACTGCCTCTATATTACACACTATGTCACTACATTAGACTACACACACTGCCTCTATATTACACACTATGTCACTATATTAGACTACACACTATGTCACTATATTAGACTACACCCACTGCCTCTATATTACACACTATGTCTTTATATTAGACTACACACTATGTCTCTATATTAGACTACACACACTGCCTCTATATTACACACTATGTCACTATATTAGACTACACACACTGCCTCTATATAACACACTATGTCACTATATTCGAATACACACTATGTCACTATATTACACACTATGTCACTATATTGCACACTATGTCACTATATTAGACTACACACACTTCCTCTATATTACACACTATGTCTTTATATTAGACTACACACTACGTCACTATATTATACTACACACACTGCCTCTATATTACACACTATGTCACTATATTAGACTACACACTATGTCACTATATTAGACTTCACCCACTGCCTCTATATTACACACTATGCCACTATATTAGACTACACCCACTGTCTGTATATTACACACTATGTCACTATATTAGACTACACCCACTGTCTCTATATTACACACTGTCACTATAATAGACTACACACACTGCCTCTATATTACACACTATGTCACTATATTAGACTACACACTATGTCACTATATTAGACTACACCCACTGCCTCTATATTACACACTATGTCACTATATTAGACTACACACTATGTCACTATATTAGACTTCACCCACTGCCTCTATATTACACACTATTTCATTATATTAGAATACACCCACTGTCTCTATACTACACAATATGTCACTATATTAGACTACACACTATGTCACTATATTAGACTACACCCACTGCCTCTATATTACACACTATGTCACTATATTAGACTATACATTTGTCACAATATTAGACTACACCCACTGCCTCTATATTACACACTATGTCACTATATTAGACTGCACCCACTGCCTCTATACTACACACTATGTCACTATATTAGACTACACATTTGTCACTATATTAGACTACACCCACTGCCTCTATATTACACACTATGTCACTATATTAGACTACACACTATGTCACTACATTAGACTTCACCCACTGCCTCTATATTACACACTATGTCATTATATTAGACTACACCCACTGTCTCTATACTACACACTATGTCACTATATTAGACTACACACTATGTCACTATATTAGACTACACCCACTGCCTCTATATTACACACTATGTCACTATATTAGACTACACATTTGTCACAATATTAGACTACACCCACTGCCTCTATATTACACACTATGCCACTATATTAGACTGCACCCACTGCCTCTATACTACACACTATGTCACTATATTAGACTACACACTATGTCACTATATTAGACTTCACCCACTGACTCTATATTACACAATATGTCACTATATTAGACTACACACTGTCACTATATTAGACTACACCCACTGCCTCTATACTACACACTATGTCACTATATTAGACTACACATTTGTCACTATATTAGACTACACCCATTGCCTCTATATTACACACTATGTCACTATATTAGACTACACACTATGTCACTACATTAGACTTCACCCACTGCCTCTATATTACACACTATGTCATTATATTAGACTACACCCACTGTCTCTATACTACACACTATGTCACTATATTAGACTACACACTATGTCACTATATTAGACTACACCCACTGCCTCTATATTACACACTATGTCACTATATTAGACTGCACCCACTGCCTCTATACTACACACTATGTCACTATATTAGACTACACACTATGTCACTATATTAGACTTCACCCACTGACTCTATATTACACAATATGTCACTATATTAGACTACACACTGTCACTATATTAGACTACACCCACTGCCTCTATACTACACACTATGTCACTATATTAGACTACACATTTGTCACTATATTAGACTACACCCACTGCCTCTATATTACACACTATGTCACTATATTAGACTACACACTATGTCACTACATTAGACTTCACCCACTGCCTCTATATTACACACTATGTCATTATATTAGACTACACCCACTGTCTCTATACTACACACTATGTCACTATATTAGACTACACACTATGTCACTATATTAGACTACACCCACTGCCTCTATATTACACACTATGTCACTATATTAGACTACACATTTGTCACAATATTAGACTACACCCACTGCCTCTATATTACACACTATGCCACTATATTAGACTGCACCCACTGCCTCTATACTACACACTATGTCACTATATTAGACTACACACTATGTCACTATATTAGACTACACCCACTGCCTCTATATTACACACTATGTAACTATAATAGACTACACACACTGCCTCTGTTACACACTATGTCACTATATTAGACTACACACACTGCCTCTGTTACACACTATGTCACTATATTAGACTACACACATTGCCTCTATTACACAATATGAAACTATATTTGACTACACCCACTGCCTCTATATTACACACTATGTCACTACATTAGACTACACACACTGCCTCTATATTACACACTATGTCACTATATTAGACTACACACTATGTCACTATATTAGACTACACCCACTGCCTCTATATTACACACTATGTCTTTATATTAGACTACACACTATGTCTCTATATTAGACTACACACACTGCCTCTATATTACACACTATGTCACTATATTAGACTACACACACTGCCTCTATATAACACACTATGTCACTATATTCGAATACACACTATGTCACTATATTACACACTATGTCACTATATTGCACACTATGTCACTATATTAGACTACACACACTTCCTCTATATTACACACTATGTCTTTATATTAGACTACACACTACGTCACTATATTAGACTACACACACTGCCTCTATATTACACACTATGTCACTATATTAGACTACACACTATGTCACTATATTAGACTTCACCCACTGCCTCTATATTACACACTATGCCACTATATTAGACTACACCCACTGTCTGTATATTACACACTATGTCACTATATTAGACTACACCCACTGTCTCTATATTACACACTGTCACTATAATAGACTACACACACTGCCTCTATATTACACACTATGTCACTATATTAGACTACACACTATGTCACTATATTAGACTACACCCACTGCCTCTATATTACACACTATGTCACTATATTAGACTACACACTATGTCACTATATTAGACTACACCCACTGCCTCTATATTACACACTATGTCACTATAATAGACTACACACACTGCCTCTGGTACACACTATGTCAATATATTAGACTACACACACTGCCTCTATATTACACATTATGTCACTATAATATACTTCACCCACTGCCTCTATATTACACACTATGTAACTATAATAGACTACACACACTGCCTCTGGTACACACTATGTCAATATATTAGACTACACACACTGCCTCTATATTACACATTATGTCACTATAATATACTTCACCCACTGCCTCTATATTACACACTATGTCATTATATTAGACTACACCCACTGTCTCTATACTACACAATATGTCACTATATTAGACTACACACTATGTTACTATATTAGACTACACCCACTGCCTCTATATTACACACTATGTCACTATATTAGACTACACACTATGTCACTATATTAGACTTCACCCACTGCCTCTATATTACACACTATTTCATTATATTAGAATACACCCACTGTCTCTATACTACACAATATGTCACTATATTAGACTACACACTATGTCACTATATTAGACTACACCCACTGCCTCTATATTACACACTATGTCACTATATTAGACTATACATTTGTCACAATATTAGACTACACCCACTGCCTCTATATTACACACTATGTCACTATATTAGACTGCACCCACTGCCTCTATACTACACACTATGTCACTATATTAGACTACACATTTGTCACTATATTAGACTACACCCACTGCCTCTATATTACACACTATGTCACTATATTAGACTACACACTATGTCACTACATTAGACTTCACCCACTGCCTCTATATTACACACTATGTCATTATATTAGACTACACCCACTGTCTCTATACTACACACTATGTCACTATATTAGACTACACACTATGTCACTATATTAGACTACACCCACTGCCTCTATATTACACACTATGTCACTATATTAGACTACACATTTGTCACAATATTAGACTACACCCACTGCCTCTATATTACACACTATGCCACTATATTAGACTGCACCCACTGCCTCTATACTACACACTATGTCACTATATTAGACTACACACTATGTCACTATATTAGACTTCACCCACTGACTCTATATTACACAATATGTCACTATATTAGACTACACACTGTCACTATATTAGACTACACACACTGCCTCTATACTATACACTATGTCACTATATTAGACTACACATTTGTCACTATATTAGACTACACCCACTGCCTCTATATTACACACTATGTCACTATATTAGACTACACACTATGTCACTACATTAGACTTCACCCACTGCCTCTATATTACACACTATGTCATTATATTAGACTACACCCACTGTCTCTATACTACACACTATGTCACTATATTAGACTAAACACTATGTCACTATATTAGACTACACCCACTGCCTCTATATTACACACTATGTCACTATATTAGACTGCACCCACTGCCTCTATACTACACACTATGTCACTATATTAGACTACACACTATGTCACTATATTAGACTTCACCCACTGACTCTATATTACACAATATGTCACTATATTAGACTACACACTGTCACTATATTAGACTACACCCACTGCCTCTATACTACACACTATGTCACTATATTAGACTACACATTTGTCACTATATTAGACTACACCCACTGCCTCTATATTACACACTATGTCACTATATTAGACTACACACTATGTCACTACATTAGACTTCACCCACTGCCTCTATATTACACACTATGTCATTATATTAGACTACACCCACTGTCTCTATACTACACACTATGTCACTATATTAGACTACACACTATGTCACTATATTAGACTACACCCACTGCCTCTATATTACACACTATGTCACTATATTAGACTACACATTTGTCACAATATTAGACTACACCCACTGCCTCTATATTACACACTATGCCACTATATTAGACTGCACCCACTGCCTCTATACTACACACTATGTCACTATATTAGACTACACACTATGTCACTATATTAGACTACACCCACTGCCTCTATATTACACACTATGTAACTATAATAGACTACACACACTGCCTCTGTTACACACTATGTCACTATATTAGACTACACACACTGCCTCTGTTACACACTATGTCACTATATTAGACTACACACATTGCCTCTATTACACAATATGAAACTATATTTGACTACACCCACTGCCTCTATATTACACACTATGTCACTACATTAGACTACACACACTGCCTCTATATTACACACTATGTCACTATATTAGACTACACACTATGTCACTATATTAGACTACACCCACTGCCTCTATATTACACACTATGTCTTTATATTAGACTACACACTATGTCTCTATATTAGACTACACACACTGCCTCTATATTACACACTATGTCACTATATTAGACTACACACACTGCCTCTATATAACACACTATGTCACTATATTCGAATACACACTATGTCACTATATTACACACTATGTCACTATATTGCACACTATGTCACTATATTAGACTACACACACTTCCTCTATATTACACACTATGTCTTTATATTAGACTACACACTACGTCACTATATTAGACTACACACACTGCCTCTATATTACACACTATGTCACTATATTAGACTACACACTATGTCACTATATTAGACTTCACCCACTGCCTCTATATTACACACTATGCCACTATATTAGACTACACCCACTGTCTGTATATTACACACTATGTCACTATATTAGACTACACCCACTGTCTCTATATTACACACTGTCACTATAATAGACTACACACACTGCCTCTATATTACACACTATGTCACTATATTAGACTACACACTATGTCACTATATTAGACTACACCCACTGCCTCTATATTACACACTATGTCACTATATTAGACTACACACTATGTCACTATATTAGACTACACCCACTGCCTCTATATTACACACTATGTCACTATAATAGACTACACACACTGCCTCTGGTACACACTATGTCAATATATTAGACTACACACACTGCCTCTATATTACACATTATGTCACTATAATATACTTCACCCACTGCCTCTATATTACACACTATGTAACTATAATAGACTACACACACTGCCTCTGGTACACACTATGTCAATATATTAGACTACACACACTGCCTCTATATTACACATTATGTCACTATAATATACTTCACCCACTGCCTCTATATTACACACTATGTCACTATATTAGACTACACACTATGTCACTATATTAGACTTCACCCACTGCCTCTATATTACACACTATGTCATTATATTAGACTACACCCACTGTCTCTATACTACACAATATGTCACTATATTAGACTACACACTATGTCACTATATTAGACTACACCCACTGCCTCTATATTACACACTATGTCACTATATTAGACTACACATTTGTCACAATATTAGACTACACCCACTGCCTCTATATTACACACTATGTCACTATATTAGACTGCACCCACTGCCTCTATACTACACACTATGTCACTATATTAGACTACACATTTGTCACTATATTGGACTACACCCACTGCCTCTATATTACACACTATGTCACTATATTAGACTACACACTATGTCACTATATTAGACTTCACCCACTGCCTCTATATTACACACTATGTCATTATATTAGACTACACCACTGTCTCTATACTACACAATATGTCACTATATTAGACTACACACTATGTCACTATATTAGACTACACCCACTGCCTCTATATTACACACTATGTCAATATATTAGACTACACATTTGTCACAATATTAGACTACACCCACTGCCTCTATATTACACACTATGTCACTATATTAGACTGCACCCACTGCCTCTATACTACACACTATGTCACTATATTAGACTACAGATTTGCCACTATATTAGACTACACCCACTGCCTCTATATTACACACTATGTCACTATATTAGACTACACACTATGTCACTATATTAGACTTCACCCACTGCCTCTATATTACACACTATGTCATTATATTAGACTACACCCACTGTCTCTATACTACACACTATGTCACTATATTAGACTACACACTATGTCACTATATTAGACTACACCCACTGCCTCTATATTACACACTATGTCACTATATTAGACTACACATTTGTCACAATATTAGACTACACCCACTGCCTCTATATTACACACTATGTCACTATATTAGACTACACCCACTGCCTCTATATTACACACTATGTAACTATAATAGACTACACACACTGCCTCTGTTACACACTATGTCACTATATTAGACTACACACACTGCCTCTGTTACACACTATGTCACTATATTAGACTACACACATTGCCTCTATTACACAATATGAAACTATATTTGACTACACACACTGCCTCTATTACACACTATGTCACTATATTAGACTACACCCACTGCCTCTATATTACACACTATGTCACTACATTAGACTACACACACTGCCTCTATATTACACACTATGTCACTATATTAGACTACACAATATGTCACTATATTAGACTACACCCACTGCCTCTATATTACACACTATGTCTTTATATTAGACTACACACTATGTCACTATATTAGACTACACACACTGCCTCTATATTACACACTATGTCACTATATTCGAATACACACTATGTCACTATATTACACACTATGTCACTATATTGCACACTATGTCACTATATTAGACTACACACACTTCCTCTATATTACACACTATGTCTTTATATTAGACTACACACTACGTCACTATATTAGACTACACACTATGTCACTATATTAGACTACACACACTGCCTCTATATTACACACTATGTCACTATATTAGACTACACACTATGTCACTATATTAGACTTCACCCACTGCCTCTATATTACACACTATGCCACTATATTAGACTACACCCACTGTCTCTATATTACACACTATGTCACTATATTAGACTACACCCACTATCTCTATATTACACAGTATGTCACTATAATAGACTACACACACTGCCTCTATATTACACACTATGTCACTATATTAGACTACACACTATGTCACTATATTAGACTACACCCACTGCCTCTATATTACACACTATGTCACTATATTAGACTACACACTATGTCACTATATTAGACTACACCCACTGCCTCTATATTACACACTATGTCAGTATAATAGACTACACACACTGCCTCTGGTACACACTATGTCAATATATTAGACTACACACAGTGCCTCTATATTACACATTATGTCACTATAATAGACTTCACCCACTGCCTCTATATTACACACTATGTCATTATATTAGACTACACCCACTGTCTCTATACTACACAATATGTCACTATATTAGACTACACACTATGTCACTATATTAGACTACACCCACTGCCTCTATATTACACACTATGTCTTTATATTAGACTACACACTATGTCTCTATATTAGACTACACACACTGCCTCTATATTACACACTATGTCACTATATTAGACTACACACACTGCCTCTATATAACACACTATGTCACTATATTCGAATAAACACTATGTCACTATATTACACACTATGTCACTATATTGCACACTATGTCACTATATTAGACTACACACACTTCCTCTATATTACACACTATGTCTTTATATTAGACTACACACTACGTCACTATATTAGACTTCACCCACTGCCTCTATATTACACACTATGTCATTATATTAGACTACACCCACTGTCTCTATACTACACAATATGTCACTATATTAGACTACACACTATGTCACTATATTAGACTACACCCACTGCCTCTATATTACACACTATGTCTTTATATTAGACTACACACTATGTCACTATATTAGACTACACACACTGCCTCTATATTACACACTATGTCACTATATTCGAATACACACTATGTCACTATATTACACACTATGTCACTATATTGCACACTATGTCACTATATTAGACTACACACACTTCCTCTATATTACACACTATGTCTTTATATTAGACTACACACTACGTCACTATATTAGACTACACACTATGTCACTATATTAGACTACACACACTGCCTCTATATTACACACTATGTCACTATATTAGACTACACACTATGTCACTATATTAGACTTCACCCACTGCCTCTATATTACACACTATGCCACTATATTAGACTACACCCACTGTCTCTATATTACACACTATGTCACTATATTAGACTACACCCACTATCTCTATATTACACAGTATGTCACTATAATAGACTACACACACTGCCTCTATATTACACACTATGTCACTATATTAGACTACACACTATGTCACTATATTAGACTACACCCACTGCCTCTATATTACACACTATGTCACTATATTAGACTACACACTATGTCACTATATTAGACTACACCCACTGCCTCTATATTACACACTATGTCAGTATAATAGACTACACACACTGCCTCTGGTACACACTATGTCAATATATTAGACTACACACACTGCCTCTATATTACACATTATGTCACTATAATAGACTTCACCCACTGCCTCTATATTACACACTATGTCACTATATTAGACTACACACTATGTCACTATATTAGACTTCACCCACTGCCTCTATATTACACACTATGTCATTATATTAGACTACACCCACTGTCTCTATACTACACAACATGTCACTATATTAGACTACACACTATGTCACTATATTAGACTACACCCACTGCCTCTATATTACACACTATGTCTTTATATTAGACTACACACTATGTCTCTATATTAGACTACACACACTGCCTCTATATAACACACTATGTCACTATATTCGAATACACACTATGTCACTATATTACACACTATGTCACTATATTGCACACTATGTCACTATATTAGACTACACACACTTCCTCTATATTACACACTATGTCTTTATGTTAGACTACACACTACGTCACTATATTAGACTTCACCCACTGCCTCTATATTACACACTATGTCATTATATTAGACTACACCCACTGTCTCTATACTACACAATATGTCACTATATTAGACTACACACTATGTCACTATATTAGACTACACCCACTGCCTCTATATTACACACTATGTCACTATATTAGACTACACATTTGTCACAATATTAGACTACACCCACTGCCTCTATATTACACACTATGTCACTATATTAGACTGCACCCACTGCCTCTATACTACACACTATGTCACTATATTAGACTACACATTTGTCACTATATTGGACTACACCCACTGCCTCTATATTACACACTATGTCACTATATTAGACTACACACTATGTCACTATATTAGACTTCACCCACTGCCTCTATATTACACACTATGTCATTATATTAGACTACACCCACTGTCTATATACTACACAATATGTCACTATATTAGACTACACACTATGTCACTATATTAGACTACACCCACTGCCTCTATATTACACACTATGTCACTATATTAGACTACACATTTGTCACAATATTAGACTACACCCACTGCCTCTATATTACACACTATGTCACTATATTAGACTGCACCCACTGCCTCTATACTACACACTATGTCACTATATTAGACTACAGATTTGTCACTATATTAGACTACACCCACTGCCTCTATATTACACACTATGTCACTATATTAGACTACACACTATGTCACTATATTAGACTTCACCCACTGCCTCTATATTACACACTATGTCATTATATTAGACTACACCCACTGTGTCTATACTACACACTATGTCACTATATTAGACTACACACTATGTCACTATATTAGACTACACCCACTGCCTCTATATTACACACTATGTCACTATATTAGACTACACATTTGTCACAATATTAGACTACACCCACTGCCTCTATATTACACACTATGTCACTATATTAGACTACACCCACTGCCTCTATATTACACACTATGTCACTATATTAGACTACACATTTGTCACTATATTAGACTACACCCACTGCCTCTATATTACACACTATGTCTTTATATTAGACTACACACTATGTCACTATATTAGACTACACACACTGCCTCTATATTACACACTATGTCACTATATTCGAATACACACTATGTCACTATATTACACACTATGTCACTATATTGCACACTATGTCACTATATTAGACTACACACACTTCCTCTATATTACACACTATGTCTTTATATTAGACTACACACTACGTCACTATATTAGACTACACACTATGTCACTATATTAGACTACACACACTGCCTCTATATTACACACTATGTCACTATATTAGACTACACACTATGTCACTATATTAGACTTCACCCACTGCCTCTATATTACACACTATGCCACTATATTAGACTACACCCACTGTCTCTATATTACACACTATGTCACTATATTAGACTACACCCACTATCTCTATATTACACAGTATGTCACTATAATAGACTACACACACTGCCTCTATATTACACACTATGTCACTATATTAGACTACACACTATGTCACTATATTAGACTACACCCACTGCCTCTATATTACACACTATGTCACTATATTAGACTACACACTATGTCACTATATTAGACTACACCCACTGCCTCTATATTACACACTATGTCAGTATAATAGACTACACACACTGCCTCTGGTACACACTATGTCAATATATTAGACTACACACACTGCCTCTATATTACACATTATGTCACTATAATAGACTTCACCCACTGCCTCTATATTACACACTATGTCACTATATTAGACTACACACTATGTCACTATATTAGACTTCACCCACTGCCTCTATATTACACACTATGTCATTATATTAGACTACACCCACTGTCTCTATACTACACAACATGTCACTATATTAGACTACACACTATGTCACTATATTAGACTACACCCACTGCCTCTATATTACACACTATGTCTTTATATTAGACTACACACTATGTCTCTATATTAGACTACACACACTGCCTCTATATAACACACTATGTCACTATATTCGAATACACACTATGTCACTATATTACACACTATGTCACTATATTGCACACTATGTCACTATATTAGACTACACACACTTCCTCTATATTACACACTATGTCTTTATGTTAGACTACACACTACGTCACTATATTAGACTTCACCCACTGCCTCTATATTACACACTATGTCATTATATTAGACTACACCCACTGTCTCTATACTACACAATATGTCACTATATTAGACTACACACTATGTCACTATATTAGACTACACCCACTGCCTCTATATTACACACTATGTCACTATATTAGACTACACATTTGTCACAATATTAGACTACACCCACTGCCTCTATATTACACACTATGTCACTATATTAGACTGCACCCACTGCCTCTATACTACACACTATGTCACTATATTAGACTACACATTTGTCACTATATTGGACTACACCCACTGCCTCTATATTACACACTATGTCACTATATTAGACTACACACTATGTCACTATATTAGACTTCACCCACTGCCTCTATATTACACACTATGTCATTATATTAGACTACACCCACTGTCTATATACTACACAATATGTCACTATATTAGACTACACACTATGTCACTATATTAGACTACACCCACTGCCTCTATATTACACACTATGTCACTATATTAGACTACACATTTGTCACAATATTAGACTACACCCACTGCCTCTATATTACACACTATGTCACTATATTAAACTGCACCCACTGCCTCTATACTACACACTATGTCACTATATTAGACTACAGATTTGTCACTATATTAGACTACACCCACTGCCTCTATATTACACACTATGTCACTATATTAGACTACACACTATGTCACTATATTAGACTTCACCCACTGCCTCTATATTACACACTATGTCATTATATTAGACTACACCCACTGTGTCTATACTACACACTATGTCACTATATTAGACTACACACTATGTCACTATATTAGACTACACCCACTGCCTCTATATTACACACTATGTCACTATATTAGACTACACATTTGTCACAATATTAGACTACACCCACTGCCTCTATATTACACACTATGTCACTATATTAGACTGCACCCACTGCCTCTATACTACACACTATGTCACTATATTAGACTACACACTATGTCACTATATTAGACTTCACCCATTGACTCTATATTACACAATATGTCACTATATTAGACTACACACTGTCACTATATTAGACTACACCCACTGCCTCTATATTACACACTATGTAACTATAATAGACTACACACACTGCCTCTGTTACACACTATGTCACTATATTAGACTACACACACTGCCTCTGTTACACACTATGTCACTATATTAGACTACACACATTGCCTCTATTACACAGTATGAAACTATATTTGACTACACACACTGCCTCTATTACACACTATGTCACTATATTAGACTACACCCACTGCCTCTATATTACACACTATGTCACTACATTAGACTACACACACTGCCTCTATATTACACACTATGTCACTATATTAGGCTACACACTATGTCACTATATTAGACTACACCCACTGCCTCTATATTACACACTATGTCTTTATATTAGACTACACACTATGTCACTATATTAGACTACACACACTGCCTCTATATTACACACTATGTCACTATATTAGACTACACACACTGCCTCTATATAACACACTATGTCACTATATTCGAATACACACTATGTCACTATATTGCACACTATGTCACTATATTAGACTACACACACTTCCTCTATATTACACACTATGTCTTTATATTAGAATACACACTACGTCAATATATTAGACTACACACTATGTCACTATATTAGACTACACACACTGCCTCTATATTACACACTATGTCACTATATTAGACTACACACTATGTCACTATATTAGACTTCACCCACTGCCTCTATATTAGACACTATGCCACTATATTAGACTACACCCACTGTCTCTATATTACACACTATGTCACTATATTAGACTACACCCACTGTCTCTATATTACACACTATGTCACTATAATAGACTACACACACTGCCTCTGGTACACACTATGTCAATATATTAGACTACACACACTGCCTCTATATTACACATTATGTCACTATAATAGACTTCACCCACTGCCTCTATATTACACACTATGTCACTATATTAGACTACACACTATGTCACTATATTAGACTTCACGCACTGCCTCTATATTACACACTATGTCATTATATTAGACTACACCCACTGTCTCTATACTACACAATATGTCACTATATTAGACTACACACTATGTCACTATATTAGACTACACCCACTGCCTCTATATTACACACTATGTCACTATATTAGACTACACATTTGTCACAATATTAGACTACACCCACTGCCTCTATATTACACACTATGTCACTATATTAGACTGCACCCACTGCCTCTATACTACACACTATGTCACTATATTAGACTACACACTATGTCACTATATTAGACTTCACCCACTGACTCTATATTACACAATATGTCACTATATTAGACTACACACTGTCACTATATTAGACTACACCCACTGCCTCTGTATTAAACACTATGTAACTATAATAGACTACACACACTGCCTCTGTTACACACTATGTCGCTATATTAGACTACACCCACTGCCTCTATATTACACACTATGTCACTATATTAGACTGCACCCACTGCCTCTATACTACACACTATGTCACTATATTAGACTACACACTATGTCACTATATTAGACTACACCCACTGCCTCTATATTACACACTATGTCACTATATTAGACTGCACCCACTGCCTCTATACTACACACCATGTCACTATATTAGACTACACACTATGTCACTATATTAGACTACACCCACTGCCTCTATATTACACACTATGTCACTACAATAGACTACACACACTGCCTCTGTTACACACTATGTCACTATATTAGACTACACACACTGCCTCTGTTACACACTATGTCACTATATTAGACTACACAGATTGCCTCTATTACACAATATGAAACTATATTTGACTACACACACTGCCTCTATTACACACTATGTCACTATATTAGACTACACCCACTGCGTCTATATTACACACTATGTCACTATATTAGACTACACCCACTATCTCTATATTACACAGTATGTCACTATAATAGACTACACACACTGCCTCTATATTACACACTATGTCATTATATTAGACTACACCCACTGTCTCTATACTACACAATATGTCACTATATTAGACTACACACTATGTCACTATATTAGACTACACCCACTGCCTCTATATTACACACTATGTCACTATTTTAGACTACACATTTGTCACAATATTAGACTACACCCACTGCCTCTATATTACACACTATGTCACTATATTAGACTGCACCCACTGCCTCTATACTACACACTATGTCACTATATTAGACTACACACTATGTCACTATATTAGACTTCACCCACTGACTCTATATTACACAATATGTCACTATATTAGACTACACACTGTCACTATATTAGACTACACCCACTGCCTCTATATTACACACTATGTAACTATAATAGACTACACACACTGCCTCTGTTACACACTATGTCGCTATATTAGACTACACCCACTGCCTCTATATTACACACTATGTCACTATATTAGACTGCACCCACTGCCTCTATACTACACACTATGTCACTATATTAGACTACACACTATGTCACTATATTAGACTACACCCACTGCCTCTATATTACACACTATGTCACTATATTAGACTGCATCCACTGCCTCTATACTACACACCATGTCACTATATTAGACTACACACTATGTCACTATATTAGACTACACCCACTGCCTCTATATTACACACTATGTCACTACAATAGACTACACACACTGCCTCTGTTACACACTATGTCACTATATTAGACTACACACACTGCCTCTGTTACACACTATGTCACTATATTAGACTACACACATTGCCTCTATTACACAATATGAAACTATATTTGACTACACACACTGCCTCTATTACACACTATGTCACTATATTAGACTACACCCACTGCCTCTATATTACACACTATGTCACTATATTAGACTACACACACTGCCTCTATTACACACTATGTCACTATATTAGACTACACACACTGCCTCTATATTACACACTATGTCAATATATTAGACTACACACACTGCCTCTATATTACACACTATGTCTTTATATTAGACTACACACTATGTCTCTATATTAGACTACACACACTGCCTCTATATTACACACTATGTCACTATATTAGACTACACACACTGCCTCTATATAACACACTATGTCACTATATTCGAATAAACACTATGTCACTATATTACACACTATGTCACTATATTAGACTACACACACTTCCTCTATATTACACACTATGTCTTTATATTAGATTACACACTACGTCACTATATTAGACTTCACCCACTGCCTCTATATTACACACTATGTCATTATATTAGACTACACCCACTGTCTCTATACTACACAATATGTCACTATATTAGACTACACACTATGTCACTATATTAGACTACACCCACTGCCTCTATATTACACACTATGTCTTTATATTAGACTACACACTATGTCACTATATTAGACTACACACACTGCCTCTATATTACACACTATGTCACTATATTCGAATACACACTATGTCACTATATTACACACTATGTCACTATATTGCACACTATGTCACTATATTAGACTACACACACTTCCTCTATATTACACACTATGTCTTTATATTAGACTACACACTACGTCACTATATTAGACTACACACTATGTCACTATATTAGACTACACACACTGCCTCTATATTACACACTATGTCACTATATTAGACTACACACTATGTCACTATATTAGACTTCACCCACTGCCTCTATATTACACACTATGCCACTATATTAGACTACACCCACTGTCTCTATATTACACACTATGTCACTATATTAGACTACACCCACTATCTCTATATTACACAGTATGTCACTATAATAGACTACACACACTGCCTCTATATTACACACTATGTCACTATATTAGACTACACACTATGTCACTATATTAGACTACACCCACTGCCTCTATATTACACACTATGTCACTATATTAGACTACACACTATGTCACTATATTAGACTACACCCACTGCCTCTATATTACACACTATGTCAGTATAATAGACTACACACACTGCCTCTGGTACACACTATGTCAATATATTAGACTACACACACTGCCTCTATATTACACATTATGTCACTATAATAGACTTCACCCACTGCCTCTATATTACACACTATGTCACTATATTAGACTACACACTATGTCACTATATTAGACTTCACCCACTGCCTCTATATTACACACTATGTCATTATATTAGACTACACCCACTGTCTCTATACTACACAACATGTCACTATATTAGACTACACACTATGTCACTATATTAGACTACACCCACTGCCTCTATATTACACACTATGTCTTTATATTAGACTACACACTATGTCTCTATATTAGACTACACACACTGCCTCTATATAACACACTATGTCACTATATTCGAATACACACTATGTCACTATATTACACACTATGTCACTATATTGCACACTATGTCACTATATTAGACTACACACACTTCCTCTATATTACACACTATGTCTTTATGTTAGACTACACACTACGTCACTATATTAGACTTCACCCACTGCCTCTATATTACACACTATGTCATTATATTAGACTACACCCACTGTCTCTATACTACACAATATGTCACTATATTAGACTACACACTATGTCACTATATTAGACTACACCCACTGCCTCTATATTACACACTATGTCACTATATTAGACTACACATTTGTCACAATATTAGACTACACCCACTGCCTCTATATTACACACTCTGTCACTATATTAGACTGCACCCACTGCCTCTATACTACACACTATGTCACTATATTAGACTACACATTTGTCACTATATTGGACTACACCCACTGCCTCTATATTACACACTATGTCACTATATTAGACTACAACCTATGTCACTATATTAGACTTCACCCACTGCCTCTATATTACACACTATGTCATTATATTAGACTACACCCACTGTCTATATACTACACAATATGTCACTATATTAGACTACACACTATGTCACTATATTAGACTACACCCACTGCCTCTATATTACACACTATGTCACTATATTAGACTACACATTTGTCACAATATTAGACTACACCCACTGCCTCTATATTACACACTATGTCACTATATTAGACTGCACCCACTGCCTCTATACTACACACTATGTCACTATATTAGACTACAGATTTGTCACTATATTAGACTACACCCACTGCCTCTATATTACACACTATGTCACTATATTAGACTACACACACTGCCTCTATATAACACACTATGTCACTATATTCGAATACACACTATGTCACTATATTACACACTATGTCACTATATTGCACACTATGTCACTATATTAGACTACACACACTTCCTCTATATTACACACTATGTCTTTATATTAGAATACACACTACGTCAATATATTAGACTACACACTATGTCACTATATTAGACTACACACACTGCCTCTATATTACACACTATGTCACTATATTAGACTACACACTATGTCACTATATTAGACTTCACCCACTGCCTCTATATTAGACACTATGCCACTATATTAGACTACACCCACTGTCTCTATATTACACACTATGTCACTATATTAGACTACACCCACTGTCTCTATATTACACACTATGTCACTATAATAGACTACACACACTGCCTCTGGTACACACTATGTCAATATATTAGACTACACACACTGCCTCTATATTACACATTATGTCACTATAATAGACTTCACCCACTGCCTCTATATTACACACTATGTCACTATATTAGACTACACACTATGTCACTATATTAGACTTCACGCACTGCCTCTATATTACACACTATGTCATTATATTAGACTACACCCACTGTCTCTATACTACACAATATGTCACTATATTAGACTACACACTATGTCACTATATTAGACTACACCCACTGCCTCTATATTACACACTATGTCACTATATTAGACTACACATTTGTCACAATATTAGACTACACCCACTGCCTCTATATTACACACTATGTCACTATATTAGACTGCACCCACTGCCTCTATACTACACACTATGTCACTATATTAGACTACACACTATGTCACTATATTAGACTTCACCCACTGACTCTATATTACACAATATGTCACTATATTAGACTACACACTGTCACTATATTAGACTACACCCACTGCCTCTGTATTACACACTATGTAACTATAATAGACTACACACACTGCCTCTGTTACACACTATGTCGCTATATTAGACTACACCCACTGCCTCTATATTACACACTATGTCACTATATTAGACTGCACCCACTGCCTCTATACTACACACTATGTCACTATATTAGACTACACACTATGTCACTATATTAGACGACACCCACTGCCTCTATATTACACACTATGTCACTATATTAGACTGCACCCACTGCCTCTATACTACACACCATGTCACTATATTAGACTACACACTATGTCACTATATTAGACTACACCCACTGCCTCTATATTACACACTATGTCACTACAATAGACTACACACACTGCCTCTGTTACACACTATGTCACTATATTAGACTACACACACTGCCTCTGTTACACACTATGTCACTATATTAGACTACACAGATTGCCTCTATTACACAATATGAAACTATATTTGACTACACACACTGCCTCTATTACACACTATGTCACTATATTAGACTACACCCACTGCGTCTATATTACACACTATGTCACTATATTAGACTACACCCACTATCTCTATATTACACAGTATGTCACTATAATAGACTACACACACTGCCTCTATATTACACACTATGTCATTATATTAGACTACACCCACTGTCTCTATACTACACAATATGTCACTATATTAGACTACACACTATGTCACTATATTAGACTACACCCACTGCCTCTATATTACACACTATGTCACTATTTTAGACTACACATTTGTCACAATATTAGACTACACCCACTGCCTCTATATTACACACTATGTCACTATATTAGACTGCACCCACTGCCTCTATACTACACACTATGTCACTATATTAGACTACACACTATGTCACTATATTAGACTTCACCCACTGACTCTATATTACACAATATGTCACTATATTAGACTACACACTGTCACTATATTAGACTACACCCACTGCCTCTATATTACACACTATGTAACTATAATAGACTACACACACTGCCTCTGTTACACACTATGTCGCTATATTAGACTACACCCACTGCCTCTATATTACACACTATGTCACTATATTAGACTGCACCCACTGCCTCTATACTACACACTATGTCACTATATTAGACTACACACTATGTCACTATATTAGACTACACCCACTGCCTCTATATTACACACTATGTCACTATATTAGACTGCATCCACTGCCTCTATACTACACACCATGTCACTATATTAGACTACACACTATGTCACTATATTAGACTACACCCACTGCCTCTATATTACACACTATGTCACTACAATAGACTACACACACTGCCTCTGTTACACACTATGTCACTATATTAGACTACACACACTGCCTCTGTTACACACTATGTCACTATATTAGACTACACACATTGCCTCTATTACACAATATGAAACTATATTTGACTACACACACTGCCTCTATTACACACTATGTCACTATATTAGACTACACCCACTGCCTCTATATTACACACTATGTCACTATATTAGACTACACACACTGCCTCTATTACACACTATGTCACTATATTAGACTACACACACTGCCTCTATATTACACACTATGTCAATATATTAGACTACACACACTGCCTCTATATTACACACTATGTCTTTATATTAGACTACACACTATGTCTCTATATTAGACTACACACACTGCCTCTATATTACACACTATGTCACTATATTAGACTACACACACTGCCTCTATATAACACACTATGTCACTATATTCGAATAAACACTATGTCACTATATTACACACTATGTCACTATATTAGACTACACACACTTCCTCTATATTACACACTATGTCTTTATATTAGATTACACACTACGTCACTATATTAGACTTCACCCACTGCCTCTATATTACACACTATGTCATTATATTAGACTACACCCACTGTCTCTATACTACACAATATGTCACTATATTAGACTACACACTATGTCACTATATTAGACTACACCCACTGCCTCTATATTACACACTATGTCTTTATATTAGACTACACACTATGTCACTATATTAGACTACACACACTGCCTCTATATTACACACTATGTCACTATATTCGAATACACACTATGTCACTATATTACACACTATGTCACTATATTGCACACTATGTCACTATATTAGACTACACACACTTCCTCTATATTACACACTATGTCTTTATATTAGACTACACACTACGTCACTATATTAGACTACACACTATGTCACTATATTAGACTACACACACTGCCTCTATATTACACACTATGTCACTATATTAGACTACACACTATGTCACTATATTAGACTTCACCCACTGCCTCTATATTACACACTATGCCACTATATTAGACTACACCCACTGTCTCTATATTACACACTATGTCACTATATTAGACTACACCCACTATCTCTATATTACACAGTATGTCACTATAATAGACTACACACACTGCCTCTATATTACACACTATGTCACTATATTAGACTACACACTATGTCACTATATTAGACTACACCCACTGCCTCTATATTACACACTATGTCACTATATTAGACTACACACTATGTCACTATATTAGACTACACCCACTGCCTCTATATTACACACTATGTCAGTATAATAGACTACACACACTGCCTCTGGTACACACTATGTCAATATATTAGACTACACACACTGCCTCTATATTACACATTATGTCACTATAATAGACTTCACCCACTGCCTCTATATTACACACTATGTCACTATATTAGACTACACACTATGTCACTATATTAGACTTCACCCACTGCCTCTATATTACACACTATGTCATTATATTAGACTACACCCACTGTCTCTATACTACACAACATGTCACTATATTAGACTACACACTATGTCACTATATTAGACTACACCCACTGCCTCTATATTACACACTATGTCTTTATATTAGACTACACACTATGTCTCTATATTAGACTACACACACTGCCTCTATATAACACACTATGTCACTATATTCGAATACACACTATGTCACTATATTACACACTATGTCACTATATTGCACACTATGTCACTATATTAGACTACACACACTTCCTCTATATTACACACTATGTCTTTATGTTAGACTACACACTACGTCACTATATTAGACTTCACCCACTGCCTCTATATTACACACTATGTCATTATATTAGACTACACCCACTGTCTCTATACTACACAATATGTCACTATATTAGACTACACACTATGTCACTATATTAGACTACACCCACTGCCTCTATATTACACACTATGTCACTATATTAGACTACACATTTGTCACAATATTAGACTACACCCACTGCCTCTATATTACACACTCTGTCACTATATTAGACTGCACCCACTGCCTCTATACTACACACTATGTCACTATATTAGACTACACATTTGTCACTATATTGGACTACACCCACTGCCTCTATATTACACACTATGTCACTATATTAGACTACACACTATGTCACTATATTAGACTTCACCCACTGCCTCTATATTACACACTATGTCATTATATTAGACTACACCCACTGTCTATATACTACACAATATGTCACTATATTAGACTACACACTATGTCACTATATTAGACTACACCCACTGCCTCTATATTACACACTATGTCACTATATTAGACTACACATTTGTCACAATATTAGACTACACCCACTGCCTCTATATTACACACTATGTCACTATATTAGACTGCACCCACTGCCTCTATACTACACACTATGTCACTATATTAGACTACAGATTTGTCACTATATTAGACTACACCCACTGCCTCTATATTACACACTATGTCACTATATTAGACTACACACTATGTCACTATATTAGACTTCACCCACTGCCTCTATATTACACACTATGTCATTATATTAGACTACACCCACTGTGTCTATACTACACACTATGTCACTATATTAGACTACACACTATGTCACTATATTAGACTACACCCACTGCCTCTATATTACACACTATGTCACTATATTAGACTACACATTTGTCACAATATTAGACTACACCCACTGCCTCTATATTACACACTATGTCACTATATTAGACTGCACCCACTGCCTCTATACTACACACTATGTCACTATATTAGACTACACACTATGTCACTATATTAGACTTCACCCATTGACTCTATATTACACAATATGTCACTATATTAGACTACACACTGTCACTATATTAGACTACACCCACTGCCTCTATATTACACACTATGTAACTATAATAGACTACACACACTGCCTCTGTTACACACTATGTCACTATATTAGACTACACACACTGCCTCTGTTACACACTATGTCACTATATTAGACTACACACATTGCCTCTATTACACAGTATGAAACTATATTTGACTACACACACTGCCTCTATTACACACTATGTCACTATATTAGACTACACCCACTGCCTCTATATTACACACTATGTCACTACATTAGACTACACACACTGCCTCTATATTACACACTATGTCACTATATTAGGCTACACACTATGTCACTATATTAGACTACACCCACTGCCTCTATATTACACACTATGTCTTTATATTAGACTACACACTATGTCACTATATTAGACTACACACACTGCCTCTATATTACACACTATGTCACTATATTAGACTACACACACTGCCTCTATATAACACACTATGTCACTATATTCGAATACACACTATGTCACTATATTACACACTATGTCACTATATTGCACACTATGTCACTATATTAGACTACACACACTTCCTCTATATTACACACTATGTCTTTATATTAGAATACACACTACGTCAATATATTAGACTACACACTATGTCACTATATTAGACTACACACACTGCCTCTATATTACACACTATGTCACTATATTAGACTACACACTATGTCACTATATTAGACTTCACCCACTGCCTCTATATTAGACACTATGCCACTATATTAGACTACACCCACTGTCTCTATATTACACACTATGTCACTATATTAGACTACACCCACTGTCTCTATATTACACACTATGTCACTATAATAGACTACACACACTGCCTCTGGTACACACTATGTCAATATATTAGACTACACACACTGCCTCTATATTACACATTATGTCACTATAATAGACTTCACCCACTGCCTCTATATTACACACTATGTCACTATATTAGACTACACACTATGTCACTATATTAGACTTCACGCACTGCCTCTATATTACACACTATGTCATTATATTAGACTACACCCACTGTCTCTATACTACACAATATGTCACTATATTAGACTACACACTATGTCACTATATTAGACTACACCCACTGCCTCTATATTACACACTATGTCACTATATTAGACTACACATTTGTCACAATATTAGACTACACCCACTGCCTCTATATTACACACTATGTCACTATATTAGACTGCACCCACTGCCTCTATACTACACACTATGTCACTATATTAGACTACACACTATGTCACTATATCAGACTTCACCCACTGACTCTATATTACACAATATGTCACTATATTAGACTACACACTGTCACTATATTAGACTACACCCACTGCCTCTGTATTACACACTATGTAACTATAATAGACTACACACACTGCCTCTGTTACACACTATGTCGCTATATTAGACTACACCCACTGCCTCTATATTACACACTATGTCACTATATTAGACTGCACCCACTGCCTCTATACTACACACTATGTCACTATATTAGACTACACACTATGTCACTATATTAGACTACACCCACTGCCTCTATATTACACACTATGTCACTATATTAGACTGCACCCACTGCCTCTATACTACACACCATGTCACTATATTAGACTACACACTATGTCACTATATTAGACTACACCCACTGCCTCTATATTACACACTATGTCACTACAATAGACTACACACACTGCCTCTGTTACACACTATGTCACTATATTAGACTACACACACTGCCTCTGTTACACACTATGTCACTATATTAGACTACACACATTGCCTCTATTACACAATATGAAACTATATTTGACTACACACACTGCCTCTATTACACACTATGTCACTATATTAGACTACACCCACTGCGTCTATATTACACACTATGTCACTATATTAGACTACACCCACTATCTCTATATTACACAGTATGTCACTATAATAGACTACACAAACTTCCTCTATATTACACACTATGTCATTATATTAGACTACACCCACTGTCTCTATACTACACAATATGTCACTATATTAGACTACACACTATGTCACTATATTAGACTACACCCACTGCCTCTATATTACACACTATGTCACTATTTTAGACTACACATTTGTCACAATATTAGACTACACCCACTGCCTCTATATTACACACTATGTCACTATATTAGACTGCACCCACTGCCTCTATACTACACACTATGTCACTATATTAGACTACACACTATGTCACTATATTAGACTTCACCCACTGACTCTATATTACACAATATGTCACTATATTAGACTACACACTGTCACTATATTAGACTACACCCACTGCCTCTATATTACACACTATGTAACTATAATAGACTACACACACTGCCTCTGTTACACACTATGTCGCTATATTAGACTACACCCACTGCCTCTATATTACACACTATGTCACTATATTAGACTGCACCCACTGCCTCTATACTACACACTATGTCACTATATTAGACTACACACTATGTCACTATATTAGACTACACCCACTGCCTCTATATTACACACTATGTCACTATATTAGACTGCATCCACTGCCTCTATACTACACACCATGTCACTATATTAGACTACACACTATGTCACTATATTAGACTACACCCACTGCCTCTATATTACACACTATGTCACTACAATAGACTACACACACTGCCTCTGTTACACACTATGTCACTATATTAGACTACACACACTGCCTCTGTTACACACTATGTCACTATATTAGACTACACACATTGCCTCTATTACACAATATGAAACTATATTTGACTACACACACTGCCTTTATTACACACTATGTCACTATATTAGACTACACCCACTGCCTCTATATTACACACTATGTCACTATATTAGACTACACACACTGCCTCTATTACACACTATGTCACTATATTAGACTACACACACTGCCTCTATATTACACACTATGTCAATATATTAGACTACACACACTGCCTCTATATTACACACTATGTCTTTATATTAGACTACACACTATGTCACTATATTAGACTACACACACTGCCTCTATATTACACACTATGTCACTATATTAGACTACACACACTGCCTCTATATAACACACTATGTCACTATATTAGAATACACACTATGTCACTATATTACACACTATGTCACTATATTACACACTATGTCACTATATTAGTCTACACACACTTCCTCTATATTACACACTATGTCTTTATATTAGACTACACACTACGTCACTATATTAGACTACACACTATGTCACTATATTATACTACACACACTGCCTCTATATTACACACTATGTCACTATATTAGACTACACACTATGTCACTATATTAGACTTCACCCACTGCCTCTATATTACACACTATGCCACTATATTAGACTACACCCACTGTCTCTATATTACACACTATGTCACTATATTAGACTACACACACTGCCTCTATTACACACTATGTCACTATATTAGACTACACACACTGCCTCTATATTACACACTATGTCAATATATTAGACTACACACACTGCCTCTATATTACACACTATGTCACTATTATAGACTTCACCCACTGCCTCTATATTACACACTATGTCACTATATTAGACTACACACTATGTCACTATATTAGACTTCACCCACTGCCTCTATATTACACACTATGTCATTATATTAGACTACACCCACTGTCTCTATACTACACACTATGTCCCTATATTAGACTACACACTATGTCACAATATTAGACTACACCCACTGCCTCTATATTACACACTATGTCACTATATTAGACTGCACCCATTGCCTCTATACTACACAATATGTCACTATATTAGACTACACACTATGGCACTATATTAGACTTCACCCACTGACTCTATATTACACAATATGTCACTATATTAGACTACACACTGTCACTATATTAGACTACACCCACTGCCTCTATATTACACACTATGTAACTATAATAGACTACACACACTGCCTCTGTTACACACTATGTCACTACATTAGACTACACCCACTGCCTCTATGTTACACACTATGTCACTATATTAGACTGCACCCACTGCCTCTATACTACACACTATGTCACTATATTAGACTACACACTATGTCACTATATTAGACTACACCCACTGCCTCTATATTACACACTATGTCACTATATTAGACTGCACCCACTGCCTCTATACTACACACCATGTCACTATATTAGACTACACACTATGTCACTATATTAGACTACACCCACTGCCTCTATATTACACACTATGTCACTATATTAGACTACACCCACTGCCTCTATATTACACACTATGTCACGATATTAGACTACACACACTGCCTCTATTACACACTATGTCACTATATTAGACTACACACACTGCCTCTATATTACACATGTCACTATATTAGACTACACCCACTGCCTCTATATTACACACTATGTAACTATAATAGACTACACACACTGCCTCTGTTACACACTATGTCACTACATTAGACTACACCCACTGCCTCTATGTTACACACTATGTCACTATATTAGACTGCACCCACTGCCTCTATACTACACACTATGTCACTATATTAGACTACACACTATGTCACTATATTAGACTACACCCACTGCCTCTATATTACACACTATGTCACTATATTAGACTGCACCCACTGCCTCTATACTACACACCATGTCACTATATTAGACTACACACTATGTCACTATATTAGACTACACCCACTGCCTCTATATTACACACTATGTCACTATATTAGACTACACCCACTGCCTCTATATTACACACTATGTCACGATATTAGACTACACACACTGCCTCTATTACACACTATGTCACTATATTAGACTACACACACTGCCTCTATATTACACACTACGTCTTTATATTAGACTACACACTATGTCACTATATTAGACTACACACACTGCCTCTATATTACACACTATGTCACTATATTAGACTTCACCCACTGCCTCTATATTACACACTATGTCACTATATTAGACTACACCCACTGCCTCTATATTACACACTATGTCACTATATTAGACTACACACACTGCCTCTATTACACACTATGTCACTATATTAGACTACACCCACTGTCTCTATACTACACAATATGTCACTATATTAGACTACACACTATGTCACTATATTAGACTACACCCACTGCCACTATATTACACACTATGTCACTATATTAGACTACACATTTGTCACAATATTAGACTACACCCACTGCCTCTATATTACACACTATGTCACTATATTAGACTTCACCCACTGACTCTATATTACACAATATGTCACTATATTAGACTACAAACTGTCACTATATTAGACTACACCCACTGCCTCTATATTACACACTATGTAACTATAATAGACTACACACACTGCCTCTGTTACACACTATGTCACTATATTAGACTACACACACTGCCTCTGTTACACACTATGTCACTATATTAGACTACACACATTGCCTCTATTACACAATATGAAACTATATTTGACTACACACACTGCCTCTATTACACACTATGTCACTATATTAGACTACACCCACTGCCTCTATATTACACACTATGTCACTATATTAGACTACACACACTGCCTCTATTACACACTATGTCACTATATTAGACTACACCCACTGTCTCTATACTACACAATATGTCACTATATTAGACTACACACTATGTCACTATATTAGACTACACCCACTGCCTCTATATTACACACTATGTCACTATATTAGACTACACATTTGTCACAATATTAGACTACACCCACTGCCTCTATATTACACACTATGTCACTATATTAGACTTCACCCACTGACTCTATATTACACAATATGTCACTATATTAGACTACAAACTGTCACTATATTAGACTACACCCACTGCCTCTATATTACACACTATGTAACTATAATAGACTACACACACTGCCTCTGTTACACACTATGTCGCTATATTAGACTACACCCACTGCCTCTATATTACACACTATTTCACTATATTAGACTGCACCCACTGCCTCTATACTACACACTATGTCACTATATTAGACTACACACTATGTCACTATATTAGACTACACCCACTGCCTCTATATTACACACTATGTCACTATATTAGACTGCACCCACTGCCTCTATACTACACACCATGTCACTATATTAGACTACACACTATGTCACTATATTAGACTACACCCACTGCCTCTATACTACACACCATGTCACTATATTAGACTACACACTATGTCACTACAATAGACTACACACACTGCCTCTGTTACACACTATGTCACTATATTAGACTACACACACTGCCTCTGTTACACACTATGTCACTATATTAGACTACACACATTGCCTCTATTACACAATATGAAACTATATTTGACTACACACACTGCCTCTATTACACACTATGTCACTATATTAGACTACACCCACTGCCTCTATATTACACACTATGTCACTATATTAGACTACACACACTGCCTCTATTACACACTATGTCACTATATTAGACTACACACACTGCCTCTATATTACACACTATGTCACTATATTAGACTACACACACTGCCTCTATATAACACACTATGTCACTATATTAGAATACACACTATGTCACTATATTACACACTATGTCACTATATTACACACTATGTCACTATATTAGACTACACACACTTCCTCTATATTACACACTATGTCTTTATATTAGACTACACACTACGTCACTATATTAGACTACACACTATGTCACTATATTAGACTACACCCACTGCCTCTATATTACACACTATGTCACTATTTTAGACTACACATTTGTCACAATATTAGACTACACCCACTGCCTCTATATTACACACTATGTCACTATATTAGACTGCACCCACTGCCTCTATACTACACACTATGTCACTATATTAGACTACACACTATGTCACTATATTAGACTTCACCCACTGACTCTATATTACACAATATGTCACTATATTAGACTACACACTGTCACTATATTAGACTACACCCACTGCCTCTATATTACACACTATGTAACTATAATAGACTACACACACTGCCTCTGTTACACACTATGTCGCTATATTAGACTACACCCACTGCCTCTATATTACACACTATGTCACTATATTAGACTGCACCCACTGCCTCTATACTACACACTATGTCACTATATTAGACTACACACTATGTCACTATATTAGACTACACCCACTGCCTCTATATTACACACTATGTCACTATATTAGACTGCATCCACTGCCTCTATACTACACACCATGTCACTATATTAGACTACACACTATGTCACTATATTAGACTACACCCACTGCCTCTATATTACACACTATGTCACTACAATAGACTACACACACTGCCTCTTATACACACTATGTCACTATATTAGACTACACACACTGCCTCTGTTACACACTATGTCACTATATTAGACTACACACATTGCCTCTATTACACAATATGAAACTATATTTGACTACACACACTGCCTCTATTACACACTATGTCACTATATTAGACTACACCCACTGCCTCTATATTACACACTATGTCACTATATTAGACTACACACACTGCCTCTATTACACACTATGTCACTATATTAGACTACACACACTGCCTCTATATTACACACTATGTCAATATATTAGACTACAGACACTGCCTCTATATTACACACTATGTCTTTATATTAGACTACACACTATGTCACTATATTAGACTACACACACTGCCTCTATATTACACACTATGTCACTATATTAGACTACACACACTGCCTCTATATAACACACTATGTCACTATATTAGAATACACACTATGTCACTATATTACACACTATGTCACTATATTACACACTATGTCACTATATTAGACTACACACACTTCCTCTATATTACACACTATGTCTTTATATTAGACTACACACTACGTCACTATATTAGACTACACACTATGTCACTATATTAGACTACACACACTGCCTCTATATTACACACTATGTCACTATATTAGACTACACACTATGTCACTATATTAGACTTCACCCACTGCCTCTATATTACACACTATGCCACTATATTAGACTACACCCACTGTCTCTATATTACACACTATGTCACTATATTAGACTACACACACTGCCTCTATTACACACTATGTCACTATATTAGACTACACACACTGCCTCTATATTACACACTATGTCAATATAATAGACTACACACACTGCCTCTATATTACACACTATGTCACTATTATAGACTTCACCCACTGCCTCTATATTACACACTATGTCACTATATTAGACTACACACTATGTCACTATATTAGACTTCACCCACTGCCTCTATATTACACACTATGTCATTATATTAGACTACACCCACTGTCTCTATACTACACACTATGTCCCTATATTAGACTACACACTTTGTCACAATATTAGACTACACCCACTGCCTCTATATTACACACTATGTCACTATATTAGACTGCATCCACTGCCTCTATACTACACACCATGTCACTATATTAGACTACAAACTATGTCACTATATTAGACTACACCCACTGCCTCTATATTACACACTATGTCACTACAATAGACTACACACACTGCCTCTGTTACACACTATGTCACTATATTAGACTACACACACTGCCTCTGTTACACACTATGTCACTATATTAGACTACACACATTGCCTCTATTACACAATATGAAACTATATTTGACTACACACACTGCCTCTATTACACACTATGTCACTATATTAGACTACACCCACTGCCTCTATATTACACACTATGTCACTATATTAGACTACACACACTGCCTCTATTACACACTATGTCACTATATTAGACTACACACACTGCCTCTATATTACACACTATGTCAATATATTAGACTACACACACTGCCTCTATATTACACACTATGTCTTTATATTAGACTACACACTATGTCACTATATTAGACTACACACACTGCCTCTATATTACACACTATGTCACTATATTAGACTACACACACTGCCTCTATATAACACACTATGTCACTATATTAGAATACACACTATGTCACTATATTACACACTATGTCACTATATTACACACTATGTCACTATATTAGACTACACACACTTCCTCTATATTACACACTATGTCTTTATATTAGACTACACACTACGTCACTATATTAGACTACACACTATGTCACTATATTAGACTACACACACTGCCTCTATATTACACACTATGTCACTATATTAGACTACACACTATGTCACTATATTAGACTTCACCCACTGCCTCTATATTACACACTATGCCACTATATTAGACTACACCCACTGTCTCTATATTACACACTATGTCACTATATTAGACTACACACACTGCCTCTATTACACACTATGTCACTATATTAGACTACACACACTGCCTCTATATTACACACTATGTCAATATATTAGACTACACACACTGCCTCTATATTACACACTATGTCACTATTATAGACTTCACCCACTGCCTCTATATTACACACTATGTCACTATATTAGACTACACACTATGTCACTATATTAGACTTCACCCACTGCCTCTATATTACACACTATGTCATTATATTAGACTACACCCACTGTCTCTATACTACACACTATGTCCCTATATTAGACTACACACTTTGTCACAATATTAGACTACACCCACTGCCTCTATATTACACACTATGTCACTATATTAGACTGCATCCACTGCCTCTATACTACACACCATGTCACTATATTAGACTACACACTATGTCACTATATTAGACTACACCCACTGCCTCTATATTACACACTATGTCACTACAATAGACTACACACACTGCCTCTGTTACACACTATGTCACTATATTAGACTACACACACTGCCTCTGTTACACACTATGTCACTATATTAGACTACACACATTGCCTCTATTACACAATATGAAACTATATTTGACTACACACACTGCCTCTATTACACACTATGTCACTATATTAGACTACACCCACTGCCTCTATATTACACACTATGTCACTATATTAGAATACACACACTGCCTCTATTACACACTATGTCACTATATTAGACTACACACACTGCCTCTATATTACACACTATGTCAATATATTAGACTACACACACTGCCTCTATATTACACACTATGTCTTTATATTAGACTACACACTATGTCACTATATTAGACTACACACACTGCCTCTATATTACACACTATGTCACTATATTAGACTACACACACTGCCTCTATATAACACACTATGTCACTATATTAGAATACACACTATGTCACTATATTACACACTATGTCACTATATTACTATATTAGACTACACACACTTCCTCTATATTACACACTATGTCTTTATATTAGACTACACACTACGTCACTATATTAGACTACACACTATGTCACTATATTAGACTACAAACTATGTCACTATATTAGACTTCACCCACTGCCTCTATATTACACACTATGCCACTATATTAGACTACACCCACTGTCTCTATATTACACACTATGTCACTATATTAGACTACACACACTGCCTCTATTACACACTATGTCACTATATTAGACTACACACACTGCCTCTATATTACACACTATGTCAATATATTAGACTACACACACTGCCTCTATATTACACACTATGTCACTATTATAGACTTCACCCACTGCCTCTATATTACACACTATGTCACTATATTAGACTACACACTATGTCACTATATTAGACTTCACCCACTGCCTCTATATTACACACTATGTCATTATATTAGACTACACCCACTGTCTCTATACTACACACTATGTCCCTATATTAGACTACACACTATGTCACAATATTAGACTACACCCACTGCCTCTATATTACACACTATGTCACTATATTAGACTGCACCCATTGCCTCTATACTACACAATATGTCACTATATTAGACTACACACTATGGCACTATATTAGACTTCACCCACTGACTCTATATTACACAATATGTCACTATATTAGACTACACACTGTCACTATATTAGACTACACCCACTGCCTCTATATTACACACTATGTAACTATAATAGACTACACACACTGCCTCTGTTACACACTATGTCACTATATTCGACTACACCCACTGCCTCTATGTTACACACTATGTCACTATATTAGACTGCACCCACTGCCTCTATACTACACACTATGTCACTATATTAGACTACACACTATGTCACTATATTAGACTACACCCACTGCCTCTATATTACACACTATGTCACTATATTAGACTGCACCCACTGCCTCTATACTACACACCATGTCACTATATTAGACTACACACTATGTCACTATATTAGACTACACCCACTGCCTCTATATTACACACTATGTCACTATATTAGACTACACCCACTGCCTCTATATTACACACTATGTCACTATATTAGACTACACACACTGCCTCTATTACACACTATGTCACTATATTAGACTACACACACTGCCTCTATATTACACACTACGTCACTATATTAGACTACACACTATGTCACTATATTACACACCACTGCCTCTATATTACACACTATGTCACTATATTAGACTACACCCACTGCCTCTATATTACACACTATGTCATTATATTAGACTACACCACACTACTGTCACTATATTAGACTACACACTATGTCACTATATTAGACTACACCCACTGCCTCTATATTACACACTATGTCACTATATTAGACTACACATTTGTCACAATATTAGACTACACCCACTGCCTCTATATTACACAATATGTCACTATATTAGACTTCACCCACTGACTCTATATTACACAATATGTCACTATATTAGACTACACACTGTCACTATATTAGACTACACCCACTGCCTCTATATTACACACTATGTAACTATAATAGACTACACACACTGCCTCTGTTACACACTATGTCGCTATATTAGACTACACCCACTGCCTCTATATTACACACTATTTCACTATATTAGACTGCACCCACTGCCTCTATACTACACACTATGTCACTATATTAGACTACACACTATGTCACTATATTAGACTTCACCCACTGACTCTATATTACACAATATGTCACTATATTAGACTACACACTGTCACTATATTAGACTACACCCACTGCCTCTATATTACACACTATGTAACTATAATAGACTACACACACTGCCTCTGTTACACACTATGTCGCTATATTAGACTACACCCACTGCCTCTATATTACACACTATGTCACTATATTAGACTGCACCCACTGCCTCTATACTACACACTATGTCACTATATTAGACTACACACTATGTCACTATATTAGACTACACCCACTGCCTCTATATTACACACTATGTCACTATATTAGACTGCATCCACTGCCTCTATACTACACACCATGTCACTATATTAGACTACACACTATGTCACTATATTAGACTACACCCACTGCCTCTATATTACACACTATGTCACTACAATAGACTACACACACTGCCTCTGTTACACACTATGTCACTATATTAGACTACACACACTGCCTCTGTTACACACTATGTCACTATATTAGACTACACACATTGCCTCTATTACACAATATGTCACTATATTTGACTACACACACTGCCTCTATTACACACTATGTCACTATATTAGACTACACCCACTGCCTCTATATTACACACTATGTCATTATATTAGACTACACACACTACCTCTATATTACACACTATGTCAATATATTAGACTACACACACTGCCTCTATATTACACACTATGTCTTTATATTAGACTACACACTATGTCACTATATTAGACTACACACACTGCCTCTATATTACACACTATGTCACTATATTAGACTACACACTGCCTCTATATAACACACTATGTCACTATATTAGAATACACACTATGTCACTATATTACACACTATGTCACTATATTACACACTATGTCACTATATTAGACTACACACACTTCCTCTATATTACACACTATGTCTTTATATTAGACTACACACTACGTCACTATATTAGACTACACACTATGTCACTATATTAGACTACACACACTGCCTCTATATTACACACTATGTCACTATATTAGACTACACACTATGTCACTATATTAGACTTCACCCACTGCCTCTATATTACACACTATGCCACTATATTAGACTACACCCACTGTCTCTATATTACACACTATGTCACTATATTAGACTACACACACTGCCTCTATTACACACTATGTCACTATATTAGACTACACACACTGCCTCTATATTACACACTATGTCAATATATTAGACTACACACACTGCCTCTATATTACACACTATGTCACTATTATAGACTTCACCCACTGCCTCTATATTACACACTATGTCACTATATTAGACTACACACTATGTCACTATATTAGACTTCACCCACTGCCTCTATATTACACACTATGTCATTATATTAGACTACACCCACTGTCTCTATACTACACACTATGTCCCTATATTAGACTACACACTTTGTCACAATATTAGACTACACCCACTGCCTCTATATTACACACTATGTCACTATATTAGACTGCACCCATTGCCTCTATACTACACAATATGTCACTATATTAGACTACACACTATGGCACTATATTAGACTTCACCCACTGACTCTATATTACACAATATGTCACTATATTAGACTACACACTGTCACTATATTAGACTACACCCACTTCCTCTATATTACACACTATGTAACTATAATAGACTATACACACTGCCTCTGTTACACACTATGTCACTATATTAGACTACACCCACTGCCTCTATGTTACACACTATGTCACTATATTAGACTGCACCCACTGCCTCTATACTACACACTATGTCACTATATTAGACTACACACTATGTCACTATATTAGACTACACCCACTGCCTCTATATTACACACTATGTCACTATATTAGACGACACACATTGCCTCTATTACACAATATGAAACTATATTTGACTACACACACTGCCTCTATTACACACTATGTCACTATATTAGACTACACCCACTGCCTCTATATTACACACTATGTCACTATATTAGACTACACACACTGCCTCTATATTACACACTATGTCACTATATTAGACTACACACTATGTCACTATATTAGACTACAAACACTGCCTCTATATTACACACTATGTCACTATATTAGACTACACACTATGTCACTATATTAGACTACAAACACTGCCTCTATATTACACACTATGTCACTATATTAGACTACACACACTGCCTCTATATTACACACTATGTCACTATATTAGACTACACACTATGTCACTATATTAGACTACACCCACTGCCTCTATATTTCACACTATGTCACTATATTAGACTACACACTATGTCACTATATTACACACTATGTCACTATATTACACACTATGCCACTATATTAGACTACACACACTTCCTCTATATTACACACTATGTCTTTATATTAGACTACACACTACGTCACTATATTAGACTACTCACTATGTCACTATATTAGACTACACACACTGACTCTATATTACACACTATGTCACTATATTAGACTACACCCACTGTCTCTATATTACACACTATGTCACTATAATAGACTACACACACTGCCTCTATATTACACACTATGTCACTATATTAGACTACACACTATGTCACTATATTAGACTACACCCACTGCCTCTATATTACCCACTATGTCACTATATTAGACTACACACTATGTCACTATATTAGACTACACCCACTGCCTCTATATTACACACTATGTCACTATAATAGACTACACACACTGCCTCTGGTACACACTATGTCAATATATTAGACTACACACACTGCCTCTATATTACACACTATGTCACTATAATAGACTTCACCCACTGCCTCTATATTACACACTATGTCACTATATTAGACTACACACTATGTCACTATATTAGACTTCACCCACTGCCTCTATATTACACACTATGTCATTATATTAGACTACACCCACTTTCTCTATACTACACACTATGTCACTATATTGGACTACACCCACTGCCTCTATATTACACACTATGTCACTATATTAGACTACACATTTGTCACAATATTAGACTACACCCACTGCCTCTATATTACACACTATGTCACTATATTAGACTGCACCCACTGCCTCTATACTACACACTATGTCACTATATTAGACTACACACTATGTCACTATTTTAGACTTCACCCACTGACTCTATATTACACAATATGTCACTATATTAGACTACACACTGTCACTATATTAGACTACACCCACTGCCTCTATATTACACACTATGTAACTATAATAGACTACACACACTGCCTTTGTTACACACTATGTCGCTATATTAGACTACACCCACTGCCTCTATATTACACACTATGTCACTATATTAGACTGCACCCACTGCCTCTATACTACACACTATGTCACTATATTAGACTAAACACTATGTCACTATATTAGACTACACCCACTGCCTCTATATTACACACTATGTCACTATATTAGACTGCACCCACTGCCTCTATACTACACACCATGTCACTATATTAGACTACACACTATGTCACTATATTAGACTACACCCACTGCCTCTATATTACACACTATGTCACTATAATAGACTACACACACTGCCTCTGTTACACACTATGTCACTATATTAGACTACACACACTGCCTCTGTTACACACTATGTCACTATATTAGACTACACACATTGCCTCTATTACACAATATGAAACGATATTTGACTACACACACTGCCTCTATTACACACTATGTCACTATATTAGGCAACACCCACTGCCTCTATATTACACACTATGTCACTGTATTAGACTACACACACTGCCTCTATTACACACTATGTCACTATATTAGACGACACACACTGCCTCTATATTACACACTATGTCAATATATTAGACTACACACACTACCTCTATATTACACACTATGTCACTATAATAGACTTCACCCACTGCCTCTATATTACACACTATGTCACTATATTAGACTACACACTATGTCACTATATTAGACTTCACCCACTGCCTCTATATTACACACTATGTCATTATATTAGACTACACCCACTGTCTCTATACTACACACTATGTCACTATATTAGACTACACACTATGTCACAATATTAGACTACACCCACTGCCTCTATATTACACACTATGTCACTATATTAGACTTCACCCACTGACTCTATATTACACAATATGTCACTATATTAGACTACACACTGTCACTATATTAGACTACACCCACTGCCTCTATATTACACACTATGCCACTATATTAGACTACACCCACTGTCTCTAAATTACACACTATGTCACTATATTAGACTACACCCACTGTCTCTATATTACACACTATGTCACTATAATAGATTACACACACTGACTCTATATTACACACTATGTCACTATATTAGACTGCACCCACTGCCTCTATACTACACACCATGTCACTATATTAGACTACACACTATGTCACTATATTAGACTACACCCACTGCCTCTATATTACACAATATGTCACTATAATAGACTACACACACTGCCTCTGTTACACACTATGTCACTATATTAGACTACACACACTGCCTCTGTTACACACTATGTCACTATATTAGACTACACACATTGCCTCTATTACACAATATGAAACTATATTTGACTACACACACTGCCTCTATTACACACTATGTCACTATATTAGACTACACCCACTGCCTCTATATTACACACTATGTCACTATATTAGACTACACACACTGCCTCTATTACACACTATGTCACTATATTAGACTACACACACTGCCTCTATATTACACACTATGTCAATATATTAGACTATACACACTGCCTCTATATTACACACTATGTCACTATAATAGACTTCACCCACTGCCTCTATATTACACACTATGTCACTATATTAGACTACACACTATGTCACTATATTAGACTTCACCCACTGCCTCTATATTACACACTATGTCATTATATTAGACTACACCCACTGTCTCTATACTACACACTATGTCACTATATTAGACTACACACTATGTCACAATATTAGACTACACCCACTGCCTCTATATTACACACTATGTCACTATATTAGACTGCACCCACTGCCTCTATACTACACATCATGTCACTATATTAGACTACACACTGTCACTATATTAGACTACACCCACTGCCTCTATATTACACACTATGTAACTATAATAGACTACACACACTGCCTCTGTTACACACTATGTCACTATATTAGACTACACCCACTGCCTCTATATTACACACTATGTCACTATATTAGACTGCACCCACTGCCTCTATACTACACACTATGTCATTATATTAGACTACACACTATGTCACTATATTAGACTACACCCACTGCCTCTATATTACACACTATGTCACTATATTAGACTGCACCCACTGCCTCTATACTACACACCATGTCACTATAATAGACTACACACACTGCCTCTGTTACACACTATGTCACTATAATAGACTACACACACTGCCTCTGGTACACACTATGTCACTATATTAGACTACACCCACTGTCTCTATATTACACACTATGTCACTATAATAGACTACACACACTGCCTCTGGTACACACTATGTCACTATATTAGACTACACACACTGCCTCTATATTACACACTATGTCACTATATTTGACTACACACTATGTCACTATATTAGACTTCACCCACTGCCTCTATATTACACACTATGTCATTATATTAGACTACACCCACTGTCTCAACACTACACACTATGTCACTATAATAGACTACACACACTGACTCTATATTACACACTATGTCACTATATTAGACTGCACACTATGTCACTATATTAGACTACACCCACTGCCTCTATATTACACACTATGTCACTATATTAGACTACACACTATGTCACTATATTAGACTACACCCACTGCCTCTATATTACACACTATGTCACTATAATAGACTACACACACTGCCTCTGGTACACACTATGTCAATATATTAGACTACACACACTGCCTCTATATTACACACTATGTCACTATATTAGACTACACACTATGTCACTATATTAGACTTCACCCACTGCCTCTATATTACACACTATGTCATTATATTAGACTACACCCACTGTCTCAACACTACACACTATGTCACTATATTAGACTACACACTATGTCACTATATTAGACTACACCCACTGCCTCTATATTACACACTATGTCACTATATTAGACTACACATTTGTCACAATATTAGACTACACCCACTGCCTCTATATTACACACTATGTCACTATATTAGACTGCACGCACTGCCTCTATACTACACACTATGTCACTATATTAGACTACACACTATGTCACTATATTAGACTTCACCCACTGACTCTATATTACACAATATGTCACTATATTAGACTACACACTGTCACTATATTAGACTACACCCACTGCCTCTATATTAAAAACTATGTCACTATATTAGACTGCACCCACTGCCTCTATACTACACACTATGTCACTATATTAGACTACACACTATGTCCCTATATTAGACTACACCCACTGCCTCTATATTACACACTATGTCACTATATTCGACTACACACTATGTCACTATGTTAGACTACACCCACTGCCTCTATATTACACACTATGTCACTATATTAGACTGCACCCACTGCCTCTATACTACACACTATGTCACTATATTAGACTACACACTATGTCACTGTATTAGACTTCACCCACTGCCTCTATATTACACACTATGTCACTATATTAGACGACATACTATTTCACTATATTAGACTACACCCACTGCCTCTATATTACACACTATGTCACTATATTAGACTACACACTATGTCACTATATTAGACTACACACACTGCCTCTGTTACACAATGTCACTATATTAGACTACACACACTGCCTCTGTTACACACTATGTCACTATATTAGACTACACACACTGCCTCTATTACACAATATGTCACTATATTTGACTACACACACTGCCTCTATTACACACTATGTCACTATATTAGACTACACCCACTGCCTCTATATTACACACTATGTCACTATATTAGACTACACACACTGCCTCTATTACACACTATGTCACTATATTAGACTACACACACTGCCTCTATATTACACACTATGTCACTATAATAGACTAGACACACTGCCTCTATATTACACACTATGTCACTATATTAGACTACACCCACTGCCTCTATATTACACACTATGTCACTATATTAGACTACACACACTGCCTCTATTACACACTATGTCACTATATTAGACTACACACACTGCCTCTATATTACACACTATGTCACTATAATAGACTACACACACTGCCTCTATATTACACACGATGTCACTATAATTGACTACACACACTGCCTCTGTTACACACTATGTCACTATATTAGACTACACACTATGCCTCTATATTACACACTATGTCACTATAATAGACTACACACACTGCCTCTATATTACACACTATGTCACTATAATTGACTACACACACTGCCTCTGTTACACACTCTGTCACTATATTAGACTATACACACTGCCTCTATATTACACACTATGTCACTATATTAGACTGCACACACTGCCTCTATATTACACACTATGTCACTATAATAGACTACACACACTTCCTATGTTACACACAATGTGACTATATTAAACTACACACTATGTCACTATATTAGACTACACACACTGTCTCTATATTACACACTATGTCTTTATATTAGACAACACACTACGTCACTATATTAGACTACACACTATGTCACCATATTAGACTACACACACTGCCTCTATATTACACACTATGTCAATATATTAGACTACACACACTGACTCTATATTACACACTATGTCACTATATTAGACTTCACCCACTGCCTCTATATTACACACTATGTCACTATATTAGACTACACCCACTGTCTCTATATTACACACTATGTCAATATATTAGACTACACCTACTGTCTCTATATTACACACTATGTCACTATAATAGACTACACACACAGGCCTCTATATTACACAATATGTCACTATATTAGACTGCACCCACTGCCTCTATACTACACACTATGTCACTATATTAGACTACACACTATGTCACTATATTAGACTACACCCAGAGCCTCTATATCACACACTATGTCACTATATTAGACTACACACTATGTCACTATGTTAGACTACACCCACTGCCTCCATATTACACACTATGTCACTACATCAGACTGCACCCACTTCCTCTATACTACTCACTATGTCACAATATTAGGCTACACACTATGTCACTATATTAGACTTCACCCACTGCCTCTTTATTACACACTATGTCACTATATTAGACTACACACTATGTCACTATATTAGACTACACCCACTGCCTCTATATTACACACTATGTCACTATATTAGACTACACACTATGTCACTATATTAGACTACACACACTGCCTCTGTTACACAATGTCACTATATTAGACTACACACACTGCCTCTATTACACACTATGTCACTATAATAGACTACACACTGCCTCTATATTACACACTATGTCACTATATTAGAGAACACACACTGCCTCTATACTACACACTATGTCACTATATTAGACTACACACACTGCCTCTATATTACACACTATGTCACTATATTAGACTACACACTATGTCACTATATTAGACTACACACACTGCCTCTATATTACACACTATGTCACTATATTAGACTACACACTATGTCACTATATTAGACTACACCCACTGCCTCTATATTACAAACTATGTCACTATATTAGACTACACACACTGCCTCTATATTACACACTATGTCACTATATTAGACTACACACTATGTCACTATATTACACACTATGTCACTATATTAGACTACACACACTGCCTTCTATATTACACACTATGTCTTTATATTAGACTACACACTACGTCACTATATTAGACTACACACTATGTCACTATATTAGACTACACACACTGCCTCTATATTACACACTATGTCACTATATTAGACTTCACCCACTGCCTCTATATTACACACTATGTCACTACATCAGACTGCACCCACTTCCTCTATACTACTCACTATGTCACAATATTAGACTACACACTATGTCACTATATTAGACTTCACCCACTGCCTATTTATTACACACTATGTCACTATATTAGACTACACACTATGTCACTATATTAGACTACACCCACTGCCTCTATATTACACACTATGTCACTATATTAGACTACACACTATGTCACTATATTAGACTACACACACTGCCTCTGTTACACAATGTCACTATATTAGACTACACACACTGCCTCTATTACACACTATGTCACTATAATAGACTAAACACTGCCTCTATATTACACACTATGTCACTATATTAGAGAACACACACTGCCTCTATACTACACACTATGTCACTATATTAGACTACACACACTGCCTCTATATTACACACTATGTCACTATATTAGACTACACACTATGTCACTATATTAGACTACACACACTGCCTCTATATTACACACTATGTCACTATATTAGACTACACACTATGTCACTATATTAGACTACACCCACTGCCTCTATATTACAAACTATGTCACTATATTAGACTACACACACTGCCTCTATATTACACACTATGTCACTATATTAGACTACACACACTGCCTTCTATATTACACACTATGTATTTATATTAGACTACACACTACGTCACTATATTAGACTACACACTATGTCACTATATTAGACTACACACACTGCCTCTATATTACACACTATGTCACTATATTAGACTTCACCCACTGCCTCTATATTACACACTATGTCACTATATTAGACTACAAACTATGTCACTATATTAGACTTCACCCACTGCCTCTATATTACACACTATGTCACTATATTAGACTACACCCACTGTCTCTATATTACACACTATATCACTATATTAGACTACACCCACTGTCTTTATATTACACACTATGTATTTATATTAGAATACACACTACGTCACTATATTAGACTACACACTATGTCACTATATTAGACTACACACACTGCCTCTATATTACACACTATGTCACTATATTAGACTACACCCACTGCCTCTATATTACACACTATGTCACTATATTAGACTACAAACTATGTCACTATATTAGACTTCACCCACTGCCTCTATATTACACACTATGTCACTATATTAGACTACACCCACTGTCTCTATATTACACACTATATCACTATATTAGACTACACCCACTGTCTTTATATTACACACTATGTCACTATAATAGACTACACACACTGCCTCTATATTACACATTATGTCACTCTATTAGACTGCACCCACTGCCTCTATACTACACACTATGTCACTATATTAGACTACACACTATGTCACTATATTAGACTACACACACTGACTCTATATTACACACTATGTCACTATATTAGACTACACACTATGTCACTATATTAGACTACACCCACTGCCTCTATATTACACACTATGTCACTATATTAGACTGCACCCACTGCCTCTATACTACACACTATGTCACTATATTAGACTACACACTATGTCACTATATTAGACTTCACCCACTGCCTCTATATTACACACTATGTCATTATATTAGACTACACACTATGTCACTATATTAGACTACACCCACTACCTTAATATTACACACCATGTCACTATATTAGACTACACACTATGTCACTATATTAGACTAAACACACTGCCTCTATATTACACACTATGTCACTATAATAGACTACACAAACTGCCTCTATATTACACACTATGTCACTATAATAGACTATACACACTGCCTCTATATTACACACTATGGCACTATAATAGACTACAAACACTGCCTCTGTTACACACTATGTCACCATATTAGACTACACACTATGTCACTATAATAGACTGCACCCACTGCCTCTATATTACACACTATGTCACTATAATGGACTACACACACTGCCTCTATATTACACACTATGTCACTATATTAGACTACACACATTGCCTCTATATTACACACTATGTCACTATAATAGACTACAAACACTGCCTCTATATTACACACTATGTCACTATATTAGACTACACACACTGCCTCTGTTACACACTATGTCACTATATTAGACTACACATACTGCCTCTATATTACACACTATGTCACTATATTAGACTACACACACTGCCTCTATATTACACACTATGTCTTTATATTAGACTACACACTACGTCACTATATTAGACTACACACTATGTCACTATATTAGACTTCACCCACTGCCTCTATATTACACACTATGTCACTATATTAGACTACAAACTATGTCACTATATTAGACTTCACCCACTGCCTCTATATTACACACTATGTCACTATAATAGACTACACACTGCCTCTATATTACACACTATGTCACTATATTAGAGAACACACACTGCCTCTATACTACACACTATGTCACTATATTAGACTACACACACTGCCTCTATATTACACACTATGTCACTATATTAGACTACACACTATGTCACTATATTAGACTACACACACTGCCTCTATATTACACACTATGTCACTATATTAGACTACACACTATGTCACTATATTAGACTACACCCACTGCCTCTATATTACAAACTATGTCACTATATTAGACTACACACACTGCCTCTATATTACACACTATGTCACTATATTAGACTACACACTATGTCACTATATTACACACTATGTCACTATATTAGACTACACACACTGCCTTCTATATTACACACTATGTCTTTATATTAGACTACACACTACGTCACTATATTAGACTACACACTATGTCACTATATTAGACTACACACACTGCCTCTATATTACACACTATGTCACTATATTAGACTTCACCCACTGCCTCTATATTACACACTATGTCACTACATCAGACTGCACCCACTTCCTCTATACTACTCACTATGTCACAATATTAGACTACACACTATGTCACTATATTAGACTTCACCCACTGCCTCTTTATTACACACTATGTCACTATATTAGACTACACACTATGTCACTATATTAGACTACACCCACTGCCTCTATATTACACACTATGTCACTATATTAGACTACACACTATGTCACTATATTAGACTACACACACTGCCTCTGTTACACAATGTCACTATATTAGACTACACACACTGCCTCTATTACACACTATGTCACTATAATAGACTAAACACTGCCTCTATATTACACACTATGTCACTATATTAGAGAACACACACTGCCTCTATACTACACACTATGTCACTATATTAGACTACACACACTGCCTCTATATTACACACTATGTCACTATATTAGACTACACACTATGTCACTATATTAGACTACACACACTGCCTCTATATTACACACTATGTCACTATATTAGACTACACACTATGTCACTATATTAGACTACACCCACTGCCTCTATATTACAAACTATGTCACTATATTAGACTACACACACTGGCTCTATATTACACACTATGTCACTATATTAGACTACACACACTGCCTTCTATATTACACACTATGTATTTATATTAGACTACACACTACGTCACTATATTAGACTACACACTATGTCACTATATTAGACTACACACACTGCCTCTATATTACACACTATGTCACTATATTAGACTTCACCCACTGCCTCTATATTACACACTATGTCACTATATTAGACTACAAACTATGTCACTATATTAGACTTCACCCACTGCCTCTATATTACACACTATGTCACTATATTAGACTACACCCACTGTCTCTATATTACACACTATATCACTATATTAGACTACACCCACTGTCTTTATATTACACACTATGTATTTATATTAGAATACACACTACGTCACTATATTAGAGTACACACTATGTCACTATATTAGACTACACACACTGCCTCTATATTACACACTATGTCACTATATTAGACTACACCCACTGCCTCTATATTACACACTATGTCACTATATTAGACTACAAACTATGTCACTATATTAGACTTCACCCACTGCCTCTATATTACACACTATGTCACTATATTAGACTACACCCACTGTCTCTATATTACACACTATATCACTATATTAGACTACACCCACTGCCTCTATATTACACACTATGTCACTATATTAGACTACACCCACTGTCTCTATATTACACACTATATCACTATATTAGACTACACCCACTGTCTTTATATTACACACTATGTCACTATATTAGACTACACACTATGTCACTATATTAGACTACACCCACTGCCTCTATATTACACACTATGTCACTATATTAGACTGCACCCACTGCCTCTATACTACACACTATGTCACTATATTAGACTACACACTATGTCACTATATTAGATTTCACCCACTGCCTCTATATTACACACTATGTCATTATATTAGACTACACACTATGTCACTATATTAGACTACACCCACTACCTTAATATTACACACCATGTCACTATATTAGACTACACACTATGTCACTATAATAGACTACACAAACTGCCTCTATATTACACACTATGTCACTATAATGGACTATACACACTGCCTCTATATTACACACTATGGCACTATAATAGACTACAAACACTGCCTCTGTTACACACTATGTCACCATATTAGACTACACACTATGTCACTATAATAGACTGCACCCACTGCCTCTATATTACACACTATGTCACTATAATGGACTACACACACTGTCTCTATATTACACACTATGTCACTATATTAGACTACACACATTGCCTCTATATTACACACTATGTCACTATAATAGACTACAAACACTGCCTCTATATTACACACTATGTCACTATATTAGACTACACACACTGCCTCTGTTACACACTATGTCACTATATTAGACTACACATACTGCCTCTATATTACACACTATGTCACTATATTAGACTACACACACTGCCTCTATATTACACACTATGTCTTTATATTAGACTACACACTACGTCACTATATTAGACTACACACTATGTCACTATATTAGACTACACACACTGCCTCTATATTACACACTATGTCAATATATTAGACTACACACACTGCCTCTATATTACACACTATGTCTTTATATTAGACTACACACTACGTCACTATATTAGACTACACACTATGTCACTATATTAGACTTCACCCACTGCCTCTATATTACACACTATGTGACTATATTAGACTACAAACTATGTCACTATATTAGACTTCACCCACTGCCTCTATATTACACACTATGTCACTATATTAGACTACACCCACTGTCTCTACATTACACACTATGTCACTATAATAGACTACACACACTGCCTCTATATTACACACTATGTCACTATATTAGACTGCACCCACTGCCTCTATACTATACACTATGTCACTATATTAGACTACACACTATGTCACTATATTAGACTACACCCACTGCCTCTATATTACACATTATGTCACTATATTAGACTACACACTATGTCACTATATTAGACTACACCCACTGCCTCTATATTACACACTATGTCACTATATTAGACTGCACCCACTGCCTCTATACTACTCACTATGTCACTATATTAGACTACACACTATGTCACCATATTAGACTTCACCCACTGCCTCTATATTACACACTATGTCACTATATTAGACTACACACTATGTCACTATATTAGACTACACTCACTACCTCTATATTACACACCATGTCACTATATTAGACTACACACTATGTCACTGTATTAGACTACACCCACTGCCTCTATATTACACACTATGTCCCTATAATAGACTACACACACTGCCTCTGTTACACACTATGTCACTATATTAGACTACACACACTGCCTCTGTTACACACTATGTCACTATATTAGACTACACACACTGCCTCTATTACACAATATGTCACTATATTTGACTACACACACTGCCTTTATTACACACTATGTCACTATATTAGACTACACCCACTGCCTCTATATTACACACTATGTCACAATATTAGACTACACACACTGCCTCTATTACACACAATGTCACTATATTAGACTACACACACTGCCTCTATATTACACACTATGTCACAATAATAGACTACACACACTGCCTCTATATTACACACTATGTCACTATAATAGACTACACACACTGCGTCTGTTTCACACTATGTCACTATATTAGACTACACACACTGCCTCTATATTACACACTATGTCACTATATTAGACTATACATACTGCCTCTATATTACACACTATGTCACTATATTAGACTATACACACTGCCTCTATATTACACACTATGTCACTATAATAGACTACACACACTGCCTCTGTTACACACTGTCACTATATTAGACTACACACACTGCCTCTATATTACACACTATGTCACTATAATAGACTACACCCACTGCCTCTATATTACACACTATGTCACTATAATAGACTACACACACTGCCTCTGTTACACACTATGTCACTATATTAGACTACACCCACTGCCTCTATATTTCACACTATGTCACTATAATAGACTACACCCACTGCCTCTATATTACACACTATGTCACTATAATAGACTACACACACTGCCTCTGTTACACACTATGTCACTATATTAGACTACACACTATGTCACTATATTAGACTACATCCACTGCCGCTATATTACACACTATGTCACTATATTAGACTACACACTATGTCACTATATTAGACTACACCCACTGCCTCTATATTACACACTATGTCACTATATTAGACTACACAATATGTCACTATATTAGACTACACTCACTACCTCTATGTTACACACCATGTCACTATATTAGACTACACACTATGTCACTATATTAGACTACACCCACTGCCTCTATATTACACACTATGTCACTATAATAGACTACACACACTGCCTCTGTTACACACTATGTCACTATATTAGACTACACCCACTGCCGCTATATTACACACTATGTCACTATATTAGACTACACACTATGTCACTATATTAGACTACACCCACTGCCTCTATATTACACACTATGTCACTATATTAGACTACACAATATGTCACTATATTAGACTACACTCACTACCTCTATGTTACACACCATGTCACTATATTAGACTACACACTATGTCACTGTATTAGACTACACCCACTGCCTCTATATTACACACTATGTCACTATAATAGACTACACACACTGCCTCTGTTACACACTATGTCACTATATTAGACTACACCCACTGCTTCTATATTACACACTATGTCACTATAATAGAATACACCTACTGCCTCTGTTACACACTATGTCACTACATTAGACTACACACACTGCCTCTGTTACACACTATGTCACTATATTAGACTACACCCACTGCTTCTATATTACACAATATGTCACTATAATAGACTACACACACTGCCTCTGTTACACACTATGTCACTATATTAGACTACACACTATGTCACTATAATAGACTACACCCACTGCCTCTATATTACACACTATGTCACTATAATAGACTACACCCACTGCCTCTATATTACACACTATGTCACTATAATAGACTACACACACTGCCTCTATATTACACACTATGTCACTATATTAGACTACACACACTGCCTCTGTTACACACTATGTCACTATATTAGACTACACATACTGCCTCTATATTACACACTATGTCACTATATTAGACTATACACACTGCCTCTATATTACACACTATGTCACTATAATAGACTACACACACTGCCTCTGTTACACACTGTCACTATATTAGACTACACACACTGCCTCTATATTACACACTATGTCACTATAATAGACTACACCCACTGCCTCTATATTACACACTATGTCACTATAATAGACTACACACACTGCCTCTGTTACACACTATGTCACTATATTAGACTACACCCACTGCCTCTATATTTCACACTATGTCACTATAATAGACTACACCCACTGCCTCTATATTACACACTATGTCACTATAATAGACTACACACACTGCCTCTGTTACACACTATGTCACTATATTAGACTACACACTATGTCACTATATTAGACTACATCCACTGCCGCTATATTACACACTATGTCACTATATTAGACTACACACTATGTCACTATATTAGACTACACCCACTGCCTCTATATTACACACTATGTCACTATATTAGACTACACAATATGTCACTATATTAGACTACACTCACTACCTCTATGTTACACACCATGTCACTATATTAGACTACACACTATGTCACTATATTAGACTACACCCACTGCCTCTATATTACACACTATGTCACTATAATAGACTACACACACTGCCTCTGTTACACACTATGTCACTATATTAGACTACACCCACTGCCGCTATATTACACACTATGTCACTATATTAGACTACACACTATGTCACTATATTAGACTACACCCACTGCCTCTATATTACACACTATGTCACTATATTAGACTACACAATATGTCACTATATTAGACTACACTCACTACCTCTATGTTACACACCATGTCACTATATTAGACTACACACTATGTCACTGTATTAGACTACACCCACTGCCTCTATATTACACACTATGTCACTATAATAGACTACACACACTGCCTCTGTTACACACTATGTCACTATATTAGACTACACCCACTGCTTCTATATTACACACTATGTCACTATAATAGAATACACCTACTGCCTCTGTTACACACTATGTCACTACATTAGACTACACACACTGCCTCTGTTACACACTATGTCACTATATTAGACTACACCCACTGCTTCTATATTACACAATATGTCACTATAATAGACTACACACACTGCCTCTGTTACACACTATGTCACTATATTAGACTACACACTATGTCACTATAATAGACTACACCCACTGCCTCTATATTACACACTATGTCACTATAATAGACTACACCCACTGCCTCTATATTACACACTATGTCACTATAATAGACTACACACACTGCCTCTATATTACACACTATGTCACTATATTAGACTACACACACTGCCTCTGTTACACACTATGTCACTATATTAGACTACACATACTGCCTCTATATTACACACGATGTCACTATAATAGACTACACGCACTGCCTCTGTTACACACTACAGTAGTTATTCTTGAGGTTGGAATAATACTGTGAAATTTGAAAATTATGATAATTCTCTTATAGTGTAAGAGCTGTTTGAAAAGACCGACTGAAATATCAGCCTGTTTTGGTGAGATGGAGTTTTGGCCTTCCATGCTGACGTCACCAGGTGACAAGTTAGTTAATTGACCAATAAGAAAGAGAGTTCCAAACCTCTCTGCCAATAAGAGCTAGTTTTCAGTTTTCTCCTCCCCACTCAGACCACTCCCAGCTAGTCCTAGTGAAATGTTTGCTTGAGATTTTGCTCTTCGCTAAGAAGCTATTTTTGTTTTTATTTTTGACCATTTAATTGAAAACAATCACAGTAAGGTACTTAATTGTTACCCAGAAATGATTTGGTGTTGAGATAAAAACGACTGTAACTAGTCTGTATGCATGTTTTATTAAACAAGTCGGCTCTATGTCATTGTTTATGTTTATGGGCTCCCGAGTGGCGCAGCGGTCTAAGGCACTGCATCTCAGTGCTAGAGGCGTTACTACAGACCCTGGTTTGATTCCAGGCTGATTCACAGTGGTCTAAGACACTGCATCTCAGTGCTGGAGGAGTCACTACAGATCCTGGTTCGATTCCAGGCTGAATCACAACCGGCCGTGATTGGGAGTCCCATAGGGCGGCGCACAATTGGCCCTGTGTCGTCCGGGTTTGGCCGGGGTAGAACTTCATTGTAAATAAGAATTTGTTGTTAACTGGCTTGCCATGTTAAAATGTCTGCCTGCATGCTGTTCTTATTAAAGCCATGGAGATATATGCTGTTGTTAAATCTACAGGTTTGGCCAAGCCATAGAATATTTTCATCATTCAAAAAGCCTCTCGCACATCCGAGTTATCTGGTTGCACGTGCGTGGGAATAATGTGATTACTACAAAGAAAAGAGAAACCCGCACATTTCTCTTGCTCATATAACTTTTAAATGAAAGCTTACAGTGACAAGAAACAAGTATGCGAACCCTTTGGAATTACCTGGATTTCTGCATAAATTGGTCAAAAAATGTGATCTGATCTTCAAGTCAAAACAATAGACAAAAACAGTGTGCATACAGTGTAGGTTGGAAAAAGTATATGAACCCCTAGGCTAATGACTTCTCCAAAAGCTAATTGGAGTCAGGACTCAGCTAACCTGGTGTCCAATCAATGAGATGAGATTGGAGATGTTGGTTAGAGCTGCCCTGCCCTATAAAAAACACTCACAAAATGTGAGTTTGCTTTTCACATGAAGCTTTGCCTGATGTGAACCATGCCTCGAACAGAAGAGACCTCAGAAGACCTAAGATTAAGAATTGTTACAAAAGTATCTCTAAAAGCCTTGATGTTCATCAGTCCATAGTAAGACAAATGTTCTATAAATGGAGAAAGTTCAGCACTGTTGCTACTCTCCCTAGGAGTTGCCGTCCTGCAAAGATGACTGCAAGAGCACAGCGCAGAACGCTCGATGAGGTTAAGAAGAATCCTAGTGTCAGCTAAAGACTTACAGACATCTCTGAAACATGCTAACATCTCTGTTGATGAGTCTACACTAAAACAAGAATGGTGTTCATGGGAGGACACCACGGAAGAAGCCACTGCTGTCCAAAGAAAACATTGCTGCACGTCTGAAGTTTGCAAAAGAGCTCCTGGATGTTTCACAGCACTAGTGGCAAGATATTATGTGAACAGATGAAACTAAAGTTGAGTTGTTTGGAAGGAACACACAACACTATGTGTGGAGAAAAAAAGGCACAGCACACCAACATCAAAACTTCATCCCAACTGTAAAGTATGGTTGAGGGAGCATCATGGTTTGGGGCTGCTTTGTTGCCTCAGGGCCTGGACAGCTTGCTATCATCGATGGAAAAATGAATTCCCATGTTTATCAAGACATTTTGCAGGAGAATGTAAGGCTGTCTGTCCACCAATTGAAGCTCAACAGAAATTGGGTGATGCAACAGGACCACGGCCCAGAGCACAGAAGTAAATCAGCAACAGAATTGCTTCAACAGAAGAAAATACACCTTCTGGAGTGGCCCAGTCAGTGTCCTGACCTAAACCTGATTGAGATGCTGTGGCATGACCTCGAGAGCGGTTCACACTAAACATCCCAAGAATATTGCTGAATTGAAACAGTTTTGTAAAGAGGAATGGTCCAAAATTACTCCTGACCATTGTGCAGGTCTGATCGGCAACTACAGAAAAACGTTTAGTTGAGGTTATTGCTGCCAAATGAGGGTCAACCAGTTATTAAATCCAAGGGTTCACATACTTTTCCCACCCTGCACTGTGAATGTTTACACGGTGTGTTCAATAAAGACATGAAAACATATCATTGTTAGTGTGTTATTAGTTTAAGCAGACTGTGTTTGTCTATTATTGTGACCTAGATGATGATCAGATAAAATTTTAGGACCAATTTATGCAGAAATCCAGGTAATTCCAAAAGGTTCACATACTTTTACTTGCCACTGTATATGTCGGTCTCTTGACGTTCTCTTTACCTTTTTTTTTTCTCCACAAATATAGATGGCCACTATCTATTTTGAAATGTTCAGTGTTCTATTCTACAGTAAAGCAGTGGACCATGGAATGGAATGTTTATTGTTCTATTCTACAGTAAAACAGTGGACCATGGACTGGAATGTTCAGTGTTCTATACTACAGTAAAGCAGTGGACCATGGACTGGAATGTTCAGTGTTCTATACTACAGTAAAGCAGTGGACCATGGACTGGAATGTTCGGTGTTCTATTCTACAGTAAAGCAATGGACCGTGGACTGGAATGTTCAGTGTTCTATACTACAGTAAAGCAGTGGACCGTGGACTGCAAATAGTATGATTTTAGGGATTCTGTATATGGGATCTCAAAGGATGAATGAATAATCTCTATCCGATGCAAATCACTTGCATATTTAAGTCCCTATAATCGTAATGATGTCCCTTCCAGCAGGGAAACACCACGGAAAATTAACACATTCAGAGTGCATCCAAAATGTCTCCCTATTCCCTATATATTGTACGAACTACTACCACAGGGCTCTGGGGTCGTTCCATGTCATTTCAGCCAGCCATGACATTCACCATTTCAGATTGTTCTGAAATCGTTTCTGTAGTTAGAAACAGATAAGATTAGCATTCCTGAACCATTATTTTGTTGAAATATAATTTGATATCTGTGAAATTAGGCTAATTCATTGCAGCCAATTTGGCATTTTCATTTAAAGGATTCACACAATATTCGATAAATATAATGCCAAACATCCGATTTGGACCAAACTTTTTTTTCTAACAATGAGTAAGGCATCAGGAATCAATGGTAAAAAAAATGGTCACCCCAGCTCAGTGTTAAAGGGATAGTTCACCCAAATTACAAATGACATTGGTTTCTTTACTCTGTAAGCAGTCTATTGACAGGGTATGACAACAACCGATGCTTTGGTTATGTTTGTCAAAAGCCACCCACGGAATCTTCTTTCTTGTGCTTTTTGAGGTGGAATGACCCTCTGGTCAAAAGCCACCCACGGAATCCTCTTTCTTGTGCTTTTTGAGGTGGAATGACCCTTCTGGTAAAAAGTAGTGAGCAACAAGGTATAGGTTGTCATTTGAGACACCCCCTCAGACTTCAGCAAGGCTAACATGCTGACCACACCGCTCGCGTTTCAAAATAAATGTACACATACATGTTTATTCAATCATTGCACCCCCATCTGCTTGGCCAGGCGCTAAATTAGAAATTGGTTCTATTTGTGACGCTCAACGTGCTGCAAGTCCGGCCTTTCCCATCTCCTCATTGGTTTATAGGAGCATATACCCACGTGGGTGATTGAAAGATGAACGGACGTCCTCACTCCAGTCGGCTGTAGTAAAGTTGGTTTGCCAACCGCCATATAAAGTCCAAAGAAGTAAAAATGAAGCCTGAGGAAGGAGGAGAGATGATGAGAAAGGAATTCGGTTGACCGTTTTATCTGTGAATTAATTGTAGGCGTAGAGGACCTTGTGCATTTCAGGTAAAATAACCACCCACTGTTTATATCCCAGGACAAATGAACTAGCAACAGCAAGCTAGCTAGCTAAATTGCCATAAATGTTTAATGCTTTTCGACCTGTCCCCAAATGAATATAATTTGTTCAGAGTTTGTTTTCATATTTCAAACTGCGTGTCCTGATCGTGTCTGGTGTGGGGGTACAAAATCAACATGCGCGCGAAGGCTCACGTCGGGTTTGGTCAGCATGTAAGACCAAGACCCAAAACTGTATTCATGGCAGCTAAATGAAATAAACCTAATTACCTAAACATTAAAAAGCAGTTATCTTCATGCAGAGCAGCAGCTGCCAGTGTATACATGTAAATCATAGAGAATAACACAGCTGTGGACAGCTATACAATTATAGTACTTAAAAGCATAATGTATAAGCCAGTTAATTGCAATATATTGAGAGGGGACATTTAAAATGGGTGGCGTTCCAAATGGTACACTATTCCCTATATAGTGCACTAAAAGTAGTACACTATATAGACAATAGGGTGCCATTTGGGACACGTGAATTGTTTGCAAATTGTATTGTTTGCAAATGCAATTTTTTTTTTGTTCATTAACATCAAAACAAAAACAGCCACAGCACCAGCGACAGACATAAACACTTACCTTAACGCTCCTGGTCATCAACTGTCATTAACAGACACAGACATAAACACTTACCTTAACGCTCCTGGTCATCAACTGTCATTAACAGACACAGACATAAACACTTACCTTAACGCTCCTGGTCATCAACTGTCATTAACAGACACAGACATAAACACTTACCTTAACGCTCCTGGTCATCAACTGTCATTAACAGACACAGACATAAACACTTACCTTAATGCTCCTGGTCATCAACTGTCATTAACAGACATAGACATAAACACTTACCTTAACGCTCCTGGTCATCAACTGTCATTAACAGACACAGACATAAACACTTACCTTAACGCTCCTGGTCATCAACTGTCATTAACAGACACAGACATAAACACTTACCTTAACGCTCCTGGTCATCAACTGTCATTAACAGACACAGACATAAACACTTACCTTAACGCTCCTGGTCATCAACTGTCATTAACAGACACAGACATAAACACTTACCTTAATGCTCCTGGTCATCAACTGTCATTAACAGACATAGACATAAACACTTACCTTAACGCTCCTGGTCATCAACTGTCATTAACAGACACAGACATAAACACTTACCTTAACGCTCCTGGTCATCAACTGTCATTAACAGACACAGACATCAACACTTACCTTAACACTCCTGGTCATCAACTGTCATTAACAGACACAGAAGGAAAGGGATACATTTTATCGCTATTTCTGACTTTTGTTACTCCTCTTCTTGGCCGCTAACTGTGCGTAATGATTTGTCTGCTGGGCGCTGTTCTCAGATAATCGCATGGTGTGCTTTCACCGTAAAGCCTTTTTGCAATCTGACACAGCGGTTGGATTAACAAGAAGTTTATCTTTAAGCTGGTGTATAACATTTGTATCTTTTATATATGTTTATTATGAGAATTTCTGTTTTGTTGAGTTTCACGCTCTGCAATTTCACCGGATGTTGTATGAGACAGTGTTTTACTGAACAAAACGCGCTAACAAAATGGATGTTTTTGAATATAAAGAGGGACTTGATCGAACAAAACAAACATTTATTGGGTAACTGGGAGTTTTGTGAGTGTAACCATATGAAGATCATCAAAGGTAAGTGATTAATTGTATCACTATTTCTGACTTTTGTTACTGCTCTACTTGGCTGGTTACTGTTTGTAATGATTTGTCTGCTGGGCACTGTTCTCAGATAATCGCATGGCTTGCTTTCGCCATAAAGTCTTTTTGAAATCTGACACCGTAGTTGGATTAACAAGAAGTTCATCTTTAAACCGATGTATAACACTTGTATGTTTCATGAATTTTTATAATGAGTATTTCTGTTTTTGAATTTGGCGCTCAGCAATCCCCCCCCCCCCCCCCCCCCCCCCCACCAGAGAGGTTAAAGATCCTGGTCCTGGTCATCATCAAATCTATGTTCTACACAACTTCTACTGGTCGTTGCACACCGTGGGCGGTGGGAATATCTACGTTCTACACGTCTACTGGTCGTTGCACACCTGTGCTGAAATACCTCTAAAATCCGGCATTATGTATCTGTTACTGTGCCTGTTCTTTACTCAATGCCATCCTGGATTAAATAGGCTGGATGATCAATGGGTGAGTGAATTATCTTCGCCTATTGCCCTACAATTTGCAAACACTCCGACGAGACCATCATGTCAATACCACCAAGAACTTGGTCTCTCTCTGCATTTGTTCCACTCTCAAACACAACTGGACCTACACTTGATGGCATACTTCCAAAATCTCTAACTATTGAATGACTTTTGTTCTGTGTCGAAAGACTCCGTTAGTTTTATTGACACTGGTGCTGGCTCCACCAAGTCCTCACGCATTGGGCAACTGAGATATATTGTTATGCTTTTATTGCTGATCTCTGGTAATGTGCGACCAAACCATGCAATCTCTACCGACTCCCTATGATTTTAAAAACAGAGCAAGTTTTGGCCTCTTGCATGTTATTATCAGCAGTCTATTTCCAAAAATAGACATGATTAGAATATGGGCCAAAACGAAAAATGCAGACGTAATGGTTTTATCAGAAACTTGGCTAAAGAAATCTGTGTTAGATAACTGAATTTCTATTGATGGTACACGGTTTTTAGAGCTGATCGGATGAGTAGAGGAGGAGGGGTTGCAATTCATGTTAAATCCGAGTTGAACACCTCTGAAATTCTCTCCATTACCAAAGCCAAACATTTTGAATTGCTTGAGGTTAAAGCGAACATATATAAGGACTCGCACATCACTGTAGTCGGCTGCTAGAAACTGCCCTCGGCTTCGGGAGACGCACTTAACTCTCTTTCTGATGTCCTGCACAAGTTAAATGACTCTGAATTCATTATTTTAGGAGATTTGAACTAGGACATGGTTACATCTGTATTGGACTCTTTTAAAGAACTGTGTGACTCTGAATTTCGCTCAATTAATTAATGCGCCTACAAGACCGAATCCCAGAGCACCGAACAAATCAACGCTATTGGACATTCTTCTAACGAATACCCCTCACAAATACACATCGACTGGGATATTCTGTAATGATGTCAGTGATCACTGTGCAATTGCTTGTGTTAGAAATAAAAAAATGACCAAAGCCAAACCCTGTTATATTTTTAAAATACATTTCAGACAGTTTAATGCAGACACAGAGAACCTAAACAACCCGACCAAGTTCTGGAAGCTAATCAAAACAGTGTCAGGTTCTAATGTATCCTCTGGCCTTCCTGACCATTTAATGATGGATTCTAATGAAGTGAAGGATAAAGCTGATATTGTAGGTTTTTTAACAGCACTTAATATCTGCTGGTTCAGTTTTTGATCATGTTGGGGCCCAGGCCTCTAATGTAAAGCTCTGTTACAGTCAACTATGATATAGGCCCTCATGTGAACCATTTTAACTTCGAGCCTGTTTCTTATACTGAGCTCTATAAAGCACTAAAACCTATAGACACTAAACAGTCTGCAGGTCCAGACAACCTGGACCCCTACCTCTTAAAAATAGCAGCTGGTATTATTACTGAACCTGTGGTTCACATTTTCAACTTGAGTCTCTTGACCAATTCCATACCCAGCATTTTGTAAATCAGCTTATGTCCTCCCGCTGCTAAAGGGTAGAGATCCCTCAGATGCTAATAACTATCGTCCTCTCTCTAAACTCCCTATCCTGGCCAAAGTCTATGAATCCCTAATGAACTCACAGTTAAAAAACGTCTTCATTGAAAATAACATACTGAGTGGGGTTCAGTCTGGCTTTAGATCGGGCAACAGCAACGCAACTGCAGCTATGGCAGTGGCAATGACATCAGTAATGCAGTTGATAAAAAGCAACATTGTGCTGCTCTGTTTGTGGATTTATCAGTTGATTCAGTTGACCATGAATTGTTGCTAGCTAGACTCAGAAACATTGATCTCAGTGAAGGGACAGTAAATTGGTTTAGAAACTGACAGAACACAATGTGTATATACTGACAATCACAAGTCTAGCTTTTCTGAGATTAATAGAGGTGTGCCCCAGGGTTCCATTTTAGCTCCTGTGTTGTTCTCAATCTTTATTGGTTTATCTGCTTTCCGAGTTGGTCATGGGTGCACTTCAGCCATGCTCAAGGTCCTAAACGATATCATAACCGCCATCGATAAAAGACAATACTGTGCAGCCATTTTCATCTTACTGGCCAAGGCTTTCAACTCTCAATCACCACATTCTTATCGGCAGACTCAACAGCCTTGGTTTCTCAAATGACTGCCTCGCCTGGTTCACCCACTACTTCTCAGACAGAGTTCAGTGTGTCAAATCGAAGGGCCTGTTGTCCGGACCTCTGGCAGTTTCTATGGGGGTACCACAGGGTTCAATTCTCGGGCCGACTCTCTTCTCTGTATACATCAATGATGTCGCTGGTGATTCTCTGATCCACCTCTACGCAGATGACACCATTCTGTATACTTCTGGCCCTTCTTTGGACACTGTGTTAACCTGTTGGGTCTAGGGGGCAGCATTTGCACGTCTGGATAAAAAAAATGTACCCGATTTAATCTGGTTACTAATCCTACCCAGTAACTAGAATATGCATATACTTATTATATATGGATAGAAAACACTCTAAAGTTTCCAAAACTGTTTGAATGGTGTCTGTGAGTATAACAGAACTCATTTGGCAGGCAAAACCCTGAGACATTTTCTGACAGGAAGTGGATACCTGATGTGTTGTATTGATTTTAAACCTATCCCATTGAAAAACACAGGGGTTTAGGAATATTTTGGCACTTCCTATTGCTTCCACTAGATGTCACCAGCCTTTACAAAGTGTTTTGAGTCTTCTGGAGGGAGATCTGACCGAACAAGAGCCATGGAACGGTGATGTCCCATTAGACACCTGGCGCGCTACTTCATGTTGGGTACCCTCGTTCCAATACGTTATAAAAGGCTATGCATTCGTCCACCTTGAATATTATTCATGTTCTGGTTAAAAAAGGCCCTAATGATTTATGCTATACAACGTTTGACATGTTTGAACGAACGGAAATATATTTTTTCCCCTCGTTCATGACGAGAAGTCCGGCTGGCTTACATCATGTGCTAACGAGACGGAGATTTTTGGACATAAATGATGAGCTTTTTTGAACAAAACTACATTCGTTATGGACCTGTGATACCTGGAAGTGACATCTGATGAAGAGAATCAAAGGTAATGGATTATTTACATAGTATTTTCGATTTTAGATCTCCCCAACATGACGTCTAGTCTGTATCGCAACGCGTATTTTTCTGGGCACAGTGCTCAGATTATTGCAAAGTGTGATTTCCCAGTAAGGTTATTTTTAAATCTGGCAAGTTGATTGCGTTCAAAAGATGTAAATCTATAATTCTTTAAATGACAATATAATATTTTACCAATGTTTTCTAATTTTAATTATTTAATTTGTGACGCTGACTTGACTGCCGGTTATTGGAGGGAAACGATTTCCTCAACATCAATGCCATAGTAAAACGCTGTTTTTGTATATAAATATGAACTTGATAGAACTAAAAATGCATGCATTGTCTAACATAATGTCCTAGGAGTGTCATCTGATGGAGATTGTAAAAGGTTAGTGTATCATTTTAGCTGGTTTTATGGTTTTGGTGACCCTGTCTTTGACTTGACAAAACATTACACACAACTCTTGTAAATGTACTGTCCTAACATACTCTAAATTTATGCTTTCGCCGTAAAACCTTTTTGAAATCGTAAAACGTGGTTAGATTAAGGAGATGTTTATCTTTCAAATGGTGTAACATAGTTGTATTTTTGAAAAATTTGAATTTTGACATTTATTTGGATTCAAATTTGCCGCTCTTGAAATGCACCTGCTGTTGATGGAGTGCACCACAGGTGGCACGCTAGCGTCCCACCTAGCCCCAAGAGGTTAACTAACCTCCAGACGAGCTTCAATGCCATACAACTGTCCTTCCTTGGCCTCCAACTGCTCTTAAATGCAAGTAAAACTAAATGCATGCTCTTCAACCGATCGCTGCCCACACCTGCCTGCCCGTCCAGCATCACTAGTCTGGACAGTTCTGACTTAGAATATGTGGACAGTTACAAATACCTACAGTAGGTGTCTGGTTAGACTGGAAACTCTCCTTGCAGACTCACATTTAGCATCTCCAATCCAAATTTAAATCTGCGTCACAGTTTGTTGTTTTGACGATTCAGTTTATTTATGTATTGCAAAGTTTCACAGATGAAATAAAATGTGGAACTACACACACGCTGCACTTTGGTCCTCTACTCCTTTCGACAGCCGTGACAGAATCACCCACAAAACCCAGGAAAAAAAACCCCTACTTAAGTATGACCTCCAATTAGAGACAACGATGACCAGCTGCCTCTAATTGGAGATCATCCCAAACAAAGCGTGAGTAACTCTGTGTTGTTGTTTGTGTCGCACTGCTTTGCTTTATCTTGGCCAGGTCGCAGTTGTAAATGAGAACTTGTTCTCAACTTGCCTACCTGGTTAAATAAAGGTGAGAAATAAAAATGTATAATAATGATTTGGGAAATGTGATGCAAGCAGCCAAGTTCCATCCATATGCAGATGATCCAGTCATGTATTAATGTGCTTCCTTCTCTGGTTCAGGCTGTTGAAGAGCTCCACACTGCTTTTCAGTCACTGCAGGCCTCCCTTTATGGTCTCAAACTGGTCTTGAATCTACAAAAAACTAAATTCATGACCTTTACCACAGCTAGAACTCTGCCAGAGAACATTGGAATTGTCACATCTGGTGGCTTATCCATTGAAAAAGTGTCATCCTACAAATACCTAGGTATTTGGTTGGATGACAAGTTGTCCTTTAAAGTTCATGTGGATAATCTTGTGACAAAGCTTAAATTGAAATTGGGTTTTTATTTTCGTAATAAGGCTTGCTTCCCGCTTATGGCTAGAAAGAAGCTTGTTCAGGCCACTTTTCTCTCTGTAATTGATTATGATGACCTGCTGTATATGCATGCAGCCTCCTCTGTCTTACAGGGACTGGACTCTGTTTATCATGCATCCTTGCGCTTTATTAAAAATGCCAAGTCACTCACCCACCATTGCACATTGTACGACATGGTAGGTTGGACCTCACGTTATATGCACAGAAAGCTACATTTGTATGTGTTCATCTACAAAGCCCTTTTGGGTAAACTCTCTCTTTACCTCTGTAGTCTGGTCTCCTTCACCACCAGCAGTTACCATACCCGGTCTGCTAGGTGGTTGCTACTTAAATTCCCCAGGACATTCACAGTATTAGGCAAGACTGCCTTCTCTTCTTGTGCACCAGACGCATGGAATAGTCTACAATCCATGCTTCATCTAGATATGTTAGTGCCACTGAATGAATTTAAAATATTGATGGGAGACTCTGTTACAGAGGAGTGTAAAGGCTTTTTTTAGGCTGGATCATGTTGTTGTATTGTTGTATGTTTTAATTCTGTAATGTATTGATTGTTGCTGCCTTCTTGTCCAGGTCTCCCTTGAAAAAGAGACTCTGGGTCTCAATGGGCTTTTCCTGGTTAAATAAAAGTTCAATAAAAAAAAGCTCCTGGTCATCAATTGTCATTAACAGAAGTAAACACTTACCCTAAAGCTCCTGGTCATCAATTGTCATTAACAGCAGTAAACACTTACCTTAAAGATCCTGGTCATCAACTGTCATTAACACAAGTAAACACTTACCTTAAAGATCCTGCTCATCAACTGTCATTAACAGATGTAAACACTTACCTTAAAGATCCTCGTCATCAACTGTCATTAACACAAGTAAACACTTACCTTAAAGCTCCTGGTCATCAACTGTCATTAACAGCAGTAAACTCTTACCTTAAAGATCCTGGTCATCAACTGTCATTAACACAAGTAAACACTTACCTTAAAGCTCCTGGTCATCAACTGTCATTAACAGCAGTAAACACTTACCTTGAAGCTCCTGGTCATTAACAGACTAAGGAAGCTGATTTCAATGGTAGGTTGGATAAAGAACTCACACACCCTCCTAAAAGTCAATCACTTCTAATAAAAATGAATACTTTGTTGCTGATGAAAATCAACAGTATTGTTTGACATGATTACATAAAACAGCATGGTTCATGCGATCAAAACAGCCACATATTGCAGGTTTGCAGTCATAAACACTTACCCCAAAGCTCCTGGTCATCGACGGACAAAGAAAGCTGGGATTATTGGCCACTTCTGGTAAAACACATCACTTATCAACGAAATTTTTATTTAACTAGGCAAGTCAGTTAAGAACACATTTTATTTTCAGTGATGGCTAGGAACAGTGGGTTAACTGCCTTGTTCAGGAGCAGAACAACATATTTTTACCTTGTCAGCTCGGGGATTCGATCTTGCAACCTTTTGATTACTAGTCCAACACTCTAACCACTATGCTACCCTGTGGCCCCAATGATGCGTGATTATGTTGTTGACAACAGCATGGTTGTGATACGTAGAAACTGCATGGATCAAATGAATCCCTAACAGCAGAACAGTGAGTAATGTCTGCGGAAAAAATGACACCTTATTCACCATATAGTGCACTATACAGGGAATATGGTGCTATTTGGGATGACAGACCCACAGGTACGGGAGCATCAAGAACACACAGAACACATTATTCCTTGTATTTTGCCATTGACTCTGATGTGAGTTGTACACAGCACATGAGTTAATAGTGCAATATGCACAATGTCAATCACCTGGTTTTGCATACGGGATAATAACTGTCTGCTGTACCAACCACAGGAAGTTGGTGGCACCCTAATTGGGGAGAAAGGAGTTGTTGTAATGACTGATTGTTAAACAGCCATCACTAGCACAGAGAGGTGGCTGCCTACCTACAGACTTGATATCATTGGCCTCTTTTATAAATGGAACACTAGTCACTTTAATAATGCCACTTTGAGAATGTTTACATGTCTCACATTACTCATCTCATATGTACATACTGTGTCCTTCACTCTCTATACTTTACTATCTATTGCATCTCTGTCACTGCTCATCCATATATTTTATATTTATATATTCTCATCCCATTCCTTTACTAGATTGTGTGTATTAGGTTTTGTTGTGGAATTGTTGATATTACCTGTTAGATACTGCTGCACTGTCAGATCTAGAAGCGCAAGCATTTCACTACACTCGCAATAACATCTGATAAACATGTATTTGTTGTTAAATAACATTTGATTTGACTGGTATCAAATACATCAAACGCATGGTTTCCATGGTTTCCAGGTGTTTGATGCCATTCCGTCTGCGCCGTTCCGGTCATTCTTATGAGCCGTCGTCCTCTCAGCAGCCTCCTGTTGTACCAACACAGCTCTTATCTGACCGTGTGTGATCCAACATGACCTTGAACTACCACCCACATCTGTTCTCTCTCTCATCACGTACATGTAAGTGCTGACATTTAGCTATTAAAACAGACAGGGAGGAGAGAGCAGAGTTAGAGACCTGAGTCGTGTTCATTAGGACCCCAAACAGAAGAAAATGGACTGAAACAGGGAGCGACTACTTGGGCTTGTCTATTAAGAAAGGCACATTTTTGTTTTCTGTTGTAAATTGATTCAAACCGTTTTTTCTGTTGCATGCCCTAATGAATACAACCCTTGTTTCACAGTGAGAGGTGAGAGGCGTATAAGCCAGAGTCAATCAGTCCAACTAATGAACCCTTTCCCACAACAAAGTGACACCTTCCAGAGAGCTGCTGCTTCCTTGGCAATTTCAATATTTTCCACATTCCTCCAGGTTGTTTTATTATGTTGTGCCACTCAGTCCACTACTCCACCCGCGTCGATGCTACTGGAGGCTAGAGATCAATCAAACACTGTGTGGCTCAGGTTCACACTGACATAAGGCCTGGGCTTCTCTCCTCTCTGACATAAAGCCTGGGCTTCTCTCCTCTCTGACATAAAGCCTGGGCTTCTCTCCTCTCTGACATAAAGCCTGGGCTTCTCTCCTCTCTGACATAAAGCCTGGGCTTCTCTCCTCTCTGACATAAAGCCTGGGCTTCTCTCCTCTCTGACATAAAGCCTGGGCTTCTCTCCTCTCTGACATAAAGCCTGGGCTTCTCTCCTCTCTGACATAAAGCCTGGGCTTCTCTCCTCTCTGACATAAAGCCTGGGCTTCTCTCCTCTCTGACATAAAGCCTGGGCTTCTCTCCTCTCTTTCCCTTCTTTTCCTGTCTGTGCAGCTCCTGTCCTCCTCTCCTCCACATCGAGAAACGAGAAAACAGGGGTTTGTTTGAAGTACCCAGCTCTCCCCAGACCACTCCGCCAGTGGCAGGGACAGGAGGGAGGGGGGGTATGGACAGTGGGGAGGAGGGGTAAAGGACAGTGGGGAGGAGGGGTAAAGGACAGTGGGGAGGAGGGGTAAAGGACAGGGGGAGGAGGGGTAAAGGACAGGGGGGAGGAGGGGTAAAGGACAGGGGGGAGGAGGGGTAAAGGATGGGGGAGGAGGGGTAAAGGACAGGGGGGAGGAGGGGTAATGGACAGGGGGAGAGGGGTAATGGACAGGGGGAGAGGGGTAATGGACAGGTTAAGGAGGGAGGGGAGGGGTAAGGGACGGGGACAGGGGGGAGGAGGGGTAATGGACAGGGGGAGGAGGGGTAATGGACAGGGACAGGGGGGAGGAGGGGTAATGGACAGGGGGAGGAGGGGTAATGGACAGGGACAGGGGGGAGGAGGGGTAATGACAGGGACAGGGGGAGGAGGGGTAATGGACAGGGTTGAGGAGGGGTAATGGACAGGGTCAGGGGGGAGGAGGGGTAATGGACAGGGGGAGGAGGGGTAATGGACAGGGGGGAGGAGGATAAAGCCGTCTGCATGTTTCCCATCTGAAACAGTTTGTGTTTGTATTATGATGACATTGTCTGATATTTTTTGTTTCTTTCTGTCTTTAGTTTTTTTTCAGCTGTTCGTTCACACAATAAATTCTCGAGGCAAGCCGAAGGTTAGTAGCCAAAAGTCTACGCCCCTTCATCAGTGATTGGTCAACAGTAGGGATTCTTCAATTAAGTGTTTATTGTCATTCAACGATAGAAGACTCATTTTCATGGAATGTTTTTCCCTTGAGAAATACTGCCAAACATCTTAGTTTGATGTAACTATTTTGAGGAAGTATATACTGGCTACGGCGTCTCAAGAGGGACAAACCGTACTATTGCTGCTTTTTACTTGTTTTTTAAGCGACAGTGTTTTTAAGGGCGTAGGCGAGGCACAGACGTTCACTTGGCCTTGCTGAGTTCTGCTAGGAGCAAACCCAACCTCCTCTCCTAGGGGAGAGGGATGCGGTGGAAAGAGCTCTTCACCTGAAGTGAGACCTGGGCAGTATCCAAAATGGCACACTATTTACCTACATAGTGTTTTAGGCGCTGGTCAAACGTAGGGAATAGGATGCCATTTGAGACGCAGACCCCTGCTTTTTCACACTGGGGAACACAGAGCAGTCAGGCTGAGATAAAGTGAGGCCAATTTCCCAGGCACAGAATCACAAATGACCTGGAAATGATCTATAGTGAACTGTGGAACAGAGCAATGACAAGGACCTGGCTGGGGAACAGAGCAATGACAAGCACCTGGCTTTAATGCTTTAGAACCAGAACATGTTCCTGTTTATTTATGCATGCACATACACACACACACACACACACACACACAGGAAGTAGAAGCACACACCTTGCATGGTCACATCATATAAGTCCCTGATTTGTTCTCTCCAATGGAACCAACCGAGCTAGTAGGGAGAGAAGCTGGAGTACATGTGAAGACACAGCTTTTACATCACATGTATGGACTGGGGATTGTGAGAGGATGAACTGGGGCTGGTGAGAGGATGGACTGGGGCTGGTGAGAGGATGGACTGGGGATGGTGAGAGGATGGACTGGGGATGGTGAGAGGATGAACTGGGGCTGTGAGAGGATGGACTGGGGCTTGTGAGAGAATGGACTGGGGATGGTGAGAGGATGAACTGGGGCTGGTGAGAGGATGCACTGGGTCTGGAGAGAGGATGGTCTGGGGCTGGTGACAGGATTGTATCGAGGCACAGATCTAGGGAAGGGAACCAAAAAATGTCTGCAGCATTGAAGGTCCCCAAGAACACAGTGGCCTCTATCATTCTTAAATGAAAGAGGTTTGGAACCACCAAGACTCTTCCTAGAGCTGGCCAGCCTGACAAATTGAGCAATCGGGGGAGAAGGGCCTTGTTCAGGGAGGTGACCAAGAACCCAATGGTCACTAAGACAGAGCTCTAGAGTTCCACTGTTGAGATCGGAGAACCTTCCAGAAGGACAACCATCTCTGGTGCCCTCCACCAATCACGCCTTTATGGTAGAGTGGCCAGATGGAAGCCACTCCTCAGTAAAAGGCACATGACAGCCCGTTTGGAGTTTGCCAAAAGGACTCTCAGACCATGGACAAGATTCTCTGGTCTGATGAAACCAAGATTGAACTATTTGGCCTGAATGCCAAGCATCACGTCTGGAGGAAACCTGGCACTATCCCTAAGGTGAAGCATGGTGGCAGCATCATGCTGTTGGGATGTTTTTCAGTGACAGGGACTGGGAGACTAGTCAGGATCAAGGAAAAGATGAACGGAGAAAAGTACAGAGAGATCCTTGATGAAATCCTGCTCCAGAATCTGTGATTTACTAACCTCAGACTAGGGTGAAGGTTAATCTTCCAACAGGACAACGACCCTAAGCACACAGCCAAGACAATGCAGGAGTGGCTTTGGGATAAGTCTTTGAATGTCCTTGAGTGGCCCAGTCAGAGCCGTGACCTGAACCTGATCTAACATCTCCGTGGAGACACACGGAAATAGCTGTACAGCAACGCTCCCTATCCAACCTGACAGAGCTTGAGAGGATCTGTGGAGAAGAATGGGAGAAACTCCCCAAATACAGGTGTTACAAGCTTGTAGCGTCATACCCAAGAAGACTTGAGGCTGTAATCGCTGCCAAAGGTGCTTCAACAAAGTACTGAGTAAAGGGTCTGAATACTTATGTAAATGTGATATTTCAGTTTATTAAACATTTTTGTAAACTGTTTTTGCTTTGTCATTATGGGGTATTGTGCATAGATTGATGAGGAAAAAAATCCACAATTTAACCCATTTTAGAATAATGTAATGTAACAAAATGTGGAAAAAGTCAAGGGGTCTGAATACTTTCCGAATGTACAGTTGGTCACTCGTTTTTCCCATTCAATCAAACAGTAACTGAATGCCTCGATGCCTGTCTGCCTGCTTCATATACATAGCAACGGTCATGTGACTGTCTGTAGGAGCGATCCGTTTTCGTGAACGGGCTGGTGTACCTTGTAAACTGTATATATTCTATATGACACACAGAAAATACTGTAGATCCTAGCTGACATCATTTACACATATGGAACCCCTCTGCTAGAAACCCATTAAAGTCACCCATGATAATAATAATCATTATAATGGGTAATCATTAGTTTACACAGCTTGAAAGTCAATAGAAAAAAAATTCACAGAGTTACTAGCTGCATTAACTGTCAAAATAATAATACATTTTATTTTTTACACAGGCTGCGTTTCAGAGAACTAGATCCTTTGTTTGGCCCATCAACTCTGGCTGCTCATGTATTTGGTTGTTTTGAGCTGGCGGAGCGTGGTTCCTGTATATATTGTTTAATGCCTATGTATTTTTTTTGCTAAAATGGTAAATAGGTAATCTGTCACAGCGGTTGACATTACACACTGGTTGTACGGCATCGTGGTATTTTTATGTCACAGGAAGCGTCTGCTATTAATATGCTTCGTCAAATAACTCAAAGACACATTTACATACACAGTGTGAGTTCCAAATGTTACCCTATTCTCCATAGGCACCCTATTCCCCATAGGGCTCTGGTCAAAAATAGTGTACTACATAGGGAATAGGGTTCCTCTGTGGGAATAGGATGTCATTTGGGACGCTGTAATACATACACTTTCAGAAGACTGTGCTCCCAGTATGTGACAGTGAGGGGGAAAGATGATAGACCACAACATTAGAAATATGTTGGAAGGCACCAAGCACAATACTATTGAGAACTGACTATTTGATCAAGAAAAATAACATTGAAATATTTCAAAGGATCTTATCTGACAAAGTACTTTTCTAACTTTTATGCATTATAGAAAACGAGGTCACTGTACTGATGAAGAATGTACATTACTTTGTTTTTAACCTTGCAACATAATTTATAAGTCCATGTTACTTGGTAGGCCTTGAGGTTGATTTTGACTGAGGAGCAGGGTTGGAGTTAGTTCCAGCCATTTCAGAATGTTAACCAAATTTCAATTCAACATTTTCCTCATTGAAAAATCATTAAAGAGAATTTGGAATTTCAGTGTACTTCCTGAATTGACCCCAACTCTGTTGAAGAGTACAACAACATAGACAGGCTACCCTCTACCCGCTGGGAACACCACATCATTTCAACGTGGATAACTGAGTAATATTTGGTTGAGACGCTGATCAATGAGATTAAAACCTGTATTCCGCTATATAAAAAGACAGCCAAAAGTTAGTTGAATTTCCAATGTTTTATCACAATTCTTTCAAGCATCTAAAAGCACAAACAAATTCCAACAGAAAAAAACTATTTTAGATATTTTGTTTATTTATATAACAGATTCAAATCAAATTGTATTTGTCACATGCTGTGTAATCAACAGGTGTAGACTAACAGTGAAATGCTTACTTACGGGCCCTTCCCAACAATGCAGAGAGACAAATATAGAACAATAATAACACAAGGAATAAATACACAATGAGTAATGATAACTTATTAATTAAAACCCCCTAGAGTCAAACGGTGACTTAATTTTGATTATCTTCCCATGTGTTTATGCTAGAGCAGGGCTGCCCAACCCTCTTCCTGGAGATCTACTGTCCTGTAGGTTTTCACTCCAACCCTAATTTAGAAAATCTGATTCAGCTAGTTAAGATATTGTTGAGTAGCTAATTAGTAGAATCAGGTGTGTTAAATTAGGGTTGGACTGAAAACCCACAGGACAGTAGATCTCCAGGAAGAGGGTTGGACTGAAAACCCACAGGACAGTAGATCTCCAGGAAGAGGGTTGGACTGAAAACCCACAGGACGGTAGATCTCCAGGAAGAGGGTTGGAGTGAAAACCCACAGGACGGTAGATCTCCAGGAAGAGGGTTTGACTGAAAACCCACAGGACGGTAGATCTCCAGGGAGAGGGTTTGACTGAAAACCCACAGGACGGTAGATCTCCAGGAAGAGGGTTGGACTGAAAACCCACAGGACGGTAGATCTCCAAGAAGAGGGTTTGACTGAAAACTCACAGGACGGTAGAACTCCAGGAAGAGGGTTGGACTGAAAACCCACTGGACGGTAGATCTCCAAGAAGAGGGTTGGAGTGAAAACCCACAGGACGGTAGATCTCCAGGAAGAGGGTTGGACTGAAAACCCACTGGATGGTAGATCTCCAGGAAGAGGGTTGGGCAGCTCTGGTCTAGAGACTTACCATTTCTTGTAGTGGCTGCAGCTCAAGCCCCTATTTCTGCTGATAGTTGCCTAATTCCATGACATGGGGCTTGTGAAAGCAGCCTTTTTCTACACGAGAGGATCCGGACAAGAAAATTGTCACGAAATCTTCAAACCCGATCAGGTTGAGCTATAAACTAATATGTCACCAATATCAAAAGGGGAGACTGTTTGGTTCTACGACATCCACAAGCTTTATGGCAGTCATGTGAACTCTGTCACGGACGTCCTCATTTCCAAGAGGTCTTCTCACAAAACCGACTGTCCAGACCTGAACCGTTGGAGCTACGAAAGTAATATATCACCAATATCTAAAGGGAGACTCTCACGAACACGAAGGTGTCGGTTGTTCTGCTCTACAATGCGAACAAGCTTCAGTTTAGTCATCTGAAGGTAACCCAGTCCCAGGATGTAAAAATTGCATAGGGGGGTCAAATGCGCCAAGAATAACGTGAACAAACATGGGTTAAAAAATGTTTTCTTAAATCTCTCAGATATAACACAGGGACGTCTAAACCTTGTTTCTTATGATTTTTCTTTTTTGACTGGCTGTTTTGCCATTTATTAATGTGTTATTCTATGTGTTTCTATGGGCTATAGCAGTAAAGGCCTGGGTTGAACTGAAACAATATACTGTATTTTGATGACATTGCAAATGCTATATAGGCCTAAATAGTATAACTGATGATAGGAGTGAAAGTATGGTCACATTTTAATTTGCTTTGTTCAAACTACCCTTTGGAATGACTTCAATAGCAACAGTTAATCTATGTCATTTTTAAGTGGAGATACCTCAACAATCATTCTCATGATAGCACATTGGTAATAGTCAGTGACAAATATCAAAGATAAGCAGGGCTGGGCTTGGTCACGACCCTGGATGGGAGACCAAAGATAAGCAGCGTTAAGACCCTGGATGGGAAACCAAAGATAAGCTGGGCTCAGTTAAGACCCTGGATGGCAGACCAAAGATAAGCAGGGCTAAAACCCCTGGATGAGAGACCAGTGTGTAACTAGGAGGTGCTGCTCAGTCCATCATTTTTCCCCTTCTGATAGTGGATATAACTTTGAAGATCTGACATTGTTTTAAAGGTACAAATTCAACATATTGTATTTAAAGTTTGTCTATGTTGGAATGTGGTTACCATGATTACATAATCCTGTGGTGAAATTTCACCCTCAAAACAACAGTTTACATTGAGGACTTATTTCCAAATCCAATGTATTTTCCACGTAGATTCGTCACGTCACAATACATTGACAAATTACACTGAAACACTGTTGATTCAACCAGTTTGTGTCCAATGGGTAAATAACTTACAGTAGGTATGAACAGTATATGCAACATGCCATAAACCTTTCCCCAAGTTTTTGGATTCTTCACTGACAAGTACAGTACATCTTAAATAGTGAAAAGCCAGCATATATTCACTCAAGTCAAGTGCTGTCAAGTGAAATGGCTACACAGTCTAACTGGCTACACATTCTAACTGGCTACACAGTCTAACTGGCTACACATTCTAACTGGCTACACATTCTAACTGGCTACACAGTCTAACTGGCTACACATTCTATCTGGCTACACATTCTATCTGGCTACACATTCTAACTGGCTACACAGTCTAACTGGCTACACAGTCTAACTGGCTACACATTCTAACTGGCTACACATTCTAACTGGCTACACATTCTAACTGGCTACACAGTCTAACTGGCTACACAGTCTAACTGGCTACACATTCTAACTGTGTAGCGGTTAAATCTGAGTCTCATACCTTTTAGGTAAACATTGTAGGCTGTATCCTTTAACCTTTTGCGTTGGTAGTCAAGAGATACAGAAGCTTTAACTGTCAATCACGTGTATGTTCTCAGGCTCATTCTAAAAACACTCATACAATCCAAGCTACAAAAACCAACCTTCATATCAGTTAAGCATTACCATACATCTGACAGGCCAAGTGCACTCCCTCCTGTTCATACGAGTATCAATAGAAGAATCCTTTACCATCTATGGTTGCCTGGTCTTTGGCGCCACCTGGTGGTTGAAGAATTCCTGTCTCCATTCCAAATGGAACCCTATTCAAATCTAATCAAATCAAATTGTATTTGTCACAAGCGCTGAATACAACAGGTGTAATAAACCTTAACATGAAATGCTTACTTACAAGCTCTTAACCAACAATGCAGTTCAAGAAATAGAGTTAATAAAATATTTACTAAATAAACTAAAGTAAAAATAAATATACCTACTCCCTGTGTAGTGCACTACTTTAGGCCCTGGTCAAAAGTAGTGCAATGCATTATATAAGGAATAGTTAGCCATTTGGGACTCAGTCCTTCTGTTGACTGGATGAAGCTCAATCAGTAGGGTGTGATGAATGAACAAGAATGGAGAGATCCCAGGAGAGGAGAGAAATGAAAAGATCCCAAGCCATCTCTCTCTCTCTCTAGTCTCTCTCTTAGTTTCTCTTTGTTTCTTTTGTGTGTCTCGGTCTCCCCTCTCCCCATCTCTCCCTCCCTCCATCCCCCCTATCTCTATAAAGTGGGTCTGTTTGCTTTAATCACCACTATATATTTGCATTCTCAGATTCTGGAAGTGTTTTCAGGGACAGCCAGCGTGTGGCATGCCCACCTTGGCCAGTGCATCAGAGCAATACTAATACCCTCAGAAATACAATCAATCCAGAGCTATCCAGCTGGAAAAAGTCCTTCCACTTGGAATCGAAAGTATTTTAATGGTTTTTAGGCACTGAATTCACTATGGGCCTCTGGAGAGACTTGGAAACTGAAATTGTGTGAAAGGGAGAGACAGACCTTAAAACGGTTGTTGCATTCGAGAGAGAAATCTTTGGCTGTGATAAAAATTAGAATTGTTTTTTTCATGACAGAAAATCCCTTCCATGAGTTCTACACAATAAGGCAACAAGGGGAATTTATAAAGAGTGTATTGTCTCAGCATTCCTCTTACAACTGAAAGGTATTTGAATTCCAAGCTGATGGGACGTCAGAAATATGGTCTTGTTAAAATTGAGGGCAGTTGACTGTTCATTTCTTTGTAAATATTTCAATATCAAGTAATCTATTCTTCAAGCCAAGGCGTAGCCTGTCTGTCTTGTACTAGGAGATGGAGAGTCCTGGGTGGTTCCTGTCTTGTTTGGTTACACTTCATCACAACACTAAACTCACATTCTCACATTCTCTCTCTCTCTCTCGCTCTCTCTCTCTCTCTCGCTCTCTCTCTCGCTCTCACTCTCTCTCTCTAATGGTATAGTCAGTAACTGTGATGCTACCTCTCTCTCTCTCTCTCTCTAATGGTATAGTCAGTAACTGTGATGCTCTCTCTCTCTCTCTCTAATGGTATAGTCAGTAACTGTGATGCTCTCTCTCTCTCTCTCTCTCTCTCTCTCTCTCTCTCTCTCTCTCTAATGGTATAGTCAGTAACTGTGATGCTCTCTCTCTCTCTCTCATGGTATAGTCAGTAACTGTGATGCTACCTCTCTCTCCCTGCTGTAATGGTATAGTCAGTAACTGTGATGCTCTCTCTCTCTCTCTCTCTCTCTCTCTCTCTCTCTCTCTCTCTCTCTCTCTCTCTCTCTCTCTCTCTCTCTCTCTCTCTCTCTCTCTCTCTCTCTCTCTCTCTCTCTCTCTCTCTCTCTCTCTCTCTCTCTCTCTCTCTCTCTCTCTCTCTCTCTCTCTCTCTCTCTATCTCTTGTTCTGTCTTGTTTCTCTCTCTCTCTCTCTCTCTTGTTCTGTCTTGTTTCTCTCTCTCTCTCTCTCTCTTGTTCTGTCTTGTCTCTCTCTCTCTCTCTCTCTCTCTCTCTCTCTCTCTCTCTCTCTCTCTCTCTCCTCTCTCTCTCTCTCTCTCTCTCTCTCTCTCTCTCTCTCTCTCTCTCTCTCTCTCTCTCTCTCTCTCTCTCTCTCTCTCTCTCTCTCTCTCTCTCTCTCTAATGGTATAGTCAGTAACTGTGGTGCTCCCTCTCTCCAACTCTCTCTCCCCTTCACTGAATAATGGATGAATAGAAACTACTGGCACTCCAAATAATGTTGTTCCCTGCAAAGTTACAGTTACTGACTGTACCATTACAGCAGGGAGATGAAAGAGACCGAATGGAGAGAGAGAGAGAGACACAGACAGACAGACAGACAGACAGACAGACAGACAGACAGACAGACAGACAGACAGACAGACAGACAGACAGACAGACAGACAGACAGACAGACAGACAGACAGACAGACAGACAGACAGTTACTGACTATACCATTACAGAAGGGAGAGGAGAGAGAGAGAGAGAGAGAGAGGAGAGAGAGAGAGAGAGAGAGAGAGAGAGAGAGAGAGAGGTAGCATCACAGTTACTGACTATACCATTACAGCAGGGAGAGGAGAGAGAGAGAGAGAGAGAGAGAGAGAGAGAGAGAGAGAGAGAGAGGTAGCATCACAGTTACTGACTATACCATTACAGCAGGGAGAGGAGAGAGAGAGAGAGAGAGAGAGAGAGAGAGAGAGAGAGGTAGCATCACAGTTACTGACTATACCATTACAGCAGGGAGAGGAGAGAGAGAGAGAGAGAGAGAGAGAGAGGTAGCATCACAGTTACTGACGACACCATTACAGCAGGGAGATGAAAGGGACAGTTTACTTAACGAAGAGTAAGATATTTCTGTCCTGCTAATGCTGTGTTTGATGATCTCCACTCTAGCACCCTGCAGCTAGTCTGGGTGTTGAGGACATGGGTTCTACTAGAGAGAGCTTGAAGCTGACAATTGATTTGTGTTGGTGATAACAACCTAAAAGCTAGCATTCTATAGACAAGATCTGGTGTGTGTGACTCCAGATAGAGAGCCTGGAAGAGTTAAGAACAATGCCTCATTGTCTCATCTTCCTGGCAGCTGGGAAACTAAGTAAAAGACCATCCTGTGTAGATAACCACGGTGGCTTATGGGAAAGTTAGAAGTGACTGACTAAGCAATCTTGGTATCAGCTATATAAAAACTGTGCATCGTCTGTAAAGGCTAGACTAACAGTCAGTCAAGACTGGTGGGCTGACGGTCTCATTATTGCAATAATGAATCGATATTAAATAAAGATGATTGTTTGAAGAAATGACCAAGACCAAGTCTCTCTCAGTACTGAATATCCACGACAGGAGAGACCATCATCATCCTCTTCATTAGGGATCCCTTTGAAGATCTAACTGAAGCTGGGGTCATTTTACTACTGTCATACCTCCTGCTGCTCTCCCTCTCCAGGTCTCCAAGTCACTGGTCTACTAACCACCGGTCCAGAAACCATCATTAAACACACCTGGACCTCATCACCTTGATTCACTTCCCTTTATTTAGCCCTCAGTAGCCTCAGTCATCAGACAGTATTGGTTTTGGGTTACGTTCATTATGCTGCTCCTGTTTTTCTATTATCTAGCCCTCAGTAGCCTCAGTCATCAGACAGTATTGGTTTTGGGTTACGTTCATTATGCTGCTCCTGTTTTTCTATTATCTAGCCCTCTAGCCTCAGTCACCAGACAGTATTGGTTTTGGGTTACGTTCATTACGCTGCTCCTGTTTTTCTATTATCTAGCCCTCTAGCCTCAGTCACCAGACAGTATTGGTTTTGGGTTACGTTCATTATGCTGCTCCTGTTTTTCTATTATCTAGCCCTCTGTAGCCTCAGTCATCAGACAGTATTGGTTTTGGGTTACGTTCATTACGCTGCTCCTGTTTTTCTATTATCTAGCCCTCTGTAGCCTCAGTCACCAGACAGTATTGGTTTTGGGTTACGTTCATTACGCTGCTCCTGTTTTTCTATTATCTAGCCCTCTGTAGCCTCAGTCACCAGACAGTATTGGTTTTGGGTTACGTTCATTATGCTGCTCCTGTTTTTCTATTATCTAGCCCTCTGTAGCCTCAGTCATCAGACAGTATTGGTTTTGGGTTACGTTCATTACGCTGCTCCTGTTTTTCTATTATCTAGCCCTCTGTAGCCTCAGTCATCAGACAGTATTGGTTTTGGGTTACGTTCATTACGCTGCTCCTGTTTTTCTATTATCTAGCCCTCTGTAGCCTCAGTCACCAGACAGTATTGGTTTTGGGTTACGTTCATTATGCTGCTCCTGTTTTTCTATTATCTAGCCCTCTGTAGCCTCAGTCATCAGACAGTATTGGTTTTGGGTTACGTTCATTACGCTGCTCCTGTTTTTCTATTATCTAGCCCTCTGTAGCCTCAGTCAAAACAACGTTCAACTTGAATCGTGTAGCACAAGAGCGAAGCGCACATGCCAATGTCCTTTGCTGAGCAATGGCGCGGGAGATTTGGCTCTTGGATTCTTCTTGTTTCTCTGGGAAATGTTTGTCACAATCCGTGTTCCTTGTCACAGACATAGCATGAACGCTTACAATAATCCGACATGCTGCATGCAATGATCTATTAGTCCAATTTCCAATTAGAGTTAAGGTCTTACTTTTGTTGTGGCAATTCCCTATGAAAAGCCACTGGCACAGGAGAGAACTGTCCATTACACGTCCACAAACATCAGCTTTCCAAACGTTACTCTTTTGGGGTGAAGGTCCCATTTATTTGGGGTGAAGTTCCCATTTACTCCAAAACACACATTCCTATAGGAAAGGTGCAGAGAGATGCATTCTATAAGCTGTATCTGTGATACGGTAACAACTGAATGTGCTCTCCTCTCACCCGTACTAACCCTTCCTGGTCACCTGTACGAACCCTTCCTGGTCACCCGTACTAACCCTTCCTGGTCACCCGTACTAACCCTTCCTGGTCACCCGTACTAACCCTTCCTGGTCACCCGTACGAACCCTTCCTGGTCACCCGTACGAACCCTTCCTGGTCACCCGTACGAATCCTTCCTGGTCACCCGTACGAACCCTTCCTGGTCACCTGTACTAACCCTTCCTGGTCACCTGTACTAACCCTTCCTGGTCACCCGTACTAACCCTTCCTGGTCACCCGTACTAACCCTTCCTGGTCACCCGTACTAACCCTTCCTGGTCACCTGTATGAACCCTTCCTGGTCACCTGTACTAACCCTTCCAGGTCACCCGTACTAACCCTTCCTGGTCACCCGTACGAACCCTTCCTGGTCACCCGTACTAACCCTTCCTGGTCACCCGTACTAACCCTTCCTGGTCACCCGTACTAACCCTTCCTGGTCACCCGTACTAACCCTTCCTGGTCACCCGTACTAACCCTTCCTGGTCACCCGTACGAACCCTTCCTGGTCACCTGTACTAACCCTTCCTGGTCACCTGTACTAACCCTTCCTGGTCACGTGTGCTAACCCTTCCTGGTCACCTGTACTAACCCTTCCTGGTCACCTGTACTAACCCTTCCTGGTCACCTGTACGAACCCTTCCTGGTCACCTGTGCTAACCCTTCCTGGTCACCTGTGCCTACCCTTCCTGGTGACCCGTGCTAACCGTTCCTGGTCACCCGTGCTAACCCTTCCTGGTCACCCCTGCTAACCCTTCCTGGTCACCTGTGCTAACCCTTCCTGGTCACCTGTGCTAACCCTTCCTGGTTACCTGTGCTACCGATATACACACGCATGTGACCAGTGACCCATGACCCCAACATATAGTGCCCTCAAGTGTACAAAACACATAAAAATAACCCTTAACAGACAACATATACACAACACTTAAACAGACCAAAATAGCTCCTCCCCTCCCCCCTACTGCGATGCTATTGGTGCTATCCTCAGAGGTGGTCATTTTAGGGGATTTGAATCTGGATTGGCTATTCCCGGCCTCAGATCAATTTAAGAGTATATGTATTGATTTTAATCTGACTCAATTGATCTCAACCCCCATACGGCTAAATGTGAAAAACCCTGTTAACCTCTCATTGATTGATTTAATTCTTACTAATAACCCCCATAAATACTTATCTAGTGAAGTACTTGCATATGATCTCAGTGATCATTGTCCCATAGTATGTATTAGAGATTCGAAACAGCAAAATACTAATCCTCATTTAATTAAGAAGATAACATTTTAAAAAGTTTTCTCCTCAAAGGGTTTTGACATGACCTGTTGTACTGTGATTTAGCCTGCTAAATCAGTTTTAGGAATTTAGCCTCCTGTATTCCTGACCCTGACTTGGCTCCAGAATCCATATTTATACCCCTGGCAGATAAACATGCCCCTTTTTAACAATTCAGAGTCAAAGATAGCTCTAACCCTTGGTTTTCTCCAGAGCTCATTCAGATGAGAAATCAGGCCTGGGCCAAAGCAAGGAAAACTGACTCTGTAATGGGACTGGCAATCTTTCTGACGAGAAACAGATGTACTATCTTGATTAGGAAAGCTAAATCAAGATATTTAAAAAATTTTAAGCTGCATCTCAGGCTCTGCTGGTGATCCTTCTAAATGTTGACTATGGCACCATAACTGAGAAGAATGCACTAAGTGAAGCTTTTAATGATAATTGTATTGTGGCAGGCTTTTTATTTGAGAGAAACGGTGGTTTAATTGACCCTGGTCAGTCAATCTACTGGTCTTTCCAACAGTCTGCCTTTAAGCTGACTCAACGGTTAACCCGTCAACTTCTAGTGAATCTTTGTTTTCATTTCAACAATTTACTATCTGTGATGTGCTACATGCCCTCTTGGGGCTAGGTGGGACGCTAGCGTGCCACCCGTGGTGCACTCCATCAACAGCAGGTGCATTTCAAGAGCGGCAAATTTGAATCCAAATAAATGTCAAAATTCAAATTTTTCAAAAATACAACTATTTTACACCATTTGAAAGATAAACATCTCCTTAATCTAACCACGTTTTACGATTTCAAAAAGGTTTTACGGCGAAAGCATAAATTTAGAGTATGTTAGGACAGTACATTTACAAGAGTTGTGTGTAATGTTTTGTCAAGTCAAAGACAGGGTCACCAAAACCATAAAACCAGCTAAAATGATGCACTAACCTTTTACAATCTCCATCAGATGACACTCCTAGGACATTATGTTAGACAATGCATGCATTTTTAGTTCTATCAAGTTCATATTTATATCCAAAAACAGCGTTTTACTATGGCATTGATGTTGAGGAAATCGTTTCCCTCCAATAACCGGCAGTCAAGTCAGCGTAACAAATTAAATAATTAAAATTAGAAAACATTGGTAAAATATTATATTGTCATTTAAAGAATTATAGATTTACATCTCTTGAACTCAATCAACTTGCCAGATTTAAAAATAACCTTACTGGGAAATCACACTTTGCAATAATCTGAGCACTGCGCCCAGAAAAATACGCGTTGCGATACAGACTAGACGTCATGTTGGGGAGATCTAAAATCGAAAATACTATGTAAATAATCCATTACCTTTGATTCTCTTCATCAGATGTTACTTCCAGGTATCACAGGTCCATAACGAATGTAGTTTTGTTCAAAAAAGCTCATCATTTATGTCCAAAAATCTCCGTCTCGTTAGCACATGATGTAAGCCAGCCGGACTTCTCGTCATGAACGAGGGGAAAAAATATATTTCCGTTCGTTCAAACATGTCAAACGTTGTATAGCATAAATCATTAGGGCCTTTTTTAACCAGAACATGAATAATATTCAAGGTGGACGAATGCATACTCTTTTATAACGTATTGGAACGAGGGTACCCAACATGAACTCGCGCGCCAGGTGTCTAATGGGACATCATCGTTCCATGGCTCTTGTTCGGTCAGATCTCCCTCCAGAAGACTCAAAACACTTTGTAAAGGCTGGTGACATCTAATGGAAGCAATAGGAAGTGCCAAAATATTCCTAAACCCCTGTGTTTTTCAATGGGATAGGTTTAAAGTCAATACAACACATCAGGTATCCACTTCCTGTCAGAAAATGTCTCAGGGTTTTGCCTGCCAAATGAGTTCTGTTATACTCACAGACACCATTCAAACAGTTTTGGAAACTTTAGAGTGTTTTCTATCCATATATAATAAGTATATGCATATTCTAGTTACTGGGTAGGATTAGTAACCAGATTAAATCGGGTACATTTTTTTTATCCAGACGTGCAAATGCTGCCCCCTAGACCCAACAGGTTAAATAAGATTTATGCTAAAAAAAAAATCCACTGGGGCGGATATGCTTGATCCATTTTTTGCTGCAGCTCTCTGCACCCGATTGCTAAATCAGTAACCCATATTTTTTACCTGATGATTATATCTGGTACTATTCCTAAGGTTTGGAAGGCGGCCCAAGGTGGTGATCCTTGTGACCTAAATAATTCATCTCCCTGTTTCTTTCTTGCCTCGCTAAAATATTAGAAAACTTCATAGATTCTCAGCTCAGATCGTTCTTATCTTTGAAATGTATTATAAATGTACATCAGTCAGGTTTTAGACCAGGTCATAGCACTACCTCTGCTGCGTCCCTAGTTATAAATGTATGGATAAAAGGCAACATTGACCTGTCAAAGGCTTTCAACACTGTTGATAAGTCACTGCTAATTCAGAGGCTTTTCTCAATGGGCCTAGACCAGGCTGCATGTAACTGGTTTAAAAATGACTTGACATATAGAACTCAATGTGTATCTACTGATGCATTTAAATCAGGTTTCCTGGATAGGTATCCCGCAGGGGTCAGTTCTGGGTCCTGTACATTTTAGAGTTTACATTAACAATATCGACTTCTCTTGTATGCCAATGATACTGTTGTGTATACTGTGACCCCACGGTTGACCAGGCTCTATCTGATCTAAAGTCTGCCTTCATTGTATTACAGAAAAAAATTATAGTCCTGAAATTAGTACTGAATGCAGGTAAAACTAAGTATATGTTGTTCTCTAGAGTGCATAAAAATAACTCTGATTTCAGCATATGTACTTTGGATGGTGTCCATAATGATCGCGCCCCTGCTTACAAATATCTGTGCGTATGTGTGTATTTTCTGTCATTCATGGGCTCATTTGTAAAAGAGACCTTGGTCTCAGTATGAAACCCTGATAAAATAAAGGTTAAATATTTTTTTTTATGGAATAAATTATATTTCTATGGCTAGGCCTATGTCATGAAATGTATCATGCTCATATTGCTAAATGGTCTGATAAAACATGTGTTAATGTAATCATTTGCAATTCATCTTAATAAAACAATATCCCTCAAGTCAAAGAGGGGTGAACAGTTTGTTTTTTACGGTGGTCTCCAGAGCTCGATCTGGGATGATATATAAAACGCTGGAGGGAGTCTGAATATATTGACAGCACGGCATCATCGCCAGCTCTGAGGAAACAGACAGATGCATATTTATAGCACCGGCTGCAGACAGACGGGGTGTTAGAGCTTCTCTGGAGGAGAACAGTCTATTCTAAAGACCACTAATTTCTTGACTCTTGAACATATTCTGCATGGAAAAATGGCTCAATGTAATGAGCATAAAACTGAATAGCTGAATCACAACTGATGATGAGAGCACTTATCCAACAGTAGCCTAAAGGATGGACATTTATTTTTGGAATATATATATATATATATATATATACATATACACACACACACACACACACACACACACACAGCACAGTGACACGAGACATCCCTGATCTCCCAAATGTTACTTCCTGTCTAGGTAGCCACACACACACACACACACACACACACACACACACACACACACACACACACACACACACACACACACACACACACACACACCACACACACACACACACACACACACACACACACACACACACACACACACACACACTGTAGTGACACGAAACGTCTCTGATCTCCCAAAAGGTTACTTCCTGTCTAGGAAGCTATTTGAGCTTATGGCATCTTTATGAATTGCCATTATTTAATCATGGGTCTGCACTGCAATGTAGGATTTAACAACAGTAGAAATTCCACCATTCTGTCCAAGATTCCTTCCCAAAAATAATCTAAACAAACAATGAAAAATGCATACAAAGATGGGATACATAGTGGAACAGATCTGCATTACAATATTTCCCCCTGAAACAGCTCCAGGCCCAGTCACAACATGTTGTTGGGTTATTGGACAGACTAAATGAGTGCCCCACCAGGTGGTTGATCTAGGGAATTACACATTGGTGTTTCCAGCAGTGTCTAACCACATTATAAACACCTATTAACATCTAACAGCATCTCTCTCTGTCAACAGTCACTAACAGGCAGCATCTCTCTCTCTCTCTGTCAGCAGTCACTAACAGGCAGCATCTCTCTGTCAACAGTCACTAACAGGCAGCATCTCTCTCTGTGTTAGCAGTCACTAACAGGCAGCATCTCTCTCTGTCAACAGTCACTAACAGGCAGCATCTCTCTCTGTCAGCAGTCACTAACAGGCAGCATCTCTCTCTGTCAACAGTCACTAACAGGCAGCATCTCTCTCTGTCAGCAGTCACTAACAGGCAGCATCTCTCTCTGTCAACAGTCACTAACAGGCAGCATCTCTCTCTGTCAACAGTCACTAACAGGCAGCATCTCTCTCTGTCAACAGTCACTAACAGGCAGCATCTCTCTCTGTCAGCAGTCACTAACAGGCAGCATCTCTCTGTGTTAGCAGTCACTAACAGGCAGCATCTCTCTGTGTTAGCAGTCACTAACAGGCAGCATCTCTCTGTGTTAGCAGTCACTAACAGGCAGCATCTCTCTGTGTTAGCAGGGGGGGAGGCAGAGAAGGATGGGGGGAGGGAGAGAAGGATGGATGCACAGGGCCTCAGTCAGTCACAGTGGATTTATTGGAGAACCAGAATTAGCTCAAGAGACACACAGGTGTACTCCAAGTCAGGAGAGGAGAATGAGGAGGAGTAGGGAGGATGAGGGGAAGATGAGGGTGGCTGTTCAGCCCTAATGGCACCACCACTACGCCCCTAACTTAGAGCCAGGAGGGGGTGTGTGTGTGTGTGTGTGTGTGTGTGTATCAGGTGAGCACACGGACACTCGGCTCACCACCGTCAGTTAATATAAATGCTATGTTAACTTTTATTGACTCCGGTGTGCAGAGCACCGACCGACCCACCGACCGACACACACACACTTCATTACCCAGACACTGTGGCAGTGGGTCTCACTCTGGATAAATGAGTGCCCTGCCTTTCCAGCATATGTCTACATGTAACACCATCCCTTCTGTATTAAGTGATTGCGCATGCTTAAATAAATAAAGGTTGAATAAATAAAGGTTAAATAAAAAGGTTGAATAAATAAAGGTTGAATAAATAAAGGTTGATAAATAAAGGTGAATAAAGGTTAATTAAAGGTTAAAGACAGGTTGAATAAATAAAGGTTGAATAAATAAAGGTTGATAAATAAAGGTTGAATAAATAAAGGTTGAATAAAAAGGTTGAATAAATAAAGGTTAATTAAAGGTTAAAGACAGGTAGAATAAATAAAGGTTGATAAATAAAGGTTAATTAAAGGTTAAAGAAAGGTTGATAAATAAAAGGTTGAATAAATAAAGGTTAATTAAAGGTTAAAGAAAGGTTGAATAAATAAAGGTTGAATAAAGAAAGGTTAAATAAAATGGTTGAATAAATAAAAGTTAATTAAAGGTGAACGACAGGTTGAATAAATAAAGGTAGAATAAATAAAGGTTGAATAAATAAAAGTTGAATAAATAAAGGTTGATAAATTAAGGTTAATTAAAGGTTAAAGAAAGGTTGAATAAATAAAGGTTGATAAATAAAGGTTTAATAAAAGAAAGGTTAAATAAATGCTTCTGTGAGATAACAGGGGAGACTGATCCGGGGGATGTACCTGCTGAATTTCTTAATGATCCACACTGAATCATTCTATAGCTAGAGAAGTCCTGATATCTCCAGGAGTGATGTTTTTATCTGTTGGGGTCTAGTACTGTCTTTTTGCTAGCTAGCACCATCTACTTTAAGTCCTGCCTGTCTTCCCAGTGGTCTACTTGGTGTGAACTGCTGACTGATCATAACTTGCAGATAGTTGTTGACACATCAACCAGGATCAAGGGGCAGGGCAATTTGTGACATGTGTTGGTAATCAGTGGGTGTATTGGAGGGGGAGTGGTTTCACCTCTCCTAGGCAATCAGCAGTTAGTGCAGGGAGGTGTGCACTTCACCTCTGTTAGGTAATTCGTTCTACAGTCTCCCCTGGTTTCTCAGCAGCAGCTGTAAGCGGCGGAGGATTTCTAGGTCTCTGGCAGCGTTTGGAACTGCCGATCTGCGGTCAAGAACGCAGAGTTCGTCTCAGCCTATGCTGCCCTTCAGTCCCTAGACATTTTTGGTCCTGACGGAGACCTGGATCACCCCAGAGAACACTGCTACTCCAGCTGCTCTCTCTTCATCTGACTACTTTTTCTCTCAGTCTGAGAACACCTGGTTGTCACGGTGGTGGCACAGGGCTACTCATTTCTCCTAAGTGGAAACTCCAAGTGGCCTGTCATGTGCCTTTTACTGAGGAGTGGCTTCTGTCTGGCCATTACCATAAATGCCTGATTGGTTGGGTGCTGCAGAGAAGGTTGTCCTTCTGGAAGGTTCTCCCATCTCCACAGAGGAGCTCTGTCAGAGTGACCATCAGGTTCTTGGTCACCTCCCTGACCAAGGCCGTTCTCCCCCGATTGCTCAGTTTGGCCCTGGCACCCAGCTCTAGGAAGAGTCTTGGTGGTTCCAAAATTCTTCCATTTAAAAATGGAGGCCACTGTGTTCTTTGAAAACTTCAATGCTGCAGAAATGTGTTGGTACCCTTCCCAAGATCTATGCCTCGACACAATCCTGTCTCGGAGCTCTACAGACAATTCCTTCGACCTCATGGCTTGGTTTTTGCTCTGACATGCACTGTCAACTGTGGGACCTTATATAGACAGGTGTGTGCCTTTCCAAATCATGTCCAATCAATTGAATTTACCACAGATGAACTCCAATCAAGTTGTAGAAACATCAAGGATTATCAATGGAAACAGGATGCACCTGAGCTCAATTTCAAGTCTCATAGCAAAGGGTCTGAATACTTGTGCAACCATTTCTAAAACTGTTTTTACTTAGTCATTATGGGGTATTGTGTGTATATTGATGAGGGATTTTGATGATTGATGAGGCTGTAACGTAACAAAATGTAGAAAAAGTCAAGGGGTCTGAATACTTTCTGAATGCACTGTAACCATGTAAATGTAATAAAACGATATACAATACAATCTATAGCAGGGGCTCACAAACGTTTTCACTCAGGCCCTGCCTTCCAGTATTGGGGAACATTCTGCGTGCACCACGTCCATTTCTATGGAGGGGGGGTCCAATGATCTATGGAATGGCTGCCAGTCCACCCATTATGTCATCATTGACTTGAATGGGGAGGCCACTTCTATGTATTTGCTCTGACTGCTGTGTTCTAAGGTTCTAGTTCTTTGCTCTGACTGCTGTGTTCTAAGGTTCTAGTTCTTTGCTCTGACTGCTGTGTTCTAAGGTTCTAGTTCTTTGCTCTGACTGCTGTGTTCTCTAAGGTTCTAAAGACAAATAAGGAAAACAGTCAGGTAGCATCATGGATTACTTTATTATATTTGCAGCTGGTGGTGGTGGCAAAATGCACTTTGATCAATTGGGTTTATTTGGACACCTGTGCTATGTTCAGAAAAATCAATGGATGGATAATATACGACTTATTTCATCCCTCGTGCCTCAGACTGCATTCACTGTGACCTTGTTGGCTTTAAGTGAGAGGTTAAGGAAGTTCTAAGATGGTAGAGGGGAAGAGAAGAGGGTAGAGAGGGGAAGAAAAGGGTAGAGAGGAAGAGAAGAGGGTAGAGAGGGGAAGAGAAGAGGGTAGAGAGGAGAAGAGAAGAGGGTAGAGAGGGGAATGAAGGGGGTAGAGAGGGAAAGGAAGAGTGCAGTAGTCCATAGCTTATTCCCATCACAGTAACAGTACTACTGGCATCTAGCATTCATCCTCAGAACAGAAGAAAGGCATCTAGCATTCACCCCTCAGGACAGAAGAAAGGTCTCCACTGTCTTTAAGGTCCTGTAAAAACACAGAAAACATGTCAATACAGGTCTGATCTTCATACCAGCTGATACATGAAGAAATAACAGCCTACTGGACCTGTCATGCAAGTCTTGTTCCAACAGGACCCAGAAACAAATATTCTATTGATGCACAATAACTATGAATAGATACACAGAGAGAACTGTCTCATGAAACTAACTATGAATAGATACCTAGAGAACTCCTGTCTAATGAAACTAACTATGAATAGATACACAGAGAACTGTCTCATGAAACTAACTATGAATAGATAAACAGAGAACTCCTGTCTAATGAAACTCAGTGACAACACAATGCAGTCCTTAAAAGAACAGTGATTGACAGGTGATCTATTAAAACTGAGCTCCAGCTGATATCAATCACTAGCCACTGCTGGGCAATACGCTGCTTTAAACCCACGCGGACTACAGGCCTAGTTTATGCAAAGCAAGGCTCTTGGTGAAATAAGTAGGTATATCTAACAGAGGATTACTGTTAGACACACCCTGGGGACTTTAACCTCCCTAGCATGGTTTAATGTAGTTCACTAAGAAACCTTGGTATTTACATCACACCAATCTTTTCCTCTGTGCTTTTTACTACCGACGATGACCCCCTCCATGCCGCCTGTCTGACTGTACATGGATGAGGACATTTAGCAGGCTAAGCTAACAGAACACGGTGCTTTAGTGACACCTGGTGTAGAGTCTGTGGTACTGCTGTTGGCTCTGTCCGTCTATGACACTGTGACATGCCAAGCTGATCCTATAAAGGGTCAGTTTCCACAGACACAGATTCAGCCTAGTTTAGGACTAAAAAGCTATTTTAAACAGAGAATCTCCATTGTGAATGGTTTATAGACATATTAAGACTAGTCCAGGACTAAGTGGAGGTAATAAGTGCAATTATGGTCTGAGGTGTAAAACAAAAATCACTTCTCACTTTCACAATGTCCAGCCCGCCAATGAGTTCCCCCTTGACGTATAGCTGAGGGTACGTTGGCCAGTTTGAGTATGTCTTCAGCCCCTGTCTAACCTGGAAATTGGAAGATAAATGAAGAAAACATTTGTTGACATGTAGAAAAACATCTTTAGGTTTCACCAACATAGTTTTTTTTTTTTGGGGGGGGGGGGGGGGGGGGGGAACAAAGCTTCAAGGGACTTTTGTCACAAGGATCAGACATCTAAAATTACAATATACAATCTGCTTTTCTGAAAATCACTGCTGATAAAAAATAAAAAATACTTCACTTAAAATAATCTAAAGCAAATGTCAGACAGATACAGCCTCTTTTACCTCCTCATCTTCCAGGATATCAAAGGTGCTATATTCCACTCTGCAAACAGAAAACACAGGCAGGATGTTAACCAACACATCATATTATAAACACAGTTAACCAACACATCATATTATAAACACAGTTAACCAACACATCATATTATAAACACAGTTAACCAACACATCATATTATAAACACAGGCAGGATATTAATCAACACATCATATTATAAACACAGTTAACCAACACATCATATTATAAACACAGGCAGGATATTAACCAACACATCATATTATAAACACAGGCAGGATATTAATCAACACATCATATTATAAACACAGGCAGGATATTAATCAACACATCATATTATAAACACAGTTAACCAACACATATTATAAACACAGGCAGGATATTAATCAACACATCATATTATAAACACAGTTAACCAACACATCATATTATAAACACAGGCAGGATATTAACCAACACATCATATTATAAACACAGGCAGGATGTTAACCAACACATATTATAAACACAGTTAACCAACACATCATATTATAAACACAGGCAGGATATTAACCAACACATCATATTATAAACACAGGCAGGATGTTAACCAACACATCATATTATAAACACAGGCAGGATGTTAACCAACACATCATATTATAAACACAGGCAGGATATTAACCAACACATCATATTATAAACACAGGCAGGATGTTAACCAACACATCATATTATAAACACAGTTAACCAACACATCATATTATAAACACAGGCAGGATATTAACCAACACATCATATTATAAACACAGGCAGGATATTAACCAACACATCATATTATAAACACAGGCAGGATATTAACCAACACATCATATTATAAACACAGGCAGGATGTTAACCAACACATCATATTATAAACACAGGCAGGATATTAACCAACACATCATATTATAAACACAGGCAGGATATTAACCAACACATCATATTATAAACACAGGCAGGATATTAACCAACACATCATATTATAAACACAGGCAGGATGTTAACCAACACATCATATTATAAACACAGTTAACCAACACATCATATTATAAACACAGGCAGGATATTAACCAACACATCATATTATAAACACAGGCAGGATATTAACCAACACATCATATTATAAACACAGGCAGGATATTAACCAACACATCATATTATAAACACAGGCAGGATGTTAACCAACACATCATATTATAAACACAGGCAGGATATTAACCAACACATCATATTATAAACACAGGCAGGATATTAACCAACACATCATATTATAAACACAGGCAGGATATTAACCAACACATCATATTATAAACACAGGCAGGATATTAACCAACACATCATATTATAAACACAGTTAACCAACACATCATATTATAAACAACCTTTTCTCTGTCTCCATGCATTCCCTTTAGATCTCTACTCCCCTGCATGCAGTGAACACTAAGGAATATCCCACTGGAGTTAACATGTGATTGAAATGTATCTGAATCGATATGAATAATTAACACTAAATATAACATGAAGTCATCTTTTCTAAATAACACCACTTTCATGTTGTTGTTGATTTATCTCACCCTGCGCTATTCATTATCATGATATAGTGGTGTTCTCTCACCCTGCGCTGTTCATTATCATGATATAGTGGTGTTCTCTCACCCTGCGCTGTTCATTATCATGATATAGTGGTGTTCTCTCACCCTGCGCTATTCATTATCATGATATAGTGGTGTTCTCTCACCCTGCGCTGTTCATTATCATGATATAGTGGTGTTCTCTCACCCTGCGCTGTTCATTATCATGATATAGTGGTGTTCTCTCACCCTGCGCTGTTCATTATCATGATATAGTGGTGTTCTCTCACCCTGCGCTGTTCATTATCATGATATAGTGGTGTTCTCTCACCCTGCGCTGTTCATTATCATGATATAGTGGTGTTCTCTCACCCTGCGCTGTTCATTTACATGATATAGTGGTGTTCTCTCACCCTGCGCTGTTCATTATCATGATATAGTGGTGTTCTCTCACCCTGCGCTGTTCATTATCATGATATAGTGGTGTTCTCTCACCCTGCGCTGTTCATTATCATGATATAGTGGTGTTCTCTCACCCTGCGCTGTTCATTATCATGATATAGTGGTGTTCTCTCACCCTGCGCTGTTCATTATCATGATATAGTGGTGTTCTCTCACCCTGCGCTGTTCATTATCATGATATAGTGGTGTTACCTTACCCTGCGCTGTTCATTATCATGATACAGTGGTGTTACCTTACCCTGAACTGTTCATTATCATGATATAGTGGTGTTACCTTACCCTGCGCTGTTCATTATCATGATATAGTGGTGTTACCTTACCCTGCGCTGTTCATTATCATGATACAGTGGTGTTACCTTACCCTGAGCTGTTCATTATCATGATACAGTGGTGTTACCTTACCCTGAGCTGTTCAGTATCATGATACAGTGGTGTTACCTTACCCTGAGCTGTTCAGTATCATGATACAGTGGTGTTCTCACCATGCGCTGTTCATTAGCTCCAGTATCATGATATAGTGGTGTTATCTTACCCCGCACTGTTCATTATCTCCAGTATCTGACGACTGAATCCACATTTGGCTTGCTACAGACACAGGAAGAAAAGCAGGCTTTAGATATAAAACAGATTACTTGAGATCCTGACATGGGTCTGATTAACAAAGAACATACACTTTATAATAAACAAATTAACTCATTTCAGATCCTTCAACAGGTAAGTCCACACAAACCATTTTATTGCAGGACAAAATCACAGGAAGCAATGATTCTGGTCTTCAATTTTTTTATTTTTTTAAGACAAAGACCATTTCAAATAGCTAATATAAAAAACCCCGAGCTGACAAGGTAAAAATCTGTCGTTCTGCCCCTGAACAAGGCAGTTAACCCACTGTTCCTAGGCCGTCATAGTAAATAAGAACTTGTTCTTAACTGACTTGCCCTAGTTAAATAAAGAATACAAATTAAAATAAATAAAAAGTACTACTCTGAAGCAGGATGAGTTGGGACTTCTTCACTCCAGAATGAATAGCACCAAACTAAAGCTTTCATTGAGCAAGTTTCAACTCCTATTGGTTTCACAGGACCCACTTCTAAATTGTCTTTTAAGAAATGGAGGGAAAACTAATAAAGATCCATATCTAAAATAAAAAACCCAGTGAGTGAAAAGGGAGAGATGGGATTCACAGGGGACTAGGTTTAAACTACTCTGAAGATATCTGTTCATCTGTGAGCAGCAGCAATCAATAGGTGTATGAAGAAGTAGGAGGGTAGAAGAACCGTGTGTGTGTGTGTGTGTGTGTGTGTGTGTGTGTGTGTGTGTGTGTGTGTGTGTGTGTGTGTCTGGGGGGGGAGGGGGGGGGGGAAAATCGCACTGCTCTGTGAGAAGAACATTATTGATTTTAGATTAGCCTCAATTCTGTTGAAATGTATGCAATACCCATTGTCCTTATCTACTAGATTGGCAGAGTATATAGGCCAACTGTTACCTCTTGAAGTTATATAGGCCAAAAACAAGCCTCAGTTTATTGTCCATGTATGTTATGCATAGTATTTATTTACGATTAGCTGCAATTATATTCAAGTCCTTTTCTATTACATTTTTTTTTTTTTTGTAATCTTTATTTAACATGGCAAGTCAGTTAAGAACAAATTCTTATTTACAATGATGGCCTACCAGGGAACTGCCTCATTCAGGGGCAGAATGACAGATTTTTACCTTGTCAGCTCGGGGATTCGATCTTGCAACCTTTCGGTTACAAGTCCAACGCTCTAACCACTAGGCTACCTGCCGCCCCCATTCTATTCCATTAATTAAGTACACAGACCAAACAAACACACAGGTTTATTGCCCTGTTATGATCGAGTGACACCTACGTACCTCTTTATTGCCCTGTTATGATATAGTGACACCTACGTACGTCTTTATTGCCCTGTTATGATATAGTGACACCTACGTACCTCTTTATTGCCCTGTTATGATATAGTGACACCTACGTACCTCTTTATTGCCCTGTTATGATATAGTGACACCTACGTACCTCTTTATTGCCCTGTTATGATATAGTGACACCTACGTACCTCTTTATTGCCCTGTTATGATATAGTGACACCTACGTACCTCTTTATTGCCCTGTTATGATATAGTGACACCTACGTAACCTCTTTATTGCCCTGTTATGATATAGTGACATCTACGTACCTCTTTATTGCCCTGTTATGATTGAGTGACACCTACGTACCTCTTTATTGCCCTGTTATGATTGAGTGACACCTACGTACCTCTTTATTGCCCTGTTATGATTGAGTGACACCTACGTACCTCTTTATTGCCCTTCATGAATAGCATGACTGGACTCCTGTTGATGGTCGACTTCAACCTGGAGGTTATAAGGACAGTCCATAAGTCACACAATACAACCTGCCATCTTCCACGTGTGTGTGTGTGTGTGTGTGTGTGTGTGTGTGTGTGTGTGTGTGTGTGTGTGTGTGTGTGTGTGTATAAAGGTGAGTTTTACCTGTGCTCCAGTGTGACAGCCTTGGGACAGGTATTCTCCAGCTCTCCAGATTCAGCTAGTTCCTACAACAGGTATCAACACTGAGATGGGTCACTGGATCACTGCAGAGGCCCTTTGTTCTACTGTACCTACACACTAACACACACACCTACAGTCTGAATCACACTAACACACACACCTACAGTCTGAATCACACTAACACACACACCTACAGTCTCAATCACACTAACACACACCTACAGTCTCAATCACACTAACACACACACCGACAATCTCAATCACACTAACACACACACACACACACCTACAGTCTGAATCACACTAACACACATACACCTACAGTCTGAATCACACTAACACACATACACCTACAGTCTGAATCACACTAACACACACCTACAGTCTCAATCACACTAACACACACCTACAGTCTCAATCACACTAACACACACACCTACAGTCTCAATCACACTAACACACACACCTACAGTCTCAATCACACTAACACACACACCTACAGTCTCAATCACACTAACACACATACACCTACAGTCTCAATCACACAAAAACACACACACACCTACAGTCAATCACACAAAAACACACACACACCTACAGTCAATCACACAAAAACACACACACACCTACAGTCAATCACACAAAAACACACACACACCTACAGTCAGAATCACACAAAAACACACACCTACAGTCTCAATCACACTAAAACACATACCAACAGTCTGAATCACACTAACACACACACCTACAGTCTGAATCACACTAACACACATACCAACAGTCTCAATCACACTAACACACACACCTACAGTCTGAATCACACTAACACACACCTACAGTCTCAATCACACTAACACACACACCGACAATCTCAATCACACTAACACACACACACACACACCTACAGTCTGAATCACACTAACACACATACACCTACAGTCTCAATCACACTAACACACACACCTACAGTCTCAATCACACTAACACACATGCCAACAGTCTCAATCACACTAACACACATACCAACAGTCTCAATCACACTAACACACACACCTACAGTCTCAATCACACTAACACACATACTAACAGTCTCAATCACACTAACACACATACCAACAGTCTGAATCACACTAACACACATACCTACAGTCTCAATCACACTAACACACATACCTACAGTCTGAATCACACTAACACACATACACCTACAGTCTCAATCACACTAACACACATACCAACAGTCTCAATCACACTAACACACATACCTACAGTCTGAATCACACTAACACACATACACCTACAGTCTCAATCACACTAACACACATACCAACAGTCTCAATCACACTAACACACATACACTACCGTTCAAAAGTTTGTGGTCACTTAATAATGTCCTTGTTTTTTAAAGAAAAGCTCATTTTTTGTCCATTAAAATAACATCAAATTGATCAGAAATACAGTGTAGACATTGTTAATGTTGTAAATGACTATTGTAGCAGGAAACGGCAGATTTTTTTATGGAATATCTACATAGGCGTACAGAGGCCCATTATCAGCAACCATCACTCCTGTGTTCCAATGGCACATTGTGTTAGTTAATCCAAGTTTATCATCTTAAAAGGATAATTGATCATTAACCTGTTGGGGCTAGGGGGCAGTATTTTCACGGCTGGATAAAAAAACGTACCCGATTTAATCTGGTTACTAATCCTACCCAGTAACTAGAATATGCATATACTTATTATATATGGATAGAAAACACCCTAAAGTGTCTAAAACTGTTTGAATGGTGTCTGTGAGTATAACAGAACTCATTTGGCAGGCAAAACCCTGAGACATTTTCTGACAGGAAGTGGATACCTGATGTGTTGAATTACCTTTAAGCCTATGCCATTGAAACACACAGGGGTTGATTAATGTTTTGGCACTTCCTATTGCTTCCACTAGATGTCACCAGCCTTTACAAAGTGTTTTGAGTCTTTTACTGTGAGATCTGACCGAACAAGAGCCATGGAACGGTGATGGCCGATTAGACTCTGGCGCGCGAGTTCATGTTGGGTACCCTCGTTCCAATACGTTATAAAAGAGAATGCATTCGTCCACCTTGAATATTATTCATGTTCTGGTTAAAAAAGGCACTAATGATTTATGCTATACAACGTTTGACATGTTTGAACGAACGTAAATATATTTTTTCCCCTCGTTCATGACGAGAAGTCCGGCTGGCTTAGATCATGTGCTAACAACACGGATCTTTTTGGATATAAATGATGAGCTTTTTTGAACAAAACTACATTCGTTATGGACCTGGGATTCCGGGAAGTGACATCTGATGAAGAGAATCAAAGGTAATGGATTATTTACATAGTATTTTCGATTTTAGATCTCTCCAACATGGCCGTTTGTCTGTATAGCAAAGCATATTTTTCTGGGCGCAGTGCTCAGATTATTGCAAAGTGTGATTTCCCAGTAAGGTTCTTTTTAAATCTGGCAAGTTGATTGCGTTCAAGAGATGTAAATCTATAATTCTTTAAATGACAATATAATATTTTACCAATGTTTTCTAATTTTAATTATTTAATTTGTGGTGCTGACTTGACTGCCGGTTATTGGAGGGAAACGATTTCCTCAACATCAATGCCATAGTAAAACGCTGTTTTTGGATATAAATATGAACTTGATAGAACTAAAAATGCATGCATTGTCTAACATAATGTCCTAGGAGTGTCATCTGATGGAGATTGTAAAGGGTTAGTGCATCATTTTAGCTGGTTTTATGGTTTTGGTGACCCTGTCTTTGAATTGACAAAACATTCCACACAGCTATTGTCAATGTACTCTCCTAACATAATCTAACTTTATGCTTTCGCCGTAAAACCTTTTTGAAATCGGACAACGTGGTTAGATTAAGGAGATGTTTATCTTTCAAAGGGTGTAAGATAGTTGTATGTTTGAAAAATTTGAATTTTGACATTTATTTGGTTTCAAATTTGCCGCTCTTGAAATGCACCTGCTGTTGATAGGGTGCACCACGGGTGGCACGCTAGCGTCCCACATAGCCCCAAGAAGTTAAAAAACCCTTTTGCAATTATGTTAGCACAGCTGAAAACTTGTTCTGATTAAAGAAGCAATAAAACTGGCCTTCTTTAGACTAGTTGAGTATCTGGAGCATCAGCATTTGTGGGTTCGATTACAGGCTCATACATTTCTTCTGAAACTCGTCAGTCTATTCTTGTTCTGAGAAATGAAGGCTATTCAATGCGAGAAATTGCCAAGAAACTGAAGATCTCGTACAACGCTGTGTACTACTCCCTTCACAGAACAGCACAAACTGGCTCTAACCAGAATAGAAAGAGGAGTGGGAGGCCCCGGTGCACAACTGAGCAAGAGGACAAGTACATCAGAGTGTCTAGTTTGAGAAACAGACGCCTCACAAGTCCTCAAGCTTCATTAAATAGTACCCGCAAAACGCCAGTCTCAACGTCAACAGTGAAGAGGCGACTCCGGGATGCTGGCCTTCTAGGCAGAACGCCAGTCTCAACGTCAACAGTGAAGAGGCGACTCCGGGATGCTGGCCTAATGTCTATAGACTCGTTACAACTTCAACTCGCTACAAGTGGTTTTGTCCGTCTGTGACCACGAGAAAGTGGTCTTGTCAATTCTACGAAATAGTTTTGTAATTTTCCCTGTGGAGCACGTTAAATCCACCTGAGACCATCACAGTGAGATGAAAGTGTTATTGTTGCGTCCGCTGGAGTCTCCCCTTTCATATGCGCCATTACAAAGCACAGCTATGAGGTTCACAGACACAGGAAATCCTTCCTTTGTCTGGATAGGCCAGAAAATGTCACTTGTCGCTCCCCATGCAAATGGACGATTTCCTGTGTCTGTGAACCTCACAGCTGCGCTTGTAATAGTGCATATGAAAATCGGGACAACCAGCGCCTTTAGGGAGTGTAAAGCAATTGATGTTGCAGCGTTCACAGAGCCCACTGTACACAGAAATATCGGTCGGAACCAGTCCAGAACTGCTCAGTCCCGCCAATTTATTTTAATTTTTTTTACAAATCGAATGATTCCCTTCGCCATTGTAGTAGTTGGGATTCGGTTTGATTGTGGTGAATCAAATCCTGGGAATTAAAATAATATTTTGTGAGTAGCGAACAGTAATAGGAAAACATTTTAGTAGCTTCCCTTTTTGGATTATGTTGCTGTAAAACTTGTTTGGTAGATACTTCAGGTTGATCTGGGCACGTATTTAAATGGGACACTGCAATTTAATAGCTGCTAGTCAGCCTGCAGTGAACACATCTAAAAGGTAAGAAAAAATATGACTCAAGTACATTTCCTGAAGACAATGTGATTTGATTTGATTTGTACTTGCGTCAGCTGTCTAAATATATTTGCATGCTAGATTGTGTTAAATGTAGAATTCAAGCTGAATAGAAGCTGAAGCAGATCAACACAGTAAAGACAGTGCCTGATTACTTTAATAGAATGCTATACATAGAACATCCCATTATGAAGAGTGACAGATCAATGCCCTCTAACTTGGCTGGGACATGCTTTCAATAGTGCTATCTATCCAACTGCTGAAACCAATGTAGTTCATTAGGAGGGTATCCTGACCAGGACTCAAACCCTGGTCTCTGTCATTCCAAAACCATTACACCAAAAGGCTCAAATCTCTAGGTGAGGTCTCTAGGTGTTATACCAAGGTTATTTAGTATTTTTACAAGGGTTCCATTTTTCATTTTGTTGTTGTCCATGTTTGTTTTGTTTTCGCTCGCCTCAGTTCTCTGGAAAAGAGAAATGTGTAGGGCTAAATGTGTGTTTAACATTACTCACCTTGACAATGTCCAGTCCCCCAACGAGTTCTCCGTTAACGTAAACCTGAGGGTAGGTGGGCCAGTTGGAGAAGGTCTTCAGCCCCCCTCTCACTTCCTCGTCTGACAGGATGTCAAAACTGCTGAACTGGATAGCGTGGTCCTTGAAAAGCGCCACTATCTGACGGCTGAAACCTGGGTGATGGGGAGAACAGTGTGTTTGTAACCTGGTATAAGACAGGTACATGGCTGTTATACTGGATAGCATGGTACTTCAATAGAACTACAATCTGACGGCTGAAACCCTGAAGAGAAATCGACGGGTTGTTAGTTAAATGTTATTGTATGTTAACAGGAACAACAGTCAGGATATTAAATCAGGTTGTTAGTTAAATGTTATTGTATGTTAACAGGAACAACAGTCAGGATATTAAATCAGGTTGTTAGTTAAATGTTATTGTATGTTAACAGGAACAACAGTCAGGATATTAAATCAGGTTGTTAGTTAAATGTTATTGTATGTTAACAGGAACAACAGTCAGGATATTAAATCAGGTTGTTAGTTAAATGTTATTGTATGTTAACAGGAACAACAGTCAGGATATTAAATCAGGTTGTTAGTTAAATGTTATTGTATGTTAACAGGAACAACAGTCAGGATATTAAATCAGGTTGTTAGTTAAATGTTATTGTATGTTAACAGGAACAACAGTCAGGATATTAAATCAGGTTGTTAGTTAAATGTTATTGTATGTTAACAGGAACAACAGTCAGGATATTAAATCAGGTTGTTAGTTAAATGTTATTGTATGTTAACAGGAACAACAGTCAGGATATTAAATCAGGTTGTTAGTTAAATGTTATTGTATGTTAACAGGAACAACAGTCAGGATATTAAATCAGGTTGTTAGTTAAATGTTATTGTATGTTAACAGGAACAACAGTCAGGATATTAAATCAGGTTGTTAGTTAAATGTTATTGTATGTTAACAGGAACAACAGTCAGGATATTAAATCAGGTTGTTAGTTAAATGTTATTGTATGTTAACAGGAACAACAGTCAGGATATTAAATCAGGTTGTTAGTTAAATGTTATTGTATGTTAACAGGAACAACAGTCAGGATATTAAATCAGGACATAATTGCAGATGAGTTTGGTCAGCAGCATGTTTGTTACCCTCATATTATAGGGGACATTTGGAAACAAATGAACAAGACATGAAGTTAAAAGGTAAAATAAAGATGGTCCCAAACCCTAGCCTGGTATCATCACATTCATTAAGTAATATGTGTAACACTGATAAGTGTATGTGTGTGTATAATATATATATATTCATTTTTATTTTATCAGTGTTACACATATTACTTCAAATGAATGTCATATATATACAGACACACTCACAGAGCATTGGGAAAGTATTCAGACCCCTTGTCTTTTTCCACGTTGTTATGTTACAGCCTTATTCTAAAATGGATGTGTTATACACAATACCCCATAATTACAAAGCGAAAACAAGTATTTGATTTTGAAAATGTATTAAAAAAAAGGTCAACTGACATTATTTACCTAAGTTTTCAGACCCTTTGCTATGAGACTCAAAATTGCGCTCAAATGCATCCTGTTTCTATTGATCATCCTTGAGATGTTTCTACAACTTGACTGGAATCCACCTGTGGTAAATTCATTTGATTGGACATGATTTGGAAAGGCACACACCTGTCTATATAAGGTCTCACAGTTGACAGTGCATGTCAGAGCAAAAACCAAGCCATGAGGTCGAAGGAATTGTCAGTAGAGCTCCAAGACACGATCGTGTCGAGGCAAAGATCTGGAGAAGGGTATCAACACATTTCTGCAGCATTGAAGATCCCAAAGAACACAGTGGCCTCCATCATTCTTAAATGGAAGAAGTTTGGAACCACCAAGACTCTTCCTAGAGCTGGGTGCCCGGGCCAAACTGAGCAATCAGGGGAGAAGGGCCTTGGTCAGGGAGGTGACCAAGAACCTGATGGTTACTCTGACAGCGCTCCAGAGTTCTTCTTTGGAGATGGGAGAACCTTCCAGAAGGACAACCATCTCTGCAGCACTCCACCAATCAGGCCTTTATAGGAGAGTGGCCAGACGGAAGCCACTCCTCAGTAAAAGGCACATGACAGCCTGTTTGGAGTTTGCAAAAAGGCACCTAAAGGACTCTCAGACCATGAGAAACCAGATTCTCTGGTCTGATGAAACCAAGATTTAACTATTTGGCCTGAAAGCCAAGCATCACGTCTGGAGGAAACCTGGCACCATCCCTACGGTGAAGCATGGTGGTGGCAGCATCATGCTGTGGGGATGTTTTTCAGCTGCAGGGAATGGGAGGCTAGTCAGGATCAAGGGAAAGATGAACATAGCAAAGTACAGGAAGATCCTTCATAAAAAAACTTTTCCAGAGCGCTCAGGACCTCAGACTGGGGCGAAGGTTCACTTTCCAACAGGACAATGACCCTAGGCACACAGCCAAGACAACACAGAAATAGCTTCGGGACAAGTCTCTAAATGTTCTTGAGTGACCCAGCCAGAGCACGGACTTGAACCCGATCGAACATCTCTGGAAAGACCTGAATGTAGCAGTGCAGCAACGCTCCCCATCCAACCTGAGAGAGCTTGAGGGGATCTGCAGAGAAGAATGGGAGTAACTCCCCAAATACAGGTGTGCCAAGCTTGTAGCATCATACCCAAGAAGACTTGAGGCTGTAATTGCTGCCAAAAGTTATTCAACAAAGTACTGAGAAAAGGGTCTGAATACTTATGTAAATGTGATATTTCAGTTTATTAAAAAATAATTGTAAACTGTTTTTGCTTTGTCATTATGGGGTATTGTGTGTAGATTGATGAGGAAATGAGAAGACATTTTTTTTGTCAATTTTAGAATAAGGCTGTACAAAATGTGGAAAAAGTCAAGGGGTCTGAATACTTTCCAAATGCAGTGTATCTATTGTAACAGCTCTTTTTCTATCTTACTACTGACATGGGTCCACATTGGCATGGACAGGATCACTGTTAAATATGAGGCAGGTTATGCATTATGTCCTTGATACTTGGGTGTGAGTCAGTGTTTGAGAAGAGACTGTGATAGAGGGGAATAGAGAGATGGAAACGAGAGAGGGGGAGGGAGAGAGCGAGCGAGAGAGAGAGAAAGAGAGGGGAGAGCGAGTGAACGACAGCAAGAGAGGAGAAAGAGGGAGAGAGGAAAACGAGGAAGAGAAGAGAAAGAGGGAGAGGGAGAGGAGCGCGAGAGATTAAGAAAGAAAGAGAGAGCGAGTGAAAGACAGCAAGAGAGAGGAGAAAGCGAGGGAGAGAGGGAGAGGAGAGCGAGCAAGAAAGCGAGAGGCAGAGAAAAAGAGAAGGAAACAGAAAGAGGGAACAGGAGTGGGAGGAGGGGAGCCGTGATATGTTGCCTGCATGTAGAGCCTGCAGTGAAACTCTCATTCTGATACTTCATTCATTCATGTGGGAATTCATTATAAAACAGCTAGAGGCCACTAACTAATGGTTATTCAGCTACATGCCACTATATTAACTTGTTTCTACTACACCAGGCCCAGCTGCTTTCTCTGGCTAGAGGCTCTCTATCCTAGACCCAGACACGCACGATTGATTGGCGAGGGGTTGTTCCCCCTCTCTCCTTTTCCTAAAGGGTCAGGGGGATCGCGCACCGCAGACAGACGATACAGCTCCAGGAAAAAGGAACATAAAAAGCTGATTTCTTATTTCAAGGAAAGTTAGGTTATTATGCACACACACACACACACAAACACACAGAAAGAGCGTGTAATGTGTTAGGAACATGTGTTTTACATGGTGTATGAGTGTGTAACCTTTAAATTCAGGTCTAGAGGGCTTCTTTAAACAACTAGCGAGGTCGTAGTCACAGCCTCACGCGGTTTGGTGGAGATTAGATTCAACTAGAGTTCACAAACACTACAACTTGGCTTCTTTAAAGATGAAAAATATTTAGAGATACATTTCAGGATGAGGTGAAAAGTAACACTTACAGGTTTAGATTTGAAAAACTAAAATGTAACGTTTGACGTTCGGCAAACTGCCTTGAACCTAATACTGATGCTTCTAATCAGCGGCGTGGTTGGGAGTGGAACCTCAACCCTGTACAGTGTAATGTCCTCCTCCACCAGCAGGCCTGCCTCTCCTCCTCCTCCACCACCACCACCACCACCACCAGACCTGCCCCTCCTTCTTCACCACCACCAGGCCTCCTCCTCCACCACCACCAGGCCTCCTCCTCCACCACCAGGCCTCCTCCTCCACCAGGCCTGCCTCTCCTCCTCCTCCACCACCACCACCCAGCCTGCCTCTCCTCCTCCTCCACCACCACCCAGCCTGCCTCTCCTCCTCCTCCACCAGGCCTGCCTCTCCTCCTCCACCACCACCAGGCCTGCCTCTCCTCCTCCACCACCACCACCACCAGGCCTGCCTCTCCTCCTCCACCACCACCACCACCAGGCCTGCCTCTCCTCCTCCACCACCACCACCAGGCCTGCCTCTCCTCCTCCACCACCACCACCAGGCCTGCCTCTCCTCCTCCTCCACCACCAGGCCTGCCTCTCCTCCTCCTCCACCACCACCACCAGGCCTGCCTCTCCTCCTCCACCACCACCACCACCACCAGGCCTGCCTCTCCTCCTCCACCACCACCACCACCAGGCCTGCCTCTCCTCCTCCACCACCACCACCACCAGGCCTGCCTCTCCTCCTCCACCACCACCACCACCAGGCCTGCCTCTCCTCCTCCACCACCACCACCACCAGGCCTGCCTCTCCTCCTCCACCACCACCACCACCAGGCCTGCCTCTCCTCCTCCACCACCACCACCACCAGGCCTGCCTCTCCTCCTCCACCACCACCACCAGGCCTGCCTCTCCTCCTCCACCACCACCACCAGGCCTGCCTCTCCTCCTCCACCACCACCACCAGGCCTGCCTCTCCTCCTCCACCACCACCACCAGGCCTGCCTCTCCTCCTCCACCACCACCACCAGGCCTGCCTCTCCTCCTCCACCACCACCACCAGGCCTGCCTCTCCTCCTCCACCACCACCACCACCAGGCCTGCCTCTCCTCCTCCACCACCACCACCACCAGGCCTGCCTCTCCTCCTCCACCACCACCACCACCAGGCCTGCCTCTCCTCCTCCACCACCACCACCACCAGGCCTGCCTCTCCTCCTCCACCACCACCACCACCAGGCCTGCCTCTCCTCCTCCACCACCACCACCACCAGGCCTGCCTCTCCTCCTCCACCACCACCACCACCAGGCCTGCCTCTCCTCCTCCACCACCACCACCACCACCAGGCCTGCCTCTCCTCCTCCACCACCACCACCACCAGGCCTGCCTCTCCTCCTCCACCACCACCAGGCCTGCCTCTCCTCCTCCACCACCACCAGGCCTGCCTCTCCTCCTCCACCACCACCACCACCAGGCCTGCCTCTCCTCCTCCACCACCACCACCACCAGGCCTGCCTCTCCTCCTCCACCACCAGGCCTGCCTCTCCTCCTCCTCCACCACCAGGCCTGCCTCTCCTCCTCCTCCTCCACCACCAGGCCTGCCTCTCCTCCTCCTCCTCCACCACCAGGCCTGCCTCTCCTCCTCCTCCTCCACCACCACCACCAGGCCTGCCTCTCCTCCTCCACCACCACCACCAGGCCTGCCTCTCCTCCTCCACCACCACCACCACCAGGCCTGCCTCTCCTCCTCCACCACCACCACCACCAGGCCTGCCTCTCCTCCTCCACCACCACCACCACCACCACCACCAGGCCTGCCTCTCCTCCTCCACCACCACCACCACCAGGCCTGCCTCTCCTCCTCCACCACCACCACCACCAGGCCTGCCTCTCCTCCTCCACCACCACCACCACCAGGCCTGCCTCTCCTCCTCCACCACCACCACCACCAGGCCTGCCTCTCCTCCTCCACCACCACCACCACCAGGCCTGCCTCTCCTCCTCCACCACCACCACCACCAGGCCTGCCTCTCCTCCTCCACCACCACCACCACCAGGCCTGCCTCTCCTCCTCCACCACCACCACCACCAGGCCTGCCTCTCCTCCTCCACCACCACCACCACCAGGCCTGCCTCTCCTCCTCCACCACCACCACCAGGCCTGCCTCTCCTCCTCCACCACCACCACCAGGCCTGCCTCTCCTCCTCCACCACCACCACCAGGCCTGCCTCTCCTCCTCCACCACACCACCACCAGGCCTGCCTCTCCTCCTCCACCACCACCACCACCAGGCCTGCCTCTCCTCCTCCACCACCACCACCACCAGGCCTGCCTCTCCTCCTCCACCACCACCACCACCAGGCCTGCCTCTCCTCCTCCACCACCACCACCAGGCCTGCCTCTCCTCCTCCACCACCACCACCAGGCCTGCCTCTCCTCCTCCACCACCACCACCAGGCCTGCCTCTCCTCCTCCACCACCACCACCAGGCCTGCCTCTCCTCCTCCACCACCACCAGGCCTGCCTCTCCTCCTCCACCACCACCAGGCCTGCCTCTCCTCCTCCACCACCACCAGGCCTGCCTCTCCTCCTCCACCACCACCAGGCCTGCCTCTCCTCCTCCACCACCACCAGGCCTGCCTCTCCTCCTCCACCACCACCAGGCCTGCCTCTCCTCCACCAAGTCTCCTCTCTCACACCAACACACACAGGCAGACCCACAACCCCCCTCTGTCTCTCTCTAATTATCAGGCCTGGCCCCTGTGTGTTTTCCACAGCGGGAGCCTGTTCATGAAGACCACACACACACACACACACACACACACACACACTTTACCACAGCGGGGTTCCTGGGGGGATCCCTTCATGAAGAGCATGCAGGGTGCTGCGTTGATCAGTCTCTTCAGACGCTCATTAAGGTCCTCTTTAGGGGGCTCCGCCCCTGGCCCGCCCAGCCCCCCCGAGCTGACCGACAGCCTCTGGACCTTATTGGTCAGCTCTGGGGCATGAGCGCCGTCCAGCCTGTCAATCTTCTGGCCACCCTGAGACCCACCAGAGGGTGGGGGAGAAAGAAAAATAACATTAATATTTTAACGCAATGGTTTTTCTTTTTGTTTGCATGTTTGTATTATTCTAGAGGAGGGTTGAGAGAGAGGCAGAGATCAAGAAAGAAAGCGTGAGAGGCCGAGAAAAAGAGAGAGGCAGAGAGAGAAAGAGAGAGAGAGGCAGAGAGAGAAAGACAGAGAAAGAGACAGAGGCAAAGAAAAAGAGAGAGAGAGAGAGAGAAAGAGAGAGAAAAAGAGAGAGAGAGAGAGAGAGAGAGAGAGAGGTTCAAGGACAGGAGTCCTCTCCCAGTTAAATGTTTGGCATGTTAAATCATCAGTGAAGGCCTGACAGAAGGCCTGATGATACTAACTGTGGAGAAGCTGTAAACTAGGTTATAGTTCCAAAGTTCCACAGACATGCGACTAACAGAAATTGAATAATGTGTCCCTGAACAAAGGGGGGGTCAAAATCAAAAGTAACAGTCAGTATCTGGTGTGGCCACCAGCTGCATTAAGTACTGCAGTGGATCTCCTCCTCATGGACTGCACCAGATTTTCCAGTTCTTGCTGTGAGATGTTACCCCACTCTTCCACCAAGGCACCTGCAAGCTCCCTGACATTTCTGGGGGGAATGGCCCTGGTCCTCACCCTCCGATCCAACAGGTCCCAGACGTGCTCAATGGGATTGAGATCCGGGCTCTTCGCTGGCCATGGCAGAACACTGACATTCCTGTCCTGCAGGAAATCATGCACAGAACGAGCAGTATGGCTGGTGGCATTGTCATGCTGGAGAGTCATGTCAGGATGAGCCTGCAGGAAGGGTACCACATGAGGGAGAAGGATGTCTTCCATGTAACGCACAGCATTGAGATTGCCTGCAATGACAACAAGCTCAGTCCGATGATGCTGTGACACACAGCCCCAGACCATGACGGACCTTCCATCTCCAAATCGATCCCACTCCAGAGTACAGGCCTCGGTGTAACTCTCATTCCTTCGATGATAAAGGCGAATCCGACCATCACCCCTGGTGAGACAAAACCGCAACTCATCAGTGAAGAGCACCTTTTGCCAGTCCTGTCTGGTCCAGCGACGGTGGGTTTGTGCACATAGACGACGTTGTTGCTGGTGACGTCTGGTGAGGACCTGCCTTACAACAGGCCTACAAGCCCTCAGTCCAGCCTCTCTCAGCCTATTGTGGACAGTCTGAGCACTGATGGAGGGATTGTGCGTTCCAGGTGTAACTCGAGCAGTTGTTGCCATTCTGTACCTCTCCCGCAGGTGTGATGTTCGGATGTACCGATCCTGTGCAGGTGTTGTTACACGTGGTCTGCCGATCAGCTGTCCATCCTGTCTCCCTGTAGCGCTGTCTTAGGCGTCTCACAGTACGGAAATTGCAATTTATTGCCCTGGCCACATCTACAGTCCTCATGCCTCCTTGCAGCATGCCTAAGGCACATTCACACAGATGAGCAGGGACCATGGGCATCTTTCTTTAGGTGTTTTTCAGAGTCAGTAGAAACTGCCTCTTTAGTCTCCTAAGTTTTCATAACTGTGACCTTAATTGTCTACTGTCTGTAAGCTATTAATGTCTTAACGACCGTTCCACAGGTGCATGTTCATTAATTGTTTATGGTTCATTGAACAAGCATGGGAAACAGTGTTTAAACCTTTTACAATTAAGATCCAAAAGTTATTTGGATTTTTACGAATTATCTTTTAAAGACAGGGTCCTGAAAAAGGGAAGTTTCATTTTTAGTTGAGTTTATATATAAATACATACACAGTTGAAGTCGGAAGTTTACATACACCTAAGCCAAATACATTTAAACTCAGTTTTTCACATTTTCCTGACATTTAATCCAAGTAAAAATTCCCTGTTTTAGGTCAGTTAAGATCACCACTTTATTTTAAGAATGTGAAATGTCAGAATAATAGGAGAGAATTATTTATTTCAGCTTTTATTTCGTTCATCACATTCCCAGTGGGTCAGAAGTTTACATACACATCAATTAGTATTTGTTAGTATTTGGTAGCATTGCCTTTAATCTTCCCACAGTAAGTTGGGTGAATTCTGGCCCATTCCTCCTGACAGAGCTGGTGTAACCGAGTCAGGTTTGTAGGCCTCCTTGCTCCCACACACTTTTTCAGTTCTGCCCAAAAATGTTCTATAGGATAGAGGTCAGGGCTTTGTGGTGGTCACTCCAATACCTTGACTTTGTTGTCCTTAAGCCATTTTGCCACAACTTTGGAAGCATGCTTGGGGTCATTGTCCATTTGGAAGACCCATTTTGTGACCAAGCTTTAACTTCCTGACTGATGTCTTGAGATATTGCTTCAATATATCCACATAATTTTCCTGCCTCATGATGCCATCTATTTTGTGAAGTGCACCAGTCCCTCTTGCAGCAAAGCACCCCCACAACATGATGCTGCCACCCCCGTGTTTCACGGTTGGGATAGTGTTCTTCGGCTTGCAAGCGTCCCCCTTTTTCCTCCAAACATAACGATGGTCATTTTGGTCAAACAGTTCTATTTTTGTTTCATCAGACCAGAGGACATTTCTCCAAAAAGTACAATCTTTGTCCCCATGTGCAGTTGCACACCGTAGTCTGGCTTTTTTATGGCGGTTTTGGAGGAGTGGCTTCTTCCTTGCTGAGCAGCCTTTCAGGTTATATCGATATAGGACTCGTTTTACTGTGGATATAGATACTTTTGTACCAGTTTCCTCCAGCATCTTCACAAGGTCCTTTGCTGTTTTTCTGGGATTGATTTGCACTTTTAGCACCAAAGTACGTTCATCTCTAGGAGACAGAACGCGTCTCCTTCCTGAGCGGTATGACGGCTGCATGGTCCCATGGTGTTTATACTTGCGTACTATTGTTTGTACAGATGAACGTGGTACCTTCAGGTGTTTGGAAATTGCTCCCAAGGATGAACCAGACTGGTGGAGGTCTACAATTTGTTTTCTGAGGTCTTGGCTGATTTCTTTTGATTTTCCCATGATGTCAAGCAAAGAGGCACTGTGTTTGAAGGTATGCCTTGAAATACATCCACAGGTACACCTCCAATTGACTCAAATGATGTCAATTAGAATATCAGAAGCTTCTAAAGCCATGACATCATTTTCTGGAATTGTCCAAGCTGTTTAAAGGCACAGTCAACTTAGTGCATGTAAACTTCTGACCCACTGGAATTGTGATACAGTGAATTATAAGTGAAATAATGTCTGTAAACAATTGTTGGAAAAATGACTTGTGTCGTGCACAAAGTAGATGTCCTAACCGACTTGCCAAAACTATAATTTGTTAACAAGAAATTTCTGGAGTGGTTGAAAAACGAGTTTTAATGACTAACCTAAACTTCCGACTTCAACTGTATGCACACACACACAAAATACATGACCAAAGGTATGTTGACACCTGCTCGTCGAACATCTCATTCCTAAATCATGGCCATGATATAGAGTTGGTCCCCCCTTTGCTGCTATAACAGCCTCCACTCTTCTGGGAAGGCTTACCACTAGATGTTGGAACATTGCTGCCGGGACTTGCTTCTATTCAGCCACAAGAGCATTAGTGAGGTCGGGCACTGATGTTGGGGCGATTAGGCCTGGCTCGCAGTCGGTGTTCCAATTCATCCCAAAGGTGTTTGATGGGGTTGAGGTCAGGGCTCTGTGCAGGCCAGTCAAGTTCTTCCACACCGACCTCGACAAACCATTTCTGTATGGACCTCTCTTTGTGCACGGAGGCATTGTCATGCTGAAACAGGAAAGGGCCTTCCCCAAACTGTTGCCACAAAGTTGGAAGCACAGAATCGTCTAGAATGTCATTGTATGCTGTAGCGTTAAGATTTCCCTTCACTTGGACTAGCCCAAACTATGAAAAACAGCCCCAGACCATTATTCCTCCTCCACCAGACTTTACAGTTGGCACTATGCATTGGGACAGGTAGCATCCTCCTGGCATTCGCCAAACCTAGGTTTGTTCATTGGACTGCCAGATGGTGAAGCGCGATTCATCACTTCAGAGAACGCGTTTCCACTGCTCCAGAGTCCAATGGTGGCGAGCTTTACACCACTCCAGCCGACCATTGGCATTGCGCATGGTGATCTTAGGCTTGTGTGCGGCTGCTCGGCCACAGAAACCCATTTCATTAAGCTCCTGATGAACAGTTCTTGTGGTGACGTTGCTTCCAGAGGCAGTTTGGAACTAGGTCGTGAGTGTTGCTAATGAGGACAGACGATTTTTACGTGCTACAGCACTCGACAGTCCCGTTCTGTGAGATTGTGTGGCCTACCACTTCGCAGCTGAGCCGCTGTTGCTCCTAGACGTTTCCATTTCTCAATAACAGCACTTACAGTTAAACGGGGAATTTGACCAACTGACTTGTTGGAAAGGTGGCATCCTATGTCAGTGCCACGTTGAAAGTCACAGCTCTTCAGTACAGGCCATTCTACTGCCAATGTTTGTCTATGGAGATTGCATGGCTGTGTGCTCGATTTTATATACCGGTCAGCAACGGGTGTGGCTGAAATAGCCAAATCCAATAATAGATTTGGCCAAGTAGTGTAAATTAGTTTTTTACAATACTTGACTCACCTTAAAGAAGAGGAAGGTCGGGACTGAGGCAATAAGACTCACCTTAAAGAAGAGGAAGGTCGGGACTGAGGCAATACGATTCACCTTAAAGAAGAGGAAGGTAGGGACTGAGGCAATACGATTCACCTTAAAGAAGAGGAAGGTCGGGACTGAGGCAATAAGACTCACCTTAAAGAAGGGGAAGGTAGGGACTGAGGCAATCAGACTCACCTTAAAGAAGGGGAAGGTAGGGACTGAGGCAATCAGACTCACCTTAAAGAAGAGGAAGGTCGGGACTGAGGCAATACGATTCACCTTAAAGAAGAGGAAGGTCGGGACTGAGGCAATAAGACTCACCTTAAAGAAGGGGAAGGTCGGGACTGAGGCAATAAGACTCACCTTAAAAAAGGGGAAGGTAGGGACTGAGGCAATCAGACTCACCTTAAAGAAGAGGAAGGTCGGGACTGAGGCAATAAGACTCACTTTAAAGAAGAGGAAGGTCGGGACTGAGGCAATAAGACTCACCTTAAAGAAGAGGAAGGTCGGGACTGAGGCAATAAGACTCACCTTAAAGAAGATGAAAGTCGGGACTGAGGCAATAAGACTCACCTTAAAGAAGAGGAAGGTCGGGACTGAGGCAATAAGACTCACCTTAAAGAAGAGGAAGGTCGGGACTGAGGCGATCTCATATTTCTCTGATACCTCTGGCACTGCTTCTGCCTCCAGCTGTAAGACAGAGAGGAGGGAAGGAGGGAGGGAGGGAGGAAGGGATGGAGGGAGGGAGGGAGAGAGAGAAGGGAAGGGGGAGGAAGGGATGGAGGGAGAGAGAGAGAGAAGGGAAGGAGGGATGGAGGAAGAGAGAGAGAAGGGAAGGAGGGATGGATGGAGAGAGAAGGGAAGGAGGGAGGAAGGGATGGAGGGAGAGAGAGAAGGGAAGGAGGGAGGAAGGGATGAGGGAGAGAGAGAAGGGAAGGAGGGAGGAAGGGATGAGGGAGAGAGAGAAGGGAAGGAGGGAGGAAGGGATGAGGGAGAGAGAGAGAAGGGAAGGAGGGAGGAAGCGATGGAGGGAGAGAGAGAAGGGAAGGAGGGATGGAGGAAGAGAGAGAGAAGGGAAGGAGGGATGGAGGAAGAGAGAGAGAAGGGAAGGAGGGAGGAAGGGATGGCGGGAGAGAGAGAGGAGGGAGGAAGGGATGGAGGGAGAGAGAGAAGGGAAGGAGGAAGGAAGGGATGAGGGAGAGAGAGAAGGGAAGGAGGAAGGAAGGGATGAGGGAGAGAGAGAAGGAGGGAGGGAGGAAGGGATGAGGGAGAGAGAGAAGGGAAGGAGGGAGGAAGGGATGAGGGAGAGAGAGAAGGGAAGGAGGGAGGAAGGGATGAGGGAGAGAGAGAAGGGAAGGAGGGAGGAAGGGATGAGGGAGAGAGAGAAGGAGGGAGGAAGGGATGAGGGAGAGAGAGAGGAGGGAAGGAGGAAGGAAGGGATGAGGGAGAGAGAGAAGGAGGGAGGAAGGGATGAGGGAGAGAGAGAGGAGGGAGGAAGGGATGAGGGAGAGAGAGAGGAGGGAGGAAGGGATGGAGGGAGAGAGAGAAGGGAAGGAGGAAGGAAGGGATGAGGGAGAGAGAGAAGGGAAGGAGGGAGGAAGGGATGAGGGAGAGAGAGAAGGGAAGGAGGGAGGAAGGGATGAGGGAGAGAGAGAAGGGAAGGAGGGAGGAAGGGATGAGGGAGAGAGAGAAGGGAAGGAGGGAGGAAGGGATGAGGGAGAGAGAGAAGGGAAGGAGGGAGGAAGGGATGAGGGAGAGAGAGAAGGGAAGGAGGGAGGAAGGGATGAGGGAGAGAGAGAAGGGAAGGAGGGAGGAAGGGATGAGGGAGAGAGAGAAGGGAAGGAGGGAGGAAGGGATGAGGGAGAGAGAGAAGGGAAGGAGGGAGGAAGGGATGAGGGAGAGAGAGAAGGGAAGGAGGGAGGAAGGGATGGAGGGAGGGTGAGAAGGGAAGGAGGGAGAGAGAGAAGGGAAGGAGTGAGGAAGGGATGGAGGGAGGGAGAGAGAGAACAAAGCAAGGGAAGAGGAAGGGAGAAAGAGATGGAGTGAATGAGGGAGGAAGGGAATGAGGGAGAGAGAGAGAGAGAGGACAAAGCAAGGGAAGAGGAAGGGAGAAAGAGATGGAGTGAATGAGGGATCATCCACACAATGTTGATAACCCTTTGTTCCCTTTCCAAGCCATCAAACAATGTCTGCATCCACACATGAAGAACCCCACTGCACCCCACTGAATTTCCCCTCAACACTAGGTTTATTTAGCCAGGAGGCATCACCCTTCAGGGAGAAAATAAAGCACACATTCACCACTTTGATATGTCTAACAAGCAAGACAAATGAGAGAGCAGAGCAGTAGCATCTCCTGCTCTGCGCGGGGTGCTGTGATCTGTGATTGGTGATGGATAGTTGCTTTGTTCTTGATAGTGGTGGCAATCCACCAGGACCAAATTAAAGGAACTAGTGTGACCACACACCTCAAACTACCAGAGGAATAAAATAGTTCAAGTTTGCATTTACTTTAAAATTATATATATATATCATGTTCAAGTCAATTCAATGTGTAAAAACAATAGGCTACATGTGAGGAAACACAATGATGTTTCTGATTTCAACAGGGGTCACTTTAAAAAAGGTCAAGTTAACTGCCGTCCAACACTGGACCATCACACAAACAGGGCTTTTGAAGGTTTCTATTTCACCATGAATCTCCAGAAACGCCCCCCCCCCCAGGCAGAGGAAAGAAAACCAACATTGATGCACAAATTGACCCAGAGATTGTTTAATCATATTTAGCTAGCACATATTGAAATCCATAAATCACTGAGCCAGCTTGGCGCAGCCAGCCATTACAGACAGGCGATTACAGACATCACTTATTTCCTGCCTGGAGCAAACTCTGCTGTTTGTGTTCCTGATCCATGAGGCAGGGCATTATGGCTGACAGACACTTATAGGCTATATGAACACAACCTACATTAATGCTGGGAAATATAGCTATGAGGATGGTAACATATAGTCACTAAATATTTATAGTAAAATGCTTGTTTCCATTTGATATGGGTAATAACGGTGCTATTGATTGGTTAGAGACAACATAGGCTGGTACAGAAACAACAGACTCATATTGGAGTATGTAGGAATATTGTTCATAGTTGGAAAAAATAACTTGAAACACAAATTAAGAAAATAGCTGTTTTCCAGTGTACAATATGTAGGATCAAATATCAATCTACTGCTCTTGGATATATTCTTCATTCCATTCCTTTACTTTTGTGTGTATTGTTGTGAAATTGTTAAGATATTGTTAGATATTACTGCACTGTTGGAGCTAGAAACACAAGCATTTCGCTACACCCGCAATAACATCTCCTAAATATGTGTATGTGACCAATAACATCTGCTAAACATGTGTATGTGATCAATAACATCTGCTAAACATGTGTATGTGACCAATAACATTAGACAAATAACATGTGATTTAAAATGACACCATATTCTCTATATACCTAGTGTACTACATTGCACCTGTGGGATCTGGTCAAAAGCAGTGCACTATGAAAGTAATTCTACATCTCTTCAGAATACTCTAAAATCTCAGGATATAAAATAAATGTGGAAAAAACTGGAGAAATAAATAATAAAAATAATACTAACTTATGATCTACAGCAATCTTTTAAGTGGACCACAACATATCAAATATTTAGCGTGCTTAATGAGGGACAACAAATATATAAAGCTAAATAAATGTTAAACAAAAAAAATAAGTTAACTATAAATAAATGTTAAACAAAAAAAATAAGTTAACTAGGCACTCAACAATACGAAAGCTGATCCACTTAAATGGAATAATCTTCCCATAAATCTTACAGGTAGAATAAACCTCTTCAGAACGGCATGGATCCTAAAGTTTTTATATTTATTCTGGGTAATACCAATCACCCCACCGAAGACATAAAAAAATTATTTAAGTATGCTTGGCCATAATATACTTTATATGACCAAATAAAACTCTGAATTAAATGGAAGGTTTTACATCTTCCTAAGTCTGAGGGAGGTTTAAACCTCAGCCTGTCCAACTGACAACCTCTTACAAAAAAATATGAACAATTGGATCTTGGGGTTTTGCAATGAGCATATTACCGCCACACCAGCAGGCATGAGTCAAGTCAAATTCCAAAAAAATCCATGTGACCGTTGAGTCATGGTAATCTGCTTTAATACACTCTGGACATGCTTTGGTAGTACCCAACTTGCTAACTACCATCATGTCCTAATGGCCTGGTACTCAGGGCTCTATTGTCCCTCCATCAGGTCCTAATGACCTGGTACTCAGGGCTCTATTGCCCCTCCATCAGGTCCTAATGGTCTGGTACTCAGGGCTCTATTGTCCCTCCACCAGGTCCTAATGACCTGGTACTCAGGGCTCCATTGTCCCTCCATCAGGTCCTAATGGCCTGGTACTCAGGGCTCTATTGCCCCTCCATCAGGTCCTAATGGTCTGGTACTCAGGGCTCTATTGCCCCTCCATCAGGTCCTAATGGCCTGGTACTCAGGGCTCTATTGCCCCTCCATCAGGTCCTAATGGCCTGGTACTCAGGGCTCTATTGCCCCTCCATCAGGTCCTAATGGTCTGGTACTCAGGGCTCTATTGTCCCTCCATCAGGTCCTAATGGTCTGGTACTCAGGGCTCTATTGTCCCTCCACCAGGTCCTAATGACCTGGTACTCAGGGCTCTATTGCCCCTCCATCAGGTCCTAATGGCCTGGTACTCAGGGCTCTATTGCCCCTCCATCAGGTCCTAATGGTCTGGTACTCAGGGCTCTATTGCCCCTCCATCAGGTCCTAATGGCCTGGTACTCAGGGCTCTATTGCCCCTCCATCAGGTCCTAATGGCCTGGTACTCAGGGCTCTATTGCCCCTCCATCAGGTCCTAATGGTCTGGTACTCAGGGCTCTATTGTCCCTCTAACCACTCTGATATAAATGCAAATGCATTCTAAAATCACATCAAACACTTATCATTAAAACAGTTGGCCTATCTTACATTTAAAACTCACCTCACTGTGATGATCAATTTGAAGACAGAAGTTCAACAGCAGGTTGAAACAGAGTAAAACATGATTGTTGTGGATGTTGTTTAAAAGCCTAACACAACGAAATGGACAACGCTTTCTAAGGTGATAAATCATTCAAAAACACTCACGCATATTTTACCTTATGCCTATAGGCTTATGAGCCCAAGCCCCCCCACCCAAAAAACTGAATTAAATTGATGATTTTGCCGTTATACAATACATAGCCTACTGCATATTACCATGGCAGAAAAACATTTTTTTTTAAAACCTGATTTAAGATGTCTTTGGTACATAATTGGTCTAGTCTATACTCCAGATGAAATGAAGTAACCTTTTGCTACGCTGTAAAATGTCTATCCATGAGTCAGGGAGAGAACATATAGCCCTAAGCCATGCTGTTGGTTCATTGATTGTTCACGGCGGCTTACAGTTAACCTACACTTAGTGAATTAGTATTTGATGTAGAATAGTCTAGTAATAGGGAACATTTTATATTTTCAGAATTAATTGGGTGACATATTACCTTTAGCTATACAGAATATCTCACCGCCGTGTGTTTCCATCTCCTCCTCTCTCTCCTTTAATCCTTTCTGGAGTGCACAGTCACATATTACCTTTAGCTATACAGAATATCTCCTCCTCTCTCTCCTTTAATCCTTTCTGGAGTGCACAGACGGGCTGTCAACAGTTTAGTGAAATGTGTTTCCTTGCGAACAGATTTGACTTTGTTTCCTGAATTGAAGCACTAGGTAGCTGCAGGAACAAGGTTGGAGAGCCCATGGCATACAGAGTTTGAGTGGAATATCACCTGTCAGGCAGCGAGAACATGTAAACAGTGGTGGATACATGGAGTGAAATAAGGGTTCTTCTATTTATTTCTCAGCTGCTCATAATATGCTCCGCTATAAAACCCAAGTAGCCTACAAAACGGACCGGTGGGAAAGCTGGCCGTCGCTATTTACTATTAGAGTGCATACAGATGACAGGTATTTCCCCTCTGTCCCCTGTTCCTGCCCCCTGATCCCTGTTCCTGCCCCCTGACCCCTGTTCCTGATCCCTGATCCCTGTTCCTGCCCCCTGATCCCTGTTCCTGCCCCCTGTTCCGGCCCCCTGTTCCTGCCCCCTGATCCCTGTTCCTGATCCCTGTTCCTGCCCCCTGATCCTGCCCCCTGATCCTGTTCCCTGTTCCTGCCCCTTGATAATGGGCCATTCAAAATCGAAACTCAGTTTACATATTACCAAAGACAAGATTAAATTGAGAATAGTCTGGTGGGTGAAAATATGACCACTTGATGAGAGAACAGCTGTGCAGCCTGAGGCAAGGAACAAGAACACAAGCTTTTTCCTTCTACTTTCTCAAATCATCAATAGTCTTTTGTTCCACCATGCAGCCTATACAGGTTTTGATTTCTGAGAAATTCTAAAGGTTTGTATCATTCAAAACTAAAGCTGCGAAATAAATCTAAAACTAGTAAATATGACCTGTTTCAAATTGTCACTTTTACACTCAACATAGCCACTTCCTATGCTCACTCGCTCCATAACGGTATCCAATTTAACATCACTACATGTAACATCCATCACAAGGTATAGTATGTGTATCAGGCATCATGTAACATACATCACAAGGTATAGTATGTGTATCAGGCATCATGTAACATCCATCACAAGGTATAGTATGTGTATCAGGCATCATGTAACATCCATTACAAGGTATAGTATGTACCTTGACAAACATGGCGTGTTTGTTCTCCTTGGCCAGCTCTCCCATCACATCGTTCATCTGACTGCACTGAGGGGCCCATGCTGCCTGGAAGTGGACCACCGTAAGGAACCTGGTGGAACAGAGAAGTCACATTAGATTGGAATGGTGTAAGGCCGTAGGTGCACCGGTGAGGCTCATGGAAGAGACAGGTGTCAGATCTCAGCATAGCAATAGGTCTAAAACAGCACAACTTTATAGTGACACACAGATTCATATGCTAAAGATGTGGGACATGCATGCACTTGCCAGCTACTGTCTACCATCTATAGGCTGAGCTAATTGACACTGTTGACATCCATTAATTCTTACTTCCCATACACTGATGATCATGCACGAGATCACATGACTAGGACACTGGATCATAACAGGTCTTCTGGAATTCAACATTATTTTTTTATAGCCTACTTGTAATGATGGATTTCAAAAGCACAATAACTGAATGGACCTAGTTAGCTACCTAATTCTGAAATGGGCAGGCACCTGATGTTATGTAGGATAACACTAGTCATGTCTGATAAAGGGGGGTTAATCTCTCCCTTTCTTATAAGGGCTAGACCTAACGTTACATTATCAGGCATAGTATATAATGTCTGCCTAATAGAAAGGCTCACTAGGCTCTGCCATTTCGTGACAAGAATTCCACATGAGTTCAAGACACAAGAGCCTGACTGTTTATATCAGGTAAACACATCAGCGTGTACAATGATCAATTACATTCACACCATGTACAATAAACATGTATGTTATTAGCTAGCTAGATGTCCCAAGTTCGTTGTCGTCCCGACGACATGCTAAAGCAAATATCCGCTAAAATAGCTAAGCTAGTTAGTTGCACTTTAATTTGGAGCAGCTAGCTAGATAACGTTAGTTAGTTAACGTTCCCTAACATGGTGAAGCTACATGGTGAAGCTAGCTAGCTAGCTTTCGATATAACAGAAAAGTAGCTATCATAACAAGCTGAATATCACATGAGGCATATTTGAATGAAAACCATTCAATGGCTAATTACTTAAATGTCATGTTATTAAATTATGCACATACTTGCCAGCCTTTGATAGCAAGTCCTCAAACTGCTGCGAGGATGTTGCCTCCACAAAATTCGCCATGTTTTCAGACGTGTGTAATCGCTTACCGAGCGATTGGCAGAAGATACAAACCTTCCTGTTCTGCTTGTTAACACTGAGCTGAACGGGGGTCGGAACGCAGTCATGGTTATATTTAAACCCTGCGCTAGATATGGGTCTGAAAACGTACCTCCATGCAGGGATGGGATATACCACTGTACTCCAAAATGTGGACTACAGTGGCATATCACATCCATGAATGTAGGTACATTTTCCCGAACCATATCTCACCTTGCTCCGAAGTTAATGTAAACGATGACTTTGTTCCGACCCCAGTGCAGCTCAGTGTAAACAAGCTAATGGTACAGTCGGTATATTCTAGCAACTATATGGATGGAACAAGACATAACTACCTACACAGAGTCGGTCTATGACTGATCTATGAACTAAAAATGAATAAGCAACATGTAAAATACAAACATAGCTATATTATTGTTTAATTGCACAATATTGTTAATTCTAATGGAGAAAATGTATTGAGCATGCATTTGGTAGCGGGAAGAAGAGAAAAAAATGTCATTTGTCCTCATATTCCACAAACAAATAAATTCAATCAATCGTATTTAATAAAGCCCTTTATACATCAGTAACTGTGACAAAGTGCAATACAGACAGACCCCCTCTACTTGAAATTCAGGTTGGCTGTCTATCATTGGGAGTCTTTCAATGAGACACTTTCAAAAGTCAGAAGCAGAGAAATCAAGAGGTTGTTGTGTCCTTGCGGTAGAAAAGCGAACTGGAAGTAAAATAGCTAACCAGCTAACAAGGTAGCCAGAGATTTAATCGTTTTGTAGCCACTACTAGTTGTAATTTCATTGATTTATTTTTTATATTGCAGCCGGACGTTTCTGAAAAGACCTCGTTAGTATTAACTAACTAGCTAGCTAGCTAACTGGACGTGTAGCATTTGTTTGCCTGCCTGCCAGCTAGCTAACGTTACTGTTACCTTTGACATTTTTGTTATTAAATTCAGTCGATAGATTTAAATAATAATAATAGTAGGTATAATAATTTTCCACAACCATGGAATATATGACACCCCTCCAGAAGAAGAGACGCCACGAAGGAGACCTTCAACCCTGGAGAGATTGTCAGGCGGTATGAAGCTAACCTTCCTTAGACACTTTTATTTCCCTTGAAACCCGACGTTGAATTGCGTTGAATTCTAGTTAAGGCGGAAATTAGCGATAAAAATAAAAAAATGTATTCAACAATATTCTGGATTGTAGAGGCCGTGAGAGGAAACTTCCCTGATTTTTCAAGGGCTCGTTTCTGTCCGACGAAGAACTCAATGCAATTCAACGTCGTGTTTCCAGACAATAACGTTAATAGTAGCCTATTTGCTTTAGTGAAAACATTGTTGCTATTGGTGTATTTATAGTTTAGTTAACACCAGTCTATAGCTGTCCAGTTGGCTTGTTGCTATTTTTAGGCTAAATCATTTAATAGTGATTTATTGGTTATCACATGTGCAATGTGTATTTGTATTGCTACTAGTTTAGCTAACCTTGCATGCATATTTAGTTGTATGGGAGCTAGCTAGCTAAGTTTACAACATTTTAAAAGCCCGTGTAACTATGAATACGTGCTACACAGTCTCTCATGAAGAAACGTGCTCCTAGTACATTAACTAAGTGAATGAATGCATGCCTATAACAATTTAACTAACTAAATCGATCATTACCTGTCATGTTATACAACTATGCTGCATTGTTTTGAATCCTCAGAAACGACTGTGCAACAGAGTTGGAGTCTGCATCCAGGTTGAACATGGCGGGATGGTGACTGACAGTGCCATGGATACATGGGATGCCAGCATGCAACAGCAGAGTGTCCCAAACAGCAACAGCGGTGTCAGCATCAACCACCCAGCCTCTAACATGGTAGATATGCGTATTCAACTATTTTGGGATCTTTGTTGCTACAGTCAAGGCCAAAGGAGTTAGCCTCCCACATGCATTGCAGGAGTGTTTTTATGGTCCATGTTTTCCTCCTAAATGATGATGCTGTAGTAGTAATAAATGTTCATAGGTCAAGCAGTAAGAGATACTAGGCGTACCCATGACCCCATGCTTCCTCAACATCTTATCTCTAAGTTGTAGCCTTAGCTATCTTTATGACAGTTTCTCTCAATGTTGGTGATGTCAAGGAAGCAATAACTGTTTGGGAAATTGCATCTCATCCTCAAATGTTTTATTGCAGAACTACAATATGACAATCCATTAAATAATCAAGTGAAATTCTTGCCGTAATAACCCTCCAGGCTCGTGTTTTCTCTTGTACAGGTCTATGCAGTCCAAGGCAGCCAACGTTGTAATCGGTGCCTGGCAGGGGAGCCTGTAAGTAGTGTCCTGATTCTGATTTTTGCCTGAACATATCCCAGTAGTGTGGATGACTGATATCATATGTCAGTGTGTAGGCCAAACTCAGCATTTTGTAGAAGTCATCCAGAAACACCAAAACAATGGGATTTAACAGCTATAGCACATATTAACAAACATTCCTTATGTTAATATGGGATATTATGTCTCTTACTTTGGGGATAATTGTTGCACCTACAAAATCAACATAATAAAAGATGCCCGTTTTAGAAGGGTTGACTAAAGAACCTACCATATTGACCATGGAGCGCTTTGCTCTTCATGCTCACCTTGGGCCGAGTCAGCATTCTGGACTTTCTAATGTGAAAAGGGTTAATCAGTCCCTCCAGGTTTCTGCAATGACTTTTTGTTGTTGTTGCTAAATCAACAATTCCCTGCATATTATGCGAGGGCTTGTAAATTTGAGCAATCACTGCACTCTTTCCACGTGCAACGGTCAAATCATCGCAATATTGTCACATAAACCAGGCCCATCACCGCAGTACAAAAATAGGGCTTGCAATTTCAACCAATCTGAGTACATTTACTGCATAATATAGTTAAATGAAGCCACACATCAACAAATCCCCCCCCCAGCACAGTTTCACAACAAATTGGACTAAATCAGAGCATATTGCCATGCAAAATGTCAAGGTTGCCGCAGCAAAATCAAGCTGTTTGCCCTGCAAAAAATCCCATCAAAATGCTGGAGGGACTGGTTAATGAACATGACATGGGTTTCAGTCCCAAATGGCACCCTATTCCCTATATGGTGCACTACCCTATTCCCCACATAGTGCACTATATAGTGGAGAGGGTGCTATTTTGGGATGCTACCATCATGTAAAGGGTTTGTTCCATAAAGATTACCTGTGTCACATAATGAGTCTCTTCTCAGGGGCACATTAACCACATCATGGGGTATTGATTGGTTATCGTCATGATCAGAGATCGTTTGAAGAACTGAAGGGTCCTTGAGGATGAAGAGATTGATTGATTGATTGATTGCTTGATCAAGCCATTGTGTATGTGGCTGTGAACGTTTTATCAGTGTGCCTTGCCTTTTCTTGCTTTTAACCACAAGCACTGTATTGCTTCATGTATAGCCTCACATGTTTACACTACCTAACACTGGTATGGGGAAAATGGCTACTAACCAGACAGTAGACATGATCATTTCATACTGTCTTACTAACATTCTGTTTGAATGGAAAGATAACCACTACAGTGTAGTCTACATACAACCAAAAGGAATGAGCCATCAAGCCACCATTAATACTGTAACTTTATAATGTAATGTGGATACTCATTTAAAGTCAATGGATCTATTCAAAAAAATGACTTATTGTCCCAGTATCAAGACTGCTTCTAAAGCTGCCAGAAAATATACATGTAAATAATAATATTGAAAAGTAAAAACTTTTAAAAGTTATATCATTATTAACCTTTTTGAAATGGATAATCCTGTCTGCAAATATATTTTTGTGAAATACATATTTTATATATTTTTCTAAAATGTAATTGGCTGAATATAAAATAAGAAGTTTGTAACAATATTTGTGCTAATCGTTTAATTTTGGATAGTGTCCTGAATTTAGTGTTAATCTCATGGACATTTTCAGCCAGTTTTAAATAGTTTGATCTACACTTGAAATGTAGGGCTGTTTGACAATGATTTGTCTATTTCCCACTAGATTTGGTTTTGTGTTGTCTTACAATGATTTGAAGCCAGTTTCCACCTTGCCAAGCAGTGATTTTTATGCAAGGAATAGACAATAGTTGATGCTGTTAAATTTCAGGTTATGACTCAATGTAATAGTTTATTTTTAGTACAAGAAAAGCAACTTTCAATAAAGTATGATTTGATGAACAATGTGTGGACATTTAGATGTGTTTTTGTGACTACTGTTTCTTCGTTGTTATTCAATACCTTTTTTATATGAAGCTTATTTCCACATGTCATCTATTCATGGGCTTCTGCTGCCTGCTGTACATTGTGTGGATCTTTACCCTACGACAGTCTGGTATGTTTACTAGTGAATTATATGTGAACAGCATTTATTCTGTTACATTTGTCTCTCTTGTTTGAGGATATGTTTTGTTCCATATTACTGCTAGCTGTGTTTGGTTCACATGTCTCATGTCAGGAGGTAGCATATACTGTAGCTATCATCCCTATTCTTATCCATGGACTTTAACTAGATCACACATTTTCAGGCCACTTCTCTATTCCAGTATTTTTCAACTCCCCTGCCTTCTAGAACGTTAGCATGCGCCGTATCCTATCCTTCTAGAATGTTAGCATGCGCCGTATCCTATCCTTCTAGAATGTTAGCATGCGCCGTATCCTATCCTTCTAGAACGTTAGCGTAGTCCGTATCCTATCCTTTAGAACGTTAGCGTTGTCTGTATCCTATCCTTCTAGAACGTTAGCGTAGTTTGTATCCTATCCTTCTAGAATGTTAGCATGCTCCGTATCCTATCCTTCTAGAACGTTAGCATCCTCCGTATCCTATCCTTTAGAACGTTAGCGTTGTCTGTATCCTATCCCTCTAGAACGTTAGCGTAGTTTGTATCCTATCCTTCTAGAACATTAGCATAGTCTGTATCCTATCCTTCTAGAACGTTAGCATCCTCCGTATCCTATCCTTTAGAACGTTAGCATTCTCTTTTGGGTGTTGTATCTTACCCTTTATGATAGTTTCCAGTCCACCTCATATGATACGAAGTGATTGGCAGTTATAATGCCATGATGAATGATATATTCATAGATATCAGGGTATCAACATTATGGCTCAACAGATGCAATAGGGGAGGGCTAAAGTTTTGAGGAAAGTCAACCAGGATGGATTAATGAGTATTACCCTTACAATCTCCCCTGTCCTCCCCCAGTACAGCCCAGTGTACTAGCAAGAGAAATCCATGTGTTCTCACACAAAGCTAGACCTGAGGGAAATGGCTCTGAGGGCCTAGATTTTCAATAATGTAAGACAATAAAGCTTAAGCTTGAAACCTGCTGCAATATGCTACAAGTGTAAAGAGCTTAGCTGCTAATAAAATGGAAAAGAGAAATACCTCCAACTCATATTGGGAGATCAAGTATGCCCCAGAAGAGCCCTTCATGAAGACGTAATGAGCAGGGTGATGATATAGTCTGCGTCCAAAAATGGCACCCTACATAGTGCACTACTTTGGACCAGGTCCCATAGGGCTATGGTCCAAAGTAGTGTACTATGTAGGATATAGGGTGACATTTGGGATGGATGCAGGCTTCACGCAGACCAACCCTGACAAGTATCATTTTATGGATGTGGAATTATTTTGATTTCCTTAGGGATGTTTTGGACAATTGCACTTTTCATGTTCCCTTTCGGTCCCCTCTATTTTCTCCTGATCATCTGACTGGTCTGACTGCTACTGACACCCTGGTCTGACTGCTACTGACACCCTGGTCTGACTGCTACTGACACCCTGGTCTGACTACTACTGACACCCTGATCTGACTGCTACTGTCACCCTCGCCGTACTGCTACTGACACCCTGATCTGACTGGTCTGACTGCTACTGACACCCTGGTCTGACTGCTACTGACACCCTGGTCTGACTGGTCTGACTTCTACTGACACCCTGGTCTGACTACTACTGACACCCTGGTCTGACTGCTACTGACACCCTGGTCTGACTACTACTGACACCCTGGTCTGACTTCTACTGACACCCTGATCTGACTGCTACTGACACCCTGGTCTGACTGGTCTGACTGCTACTGACACCCTCGTCTGGCTGAGTTGCCATGCTTCTCCACAGGGAACCAGACAGATGTAATGGTTTCTCTGCGGAACAGCACTAGGTCAGACTCCTGGAATCTGACCTGCTTCTCCACAGGGAACCAGACAGATGTAATGGTTTCTCTGCTGAACAGCACTAGGTCAGACTCCTAGAATCTGACCTGCTTCTCCACGGGGAACCAGACAGATATAATGGTTTCTCTGCTGAACTGCACTAGGTCAGACTCCTGGAATCTGACCTGCTTCTCCACGGGGAACCAGACAGATGTAATGGTTTCTCTGCTGAACAGCACTAGGTCAGACTCCTGGAATCTGACCTGCTTCTCCACGGGGAACCAGACATATGTAATGGTTTCTCTGCTGAACAGCACTAGGTCAGACTCCTGGAATCTGACCTGCTTCTCCACAGGGAACCAGACAGATGTAATGGTTTCTCTGCTGAACAGCACTAGGTCAGACTCCTGGAATCTGACCTGCTTCTCCACGGGGAACCAGACAGATGTAATGGGTTCTCTGCTGAACAGCACTAGGTCAGACTCCTGGAATCTGACCTGCTTCTCCACGGGGAACCAGACAGATGTAATGGTTTCTCTGCTGAACAGCACTAGGTCAGACTCCTGGAATCTCATCAGCTGATGTACAAATCATCATGGACTAACTTTGTAGTACATTAACATTTTATTGCTTATTTTATTGCCTTATGCAATATGTAGCATTTGAGTATTATTTTTCTATATTTTTTAACTGTGTTTTAGATTCAGTGAATCATTAAGGAATAAGAGATGCTAAGAAAGGTGACAGTTTCTCTTTCTGCTCTTTATTCAACTCTGACCTTTTCCCTTTATGAATGTGTGATTCACTGGATCCCATCTTACAGCATGTCCTCCTACTTTGGTTCAGGCTTTGATCCACAATATTGCATTTAAAGTTCCACCCATGTAGTGCAAGGTGACCCCGCTCTCCATTGTTCCCTATGGGAACTCTATACTCGTGGAGCTCTTTCTTGTCCCTCCCTCAAAAAGTAGTCCCGTTCAGTAACAGAGTTCTACAGAGATGCAGAACAAAAGGTCATGCACAAAGACAGCCTTTTCTACAGTCTTGGTGGGATGGTGCTCTGTTGAACTGTTACAAAACGCTGATCAGTGTTTTGAAGCAAGACGAGGAGAACCAATAACTCTAACTGGTCTATTAATAATTCATAGTGCTGAGCGAGTAGTGATTTTTGAGGCCTGTTTAACTTTGATAATTAAAATATAATCCGTTTTCAATTTTGGTTTCGGAAAAATGTTTTTTTTTTACGTTAAATGCACTGCCATTACTGCTTATCACCCATTAAACATTATTTATTCACATTCATTTAATAAAATATTTCAGTTTTTGTGTATATTAAATGTGTTTTATTTAAAGACTATTTAATTCTAAGTCATCTCATCTCTGTAGCGCTGCTGCCCATGCTTTCTGACAAAATCACTATTTGAGTAGTTCTTCAAAGTAATTAAGCCATACTTTTATGACTGCTGAGTACCAACTATCAATCACTTAGATCATGTATTTTCAGGTAGAGATACCTCCCGAAGAAACTGCCCTCCATCCCCCTATCATGCATTCTCTTTTTTTACAGGCGGACAAGTAGGCGCACAATGTATTATGGTCATTGTAGTTAATTACCACGATTTCTGCGTTAAACTATGTAGAATATTGGCCTGTTGGAAACTACAACTCCCTACTACATCACACAGTTCGGGCTGGATCTGATTTATCTCTACAGAAACTGCAATGTGCACATTGAGCTCACAGAAAACCCCAGAAGGAAATGGAATTCTAATAATTGAACTGACGTTGGTCAATTATAGTAATAAAAAAAAGAAAAATACCCCAGAAGTAGGTTAATCGCTCAACACTAGTAATTAAAAACCATACAATAGCTAACAGTGCATGGTGAATTATATGGTTCCGTCCGACAACAAATTGAACAAAGTAAATATTCCCAATGCGAAGTGTAAAATGACTTCAATTACTGAGCCAATTTGTTCTAATTCACTGTTGTATACAAACACTTAAAACCCTGTCATGGTCATATTTATATAATGAGTGTTCAAAGTACACCTTGAATTCCCCTCCTATTTGACGTGAACCCATAACCAAGGGGGAAACAATTTATAGCGAATTCCAAGGTCATAAACTGTTAAATGGCCAGCAAAAAGACAACACATTGAAGCAAAATCCTTAGTTGCTACATCCATTTTTGGACATACATTTATGATATATACTCATTGATGCTTGAAGAATATAACTTATAAATGCCTCATGAGTGTAGTTCAACTGTCGTACTCCATCACAGGCCAAAATATATGCTCTTTTTACTCCAATGTCTGTAAACAACATAAATGTAAAGATATATATATACAGTTGAAGTCGGAAGTTTACATACACTTAAGTTGGAGTCATTAAAACTCGTTTTTCAACCACTCCACAAATTTCTTGATAAAAAGCTATAGTTTTGGCAAGTCAGTTAGGACATCTTGTCATCCTTGTGCATGACAAGTCATTTTTCCAACAATTGTTTACAGACATTAATTCACTTATAATTCACTGTATCACAATTCCAGTGGGTCAGAAGTTTACATACACTAAGTTGACTGTGCCTTTAAGCAGCTTGGAAAATTCCAGAAAATGATATCATGGCTTTGAAGCTTCTGATAGGTGAATTAACATAATTTGAGTCAATTGGAGGTGTACGTGTGGATGTATTTCAAGGCTTACCTTCAAACTCAGTGCCTCTTTACTTGACATCATGGGAAAATCAAAAGAAATCAGCCAAGACCTCAGAAAAAAATTGTTGACCTCCACAAGTCTGGTTCATCCTTGGGAGCAATTTCCAAATGCCTGAAGGTACCTCGTTCATCTGTACAAACAATAGTACGCAAGTATAAACACCATGAGACCACGCAGCCGTCATACCGCTCAGGAAGGAGACGCGTTCTGTCTCCTAGAGATAAACGTACTTTGGTGCGAAAAGTGCAAATAAATCCCAGATCAACAGCAAAGGACCATGTGAAGATGCTGGAGGAAACAGGTACAAAAGTATCTATATCCACAGTAAAACGAGTCCTATATCGATGTATCCTGAAAGGCCGCTCAGCAAGGAAGAAGCCACTGCTCCAAAACCACCATAAAAAAGCCAGACTACGGTTTGCAACTGCACATGGGGACAAAGATCGTACTTTTTGGAGAAATGTCCTCTGGTCTGATGAAACAAAAATAGCACTGTTTGGTCATAATGATCATCATTATGTTTGGAGGAAAAAGGGGGAGGCTTGCAAGCCGAAGAACACCATCCCAACCGTGAATCACAGGGGTGGCAGCATCATGTTGTGGGGGTGCTTTGTCGCAGGAGGGGCTGGTGCACTTCACAAAATAGATGGCATCATGAGGAAAGAAAATTATGTGGATATATTGAAGCAACATCTCAAGACATCAGTCAGGAAGTTAAAGCTTGGTTGCAAATGGGTCTTCTAAATGGACAATGACCCCAAGCATACTTCCAAAGTTGTGGCAAAATGGCAACAAAGTCAAGGTATTGGAGTGGCCATCACAAAGCCCTGCCCTCAATCCTATAGAAAATTTGTGGGCAGAACTGAAAAGGCCTGTGTGAGCAAGTAGGCCAACAAACCTGACTCAGTTACACTAGCTCTGTCAGGAGGAATGGACCAAAATTCCCCCAACTGATTGTGGGAAGCTTGTGGAAGGCTACCCGAAACATTTGACCCAAGTTAAACAATTTAAAGGCAATGCTACCAAATACTAATTGAGTGTATGTAAACTTCTGACCCACTGGGAATGTGATGAAAGAAATAAAAGCTGAAATAAATCATTCTCTCTACTATTATTCTGACATTTCACATTCTTAAAATAAAGTGGTGATCCTAACTGATCTAAGACAGGGAATTTTTACTAGGATTAAATGTCAGGAATTATGAAAAACTGAATTTTAATGTATTTGGCTAAGGTGTATGTATACTTCCGACTTCAACTGTATATATATATATATATATATATATATATATATATATATATATATATATATATATATATATATATATATATATGGTCTCGAGCCTTGATAAAACTATAATTCTGATATCATGGATGGTTAGTCCTTGCATCCACAGTGCTGTCTATGAATTAGAGAATGGTTACATTTCTCTAGGTCCATCCCTCAGCTTTTTACCAAAACAAAGGTGGGGTGTCCGCTTTGTTATTGTTTTCAACTGCAGATTCTAGCTTTAAAGCAATATTTTTATTGTGTTTTATGAATCAAAGGGTGACATTTTCATTTGTGTACTACTGCAACTTCCCTGTTTTTGATTATTCTTCAGAACCACCCCCATCCCTCCAGGAAATAAAACCATACAAACATGGGTACTGTTTTATGTTAAGGTTATGTACTTAACTGAAATCACCTTTGTCTCTTGCTGTGCTCTTGACAGTAGCTCCCATTTCTCCTTGTGCCCAAAGGAATCCCTCAAGACTTCCTGCAACATACACGGTACCATGAAACTATTTAAGTGGCGTGCCTGTGCAGACCTGTCAGTCACCACCAGTCACATACGACTAACGGCGGTGCTGCTGGAAGGGTTACCAAACACATGAAAGAACAGGACTCCTCTCAGAGAGATATCTTAATGTCAGGCTGAGTGTCAGGACAGGAACAGGTACTGTAGTTTGAACAAAGCTTCAGAGAGGTAAGGCCAAACAGTGGAGGAGAGGAGAGTAGAGACAGAGACTGTTAATGCATAATGTTTTATCTGATCCCAAGGCCCCCATGACGAATAATAAATATATTATGAATTAACAATGGCTTGTGGTGTTCACCTCTGCTCTGCATGCGTTCGGTGGCTTGTTTGCCTTTGAGCATAACCTCTGCTTGTACATTTGTTTGGAGGTGTTTGCAGAGGATTGGCGGCGGTGCACCTTGCTGTTGTTTAAATGTTAAATCAGATCTGTGTCAACGAGGGGAGAAGCTGCGTGCACGGTGGGGTCCCTGGGGAAGGGTGAGAAGTTAAAGGGCGTTAAGATACTGCTCTCTGAGGGAGAGATGTTTTATCACACCACCTGTCATTCCACACGTGTCTAACTAACCTCATTCACCATCTCATCTGCTGTTGCTTCATTTACTTCCTTTATTTACCTGCTTCAGTGGCGATTTTAGCATGTGGCGGAAAATATGCAGCCCGAAGTCAAACGAGAGCGGATACGAATGTAAGTCCAAAAAGTAAATGTTCATTGCTTTAACTAATTATGACAAATGTTGGGAACATGTTGAGCAATGTAATACAAAACAAATTATTTTTTAAATAAGTTACGTTACACTGGCTGACAATTTGTTAGCTTCGCTACTAGCCATAAGAACAGCATAGCATATCATTACAGCAGTTGCTTGTATGCAGTGGTGATTTTAGCATGTAAATCTTGGTGGGTCAAACTCCCCCCACATTTTTTTTAGATGCATGCCAGCATAGACACAACACAACAATAAACAATACATTCATTGCACTATAATGGTGACAAATGGTGCCCACAAACTGTTAGGGCTTACATGATCACTACAGACCCTGGTTCGATTCCAGGCTGTATCACAACCGGCCCTGATTGAAAGTCCCATAGGGCGGCGCACAATTGGCCCAGCGTCGTCCAGGTTTGGCCGGGGTAGGCCGTCATTGTAAATAAAATACAAAATTCTTAACTGACTTGCGTAATTAAATAAAGGTAAAATAAAAATAAATAAAAAATAAAATATTTGCGTAGTTAAAAAACTTCTTTGGGATTGGTGTCCCTTCCACGAGACGGTTGAACTAATGTAGGCCAATGCGATTAGCATGAGGTTGTAAGTAACAAGAACATTTCCCAGGACATTGACATACCTGTGTAAACAAACCTTCAAATGAGCTTCAACGGCATACAACACTCCTTCCGTGGCATCCAACTGCTCTTAAATGCTAGTAAAACGAAATGCATGCTCTTCAACCAATCGCAGCCCGCACCCACCCGCCTGACTAGCATCACTACTCTGGACGGTTCTGACTTAGAATATGTGGACAACTATAAATACCTAGGTGTCTGGCTAGACTGTAAACTCTCCTTCCAGACTCACATTAAGCATCTCCAATCCAAAGTTAAATCTAGAATCAGTTTCCTATTTCGCAACAAAGCCTCCTTCACTCATGCTACCAAACATACCCTCGTAAAACTGACTATCCTACCGATTCTTGACTTCGGCAATGTCATTTACAAAATAGCCTCTACTCAGCAAATTGGATGCAGTCTATCACAGTGCCATCCGTTTTGTCACCAAAGCCCCATATTCTACCCACCACTGCGACCTGTATGCTCTCGTTGGCTGGTCCTCGCTACATATTCGTTGCCAAACCCACTGGCTCCAGGTCATCTATAAGTCTTTGCTAGGTAAAGCTCCGCCTTTTCTCAGCTCACTGGTCACCATAGCAACACCCACCTGTAGCACGCACTCCAGCAGGTATATCCTGTGTGGAAGGGTTACCAAACACATGAAAGAACAGGACTCCTCTCAGAGAGATATTTTAATGTCAGACTGAGTGCCAGGACAAGAACAGGTACTGTAGTTTGAACAAAGCTTCAGAGAGGTAAGGCCAAACAGTGGAGGAGAGGAGAGTAGAGACAGAGACTGTTAATGCATAATGGTCCTGTGTGGCTCAGTTGGTAGAGCATGGTGTTTGCAATGCTATTGTTGTGGGTTTGATTCCCACGGGGGACCAGTACGGGAGGGGGAAAAAAAATGTATGCACTCACTAAATGTTTTTCTGCTCCTGATAAGAGCATCTGCTAAATGACTAAAATGTAAATGTAAAATCTCACTGGTCATCCCCAAAGCCAACACCTCCTTTGGCCGCCTTTCCTTCCAGTTCTCAGCTGCCAATGACTGGAACGGATTGCAAAAATCACTGAAGTTGGAGACTTATATCTCCGTCACTAACTTTAAGCGTCAGCTGTCAGAGCAGCTTACCATCGCTGCAGCTGTACACAGCCCATCTGTAAATAGCCCATCCAACCAACTACCTCCCCCATCCCCATATTTGTTTTTGTTTTTCTGCTCTCTTGCACACCAGTATTTCTACTTGCACATCCTCATCTGCATGTATATCACTCCTTTCTCTTGCATTTCAAAGATGATGGTACAAAAAAATACAAAAGAACATTTTTTTGTATTATCTTTTACCAGATATATTGTGTTATATTCTACTACAATCCCTTCACATTGTGGCCAATGACCACAGATAAAAGCCTTCTTGGATGGGCAGTTCTAATGTAACTCTATGGTAGCACCCAAGGAGCTTGAATTGTTGAGCTCTACCCATAGATTTAGTGGTGACATAGTGTCCCCATGAGTGAGAGAACACTGAGCCAATCACGGCGCAACTAGAGAACATTACCAATCCTTACGCTCCGTATTTCCCGCTGGCTGCCCACAGAAAGCACTGAGCTAGGCTGAAACACTTTGAAACATTTTGGTGCTGCATTACTCTAGAAAGCATAAAAGAGACCATGTTTGTATGCAGCTTTATTAACTCAAATGTATTTTTTTTCATTGTTTGCAAACTGATATGTGACATGTATTATAATGCCGAAATAACATGCAAAACAGGTAACAACAACAACAAAAATAAAGCATTTTTTTTAATGAAAGGTTTTAGCTAAACAGGTGGGGCTCAAAAAAGAGGCCCATCTGCCCTGAATGACTGGTCGCCACTGACCTGCTTTACTTCCCAGAGATGACAGTTCTGACTGACTGACTGACACTGCTGCTGCTGGTCAAATATTCATTAGTGCACACAGACACACACACACACACACACACACACACACACACACACACACACACACACACACACACACACACACACACACACACACACACACACACACACACACACACACACACATACATACATACATACATACATACTGTTACCCCTTTTTAATAGAAGAACACAGTCCGTTTTCTCTGGGAGGGACAGAATGGTCAACAAACAAGAACTGGCTGTGATGTTCTGCATGTCTCTTATGTAATTAGATAACAAACTCTTCAGCTAAACTCGACTATGTGTTTAAATCTGTAGGAATATCTTGCTTAAACAACAGAGATTTTGTTTCTGTCCCAAATGGCACCCTATTCCCTATTTAGTGCACTACTATGGCACCCTATTCCCTATTTAGTGCACTACTTTTGACCAGGGTCTATAGGGTGCCATTTGGGACATAGCCGGGGATTTTCTGATCAAAGCTTTGGTTTCTTAATCTGCCCAATTAATCTATTTATTGCCATGGTTCTAATGAAGATGCAGTCCATATGCCAGTGTCTTTCTCTCTGTCTCTCTGCCATGCTTCTCTTCCACCCCCCAATATGGCTGCAGAAAGTAGGACAAGTCACCACAAGGGGGTTTTGTTTACAGTAATTATGTCTCTGTTTGTTTTTGAGAGATTTCAACGTGCAGAGATATTTAATGTACAACCGCACACATTATTAGACTATAACCAGGTTTCCATTCAACGTTTTTATGCGAGTAAAGTAAATGTCGGATTAAAAAAAATAAGAAGAACAGGCTTAATGGAAACAGCAAATTTTGTCGGTAAACTTTCCAAATGTCGACAAAACAAAATATGGTAGACATGGTGGGATCTTTATGTATCTGGAATATTATTTAGGCTATGTGAGAAATGGCGGTGGAAACGCTTTCGTTGTGCAAATATTGATATAATAACCTTCGTATGGAAGTAAACTTGGAGTCACGCGGTGACATACTGTGTGGTCCTCCCACTATGACTCCTAAAAGCATGCAGTTTATTAAGCTACATATTAAATACCTTCTGATTACCTTCACAGGGTGGTGATGAGCTTGATGCTCTGTTCCAGTAAATGTTGAGGGTCTTATTCTGATCAACGCTTGTCTGCCATTTGACTAAAATATTATCTCAGTCTTTTGTTCATATTTATTCATGTAGACCCGCACTGTATCTGCCAGCTGTTGGCTAGAGCAGGTATCAATACCAGTGGCCACTTTCGCTATATAACACACATTTGTTTGGTAACAAAACCATCAGTAGAGTTGAAAATGGGATGGTAACCCATTTACCTTGTATTTTTTATTTGGTACATAAGAATTTAACTGCAAACGTTGTTTTGATGTGCCCTATGTCATCACACACAGCCTTTTATCCGCAAACTTGTGTCCAAAATACCTCTCACTCTCTTTTCTCCTTCTTTCTCCATCTTGATATCTTGATCACTCCCTCTCCCTCCGTCTCCCTCCCTCCCTCCGTCTGTCTGTCTATCTCTCTCCATCTCCCTGCATATCTCTCTCTCTCCATGTTTCCATCTCCCTCCCTGTCTCTCTCCCTCCCTGTCTCTCTCCCTCCATGTCTCTCTCCCTCCCTATCTCTTTGTCTGTCTCTATCTTCTCTCGCTGCATCTCTCTCTCTCCCTCCCTGTCTCTTTGTCTCTCTCCATGTCTGTCTGTCTGTCTGTCTGTCTGTCTGTCTGTCTGTCTGTCTGTCTGTCTGTCTGTCTGTCTGTCTGTCTGTCTGTCTGTCTGTCTGTCTGTCTGTCTGTCTGTCTGTCTGATCTGTCTGTCTGTCTGTCTGTCTGTCCGTCCGTCCGTCCGTCCGTCCGTCCGTCCGTCCGTCTGTCTGTATCTTCTCTCCCTCCCTGTCTGTCTCTCTCCCTGTCTTTGTCTGTCTTTCTCTTTCCCTCTCTCTATCTTCCCAACCTCCTTGTCTCTCTCTCTCTCTCCCTGTCTGTCTGTCTGTCTGTCTGTCTGTCTGTCTGTCTGTCTGTCTGTCTGTCTGTCTGTCTGTCTGTCTGTCTGTCTGTCTGTCTGTCTGTCTGTCTGTCTGTCTGTCTGTCTGTCAATTCAATTCAATTCAAGGGGCTTTATTGGCATGGGAAACATGTGTTAACATTGCCAAAGCAAGTGAAGTAGATAATATACAAAAGTGAAATAAACAATAAAAATGAACAGTAAACATTACACTCACACAAGTTCAAAAAGAATAAAGACATTTAAAATGTCATATTATGTATATATACAGTGTTGTAACGATGTACAAATGGTTAAAGTACAAAAGGGAAAATAAATAAGCATAAATATGGGTTGTATTTACAATGGTATTTGTTCTTCACTGGTTAACCTTTTCTTGTGGCAACAGGTCACAAATCTTGCTGCTGTGATGGCACACTGTGGTATTTCACCCAGTAGATATGGGAGTTTATCAAAATCGGGTTTGTTTTCGAATTCTTTGTGGATCTGTGTAATCTGAGGGAAATATGTGTCTCTAATATGGTCATACATTGGACAGGAGGTTAGGAAGTGCAGCTCAGTTTCCACCTCATTTTGTGGGCAGTGTGCACATAGCCTGTCTTTTCTTGAGAGCCAGGTCTGCCTTTCTCAATAGCAAGGTTATGCTCACTGAGTCCGTACATAGTCAAAGCTTTCCTTAAGTTTGGGTCAGTCACAGTGGTCAGGTATTCTGGTCCTGTGAACAGAGCCCCAGGACCAGCTTGCTTAGGGGACTCTTCCCCAGGTTCATCTCTCTGTAGGTGATGGATTTGTTATGGAAGGTTTGGGAATCGCTTGCTTTTAGGTGGTTGTAGAATTTAACGTCTCTTTTCTGGATTTTGATAATTAGCGGGTATCGGCTTAATTCTGCTCTGCGTGCATTATTTGGTGTTTTACAGAGGATATTTTTGCCGAATTCTGTATGCGGAGTCTCAATTTGGTGTTTGTCTGATTTTGTGAATTCTTGTTTGGTGAGCGGACCCCAGACCTCACAACCATAAAGGGCAATGGGTTCTATAACTGATTCAAGTATTTTTAGCCAGATCCTAATTGGTATGTTGAATTTTATGTTCCTTTTGATGGCATAGGAGGCCTTGCCTTGTCTCTCAGCTCGTTTACAGCTTTGTGGAAGTGACCTGTGGTGCTGATGTTTAGGCCGAGGAATGTATAGTTTTTGTGAGCTCTGGGTCAACAGTGTCTTGATGGAATTTGTATTTGTGGTCCTGGCGACTGGACCTTTTTTGGAACACCATTATTTTGGTCTTACTGAGATTTACTGTCAGGGCCCAGGTCTGGCAGAATCTGTGCAGAAGATCTAGGTGCTGCTGTAGGCCCTCATTGGTTGGTGACAGAAGCACCAGATCATCAGCAAACAGTAGACATTTGACTTCAGATTCTAGTAGGGTGAGGTCGGGTGCTGCAGACTTTTCTAGTGCCCTCGCCAGTTCGTTGATATATATGTTGAAGAGGGTGGGGCTTAAGCTGCGTCCCTGTCTCACCCCACGGCCCTGTGGGAAGTAATGTGTTTGTATTTTGCCTATTTTAACCGCACACGTTTCCCCCCCAACACCAGTTTCCATCAATTTGTATAGCAGACCCTCATGCCAAATTGAGTCAAAGGCTTTTTTGAAATCAACAAAGCATGAGAAGGCTTTGCCTTTGTTTTGGTTTGTTTGTTTGTCAATTAGGGTGTGCAGGGTGAATATGTGGCCTGTCGTATGATAATATGGTAAAAAAGCTAATTTGACGTTTGCTCAGTACATTGTTTTCACTGAGGAATTGTAGGAGTCTGCTGTTAATGATAATGCAGAGGATTTTCACCAAGGTTGCTGTTGACGCATATCCCACGGTAGTTACTGGGGTCAAATTTGTCTCCACTTTTGTGGATTGGGGTGATCAGTCCTTGGTTCCAAATATTGGGGAAGATGCCAGAGCTGAGGATGATGTTAAAGAGTTTAGCCAATTGGAATTTGTTGTCTGTATATTTGATCATTTCATTGAGGATAACATCTCTCTCCCTCTCTCTTTCTTCCCTGTCTGTCTGTCTGTCTGTCTGTCTGTCTGTCTGTCTGTCTGTCTGTCTGTCTGTCTGTCTGTCTGTCTGTCTGTCTGTCTGTCTGTCTGTCTGTCTGTCTGTCTGTCTGTCTGTCTGTCTGTCTGTCTGTCTGTCTGTCTGTCTGTCTGTCTGTCTGTCTGTCTCACCCTAATTCTAAAATAGCCTTTGCCCTCATGGGGAAGTGGGCAAATGTTCCCACAAGGGAGAATTTTCCTTGTTTTTACTATCCTTGTGGGGACATTTGGGAATTACATGTCCCCATGAGGATACAGTGAGGGAAAAAAGTATTTGATCCCCTGCTGATTTTGTACGTTTGCCCACTGAGAAAGAAATTATCCATCTATAATTTTAATGGTAGGTTTATTTGAATAGTGAGAGACAGAATAACAACAAAAAATCCTGAAAAACACATGTCAAAAATGTTATAAATTGATTTGCATTTTAATGAGGGAAATAAGTATTTGACCCCTCTGCAAAACATGACTACTTGGTACTTGGTGGCAATACCCTTGTTAGCAATCACAGAGGTCAGACGTTTCTTCTTGTGGTCCCACTGTAGCTCAGTTGGTAGAGCATGGCACTTGCAACGCCAGGGTTGTGGGTTTGATTCCCATGGGGGGCCAGTATTAAAAATGTATGCACTCAACTGTAAGTCGCTCTGGATAAGAGCGTCTGCTAAATGACTAAAATCTAAATGTTGTAGTTGGCCACCAGGTTTGCACACATCTCAGGAGGGATTTTGTCCCACTCCTCTTTGCAGATCTTCTCCAAGTCATTAAGGTTTCGAGGCTGACGTTTGGCAACTCGAACCTTCAGCTCCCTCCACAGATTTTCTATGGGATTAAGGTCTGGAGACTGGCTAGGTCACTCCAGGACCTTAATGTGCTTCTTCTTGAGCCACTCCTTTGTTGCCTTGGCCGTGTGTTTAAGGTCATTGTCACGCTGGAATACCCATCCACGACCCACTTTCAATGCCCTGGCTGAGGGAAGGAGGTTCTCACCCAAGATTTGACGGTACATGGCCCCGTCCATCGTCGCTTTGATGCGGTGAAGTTGTCCTGTCCCCTTAGCAGAAAAACACCCCCAAAGCATAATGTTTCCACCTCCATGTTTGACGGTGGGGATAGTGTTCTTGGGGTCATAGGCAGCATTCCTCCTCCTCCAAACACGGCGAGTTGAGTTGATGTCAAAGAGCTCCATTTTGGTCTCATCTGACCACAACACTTTCACCCAGTTGTCCTCTGAATCATTCAGATGTTCATTGGCAAACTTCAGACGGGCATGTATATGTGCTTTCTTGAGCAGGGGGACCTTGCAGGCGCTGCAGGATTTCAGTCCTTCACGGCGTAGTGTGTTACCAATTGTTTTCTTGGTGACTATGGTCCCAGCTGCCTTGAGATCATTGACAAGATCCTCCTGTGTAGTTCTGGGCTGATTCCTCACCATTCTCATGATCATTGCAACTCCACGAGGTGAGATCTTTCATGGAGCCCCAGGTCGAGGGAGATTGACAGTTCTTTTGTGTTTCTTCCATTTGCGAATAATCGCACCAACTGTTGTCACCTTCTCACCAGGCTGCTTGGCGATGGTCTTGTAGCCCATTCCAGCCTTGTGTAGGTCTACAATCTTGTCCCTGACATCCTTGGAGAGCCCTTTGGTCTTGGCCATGGTGGAGAGTTTGGAATCTGATTGATTGATTGCTTCTGTGGACAGGTGTCTTTTGTACAGGTAACAAACTGAGATTAGGAGCACTACCTTTAAGACTGTGCTCCTAATCTCAGCTCGTTACCTGTATAAAAGACACCTGGGAGCCAGAAATCTTTCTGATTGAGAGGGGGTCAAATACTTATTTCCCTCATTAAAATGCAAATCAATTTATAACATTTTTGACATGCGTTTTTCTGGATTTTTTGGTTGTTATTCTGTCTCTCACTGTTCAAATAAACCTACCATTAAAATTATAGACTGATCATTTCTTTGTCAGTGGGCAAATGTACAAAATCAGCAGGGGATCAAATACTTTTTTCCCTCACTGCAGATGACCACACAAACACAGATACAGACACAGACACAGACACAGACAAAGGGAAATGAAATATGTTGCAAGTGAGGATTGAGGCTGTTGAACTCTGATACTTAGCCACCTATAAAGGTCCCTCCCCCTCCTCTTTGTCATTAAGGGAAAGGGAAGGGGGGATACCTCGTCAGTTGTACAACTGAATGCATTCAACTGAAATGTGTCTTTTACATTTAACCCAACCCCTCTGAATCAGAGAGGTGCGGGAGGGCTGCCATAATCGACATCCACGTCTTCGGCGCCCAGGGAACAGTAGGTTAACTGCCTTGCTCAGGGGCAGAACGACAGATTTTTACCTTGTCAGCTCGGGGATTCGATCCAGTAACCTTTCGGGTTACTGGCCCAGCGCTCCTACTAGTTATGGGGTATTGTTTGTAATTTAATAATTTTTACAATAGGGTTGTAACGTAACAAAATGTGGAAGGTGATCAGAATACATTCTGTATGCGGTGAATTTTCGAAACTTTTAGTACAAAACTCTAAACTGGTAACATTTATGGTGCAGCATGTTTTCTATTAAAAACCTTTTCTTGTGTTTTGTTTGGAGATATCTTGCACCACACAACCAATCCAAAAATATGTTTACTGTGAAAAACCATGAGAACATTGATTTAATCACCAAATCATAACACAATTACATCTTTAAATGTAGTTATTTTAACAATTAGTTTAACCAATAACCATCAAAATGTACTTAAAATCTAATTTCCTTAATTTCTATCCCATGTGTGATCATTGAAGACATCTTTCACAATCATTGATGTAAGAAAATATATTGTTCATCAATAATAACACTATAGGGTCAAATTAAATCAAATGAAACACATTAAATAAATGAAAGAAACATAACATGTAGCAGGTGCTAGTTAACATCAAGCCTGTCTGGAGCGTTTGACCATAGGTCTCTGTCACGACTTCCTCCGAGGGTGGTTCCTCTCCCTGTTTGGGCGGTGCTTGGCGGTCGGCGTCGCCAGCCTACTAGCCGTCACCGATCCATTTTTCTTTTTCCATTTGTTTTGTCTTTGGTTTTTTTCACACCTGGTTTCATTTGCTTTCATTTCTGTGTGTATATTTTACCCCTGTTGCCTGCTTAGGTTTGTGCTGGATTATTTGTCTCAGGTTGCTCTTTGAGGTTGTGCCTCAGTTTATTTCACGTATATACCGATTGTGTATAAGTTTGAGGAGGTTTGTTTTTTTCCTCCTTCCGGGAGTAACTGTATTCTCTTTTTGTCATGGGTGTTGTCATTGGTATTGTACCGTTTTTTGTTGTTGTTGTGGACTTGCCTATTAAAAGACGCTCCTTGGACATCTCTGCTCTCCTGCGCTTGACTCCTTCACCTACCTCATAATCAAAACCTAACAGTCTCATCCATATCATAGTAAATGTCGTCGTTGTTCATACACCTGGGGAAAAACTTCTGCCGTGGTTAATCCAAGCCTGACTTACAGTACCAGTCAAAAGTTTGGACACACCAACTCATTCAACCAAGCTGGTTGAGAGAATGCCAAGAGTGTGCAAAGATGTCATCAAGGAAAAGGGTGGCTACTTTGAAGAATCTCAAATAAAAAATGTATTTTGATCTGTTTAACACTTTTCTGGATACTACATGATTCCATATGTGTTATTTCATAGTTTTGATGTCTTCACTATTATTCTACAATGTAGAAAATAGTTTAAAAAATAAAGAAAAACCCTTGAATGAGTAGGTGTGTCCAAACTTTTGACTGGTAGTGTAGGTCTGGGTTGATGTCATAGCATGTCTCCTCCATGGCCTGAAGGAAGGTGGTACGCTCACAGGCATGGCAATCATGCACCGTCCACGTGTATTGTAATAATGTATAGTACCTCTCTATTGAAGTGGTCCTTTGTGGCTCAGTTAGTAAGCACATGGCACGAGCAACATTTGAGTTGTGGGGTGGGTTCCTGCTGGGGTCACTTACGAAAATGTGTAGACTCACTGTTGTCACTTTGGATAAAAACACCAGCTACGTAAATGGCATATATTACAGTACTCTATTGGCATATATTACAGTATTACAGTACTCTATTGGCATATATTACAGTATTACAGTACTCTATTGGCATATATTACAGTATTACAATACTTTATTGACATATATTACAGTGTTACAGTACTCTATTGGCATATATTACTGTATTACAGTACTTTATTGGCATATATTACAGTATTACAGTACTCTATTGGAATATATTACACTATTACAATACTCTATGGGCATATATTACAGTATTACTGTACTCTATTGGCATATATTACAGTAGCACAGTACTCTATTGGCATATATTACAGTATTACAGTACTCTGTTGGCATATATTACAGTATTACAGTTTTATTTTGTATTTTATTTAACCTTTATTTAACTATGTAATATCATTTATGTAATTTAACGAAGCAAGTCAGTTAAAAACAAATTCTTATTTACAATGATGGCCTACCAAAAGGCAAAAGGCCTCCTGCGGAGACAGGGGGCTGGGATTAAAAAGAAATTAAAAAATGAAATATAAATATAAATATAGGACAAAACACACATCACGACGAAAGAGAGACCTAAGACAACAACATAGCAAGGCAGCAACACATGACAACACAACATGGTAGAAACACAAAATGACAACAACATGGTAGCAACACAACATGGTAGCAGCCCAAACATGATACAAACATTATTGGGCAACATTACAGTACTCTATTGGCCAACATGATCTTGCCAATATCACATTTTTTTTCAAAGTTACTGTGAATAAAATCATAAGTAATTATCGTAATAGTACGTTACACTATCAAACGTTATGTTTCTACGTTACACTATCAAACGTTATGTTTCTACTTTACACTATCAAACATTATGTTTATACTTTACACTATCAAACATTATGTTTATACTTTACACTATCAAACATGATGTTTCTACTTTACACAATCAAACATTATGTTTCTACTTTACACTATCAAACATGATGTTTCTACTTTACACTATCAAACATTATGTTTCTACTTTACACTATCAAACATCATGTTTCTACTTTACACTATCAAACATTATGTTTCTACTATACACTATCAAACGTTATGTTTCTACGTTACACTATCAAACGTTATGTTTCTACTTTACACTATCAAACATTATGTTTATACTTTACACTATCAAACATTATGTTTATACTTTACACTATCAAACATGATGTTTCTACTTTACACAATCAAACATTATGTTTCTACTTTACACTATCAAACATGATGTTTCTACTTTACACTATCAAACATTATGTTTCTACTTTACACTATCAAACATCATGTTTCTACTTTACACTATCAAACATTATGTTTCTACTATACACTATCAAACGTTATGTTTCTACGTTACACTATCAAACGTTATGTTTCTACTTTACACTATCAAACATTATGTTTCTACTTTACACTATCAAACATGATGTTTCTACTTTACACTATCAAACATTATGTTTCTACTTTACACTATCAAACATGATGTTTCTACTTTACACTATCAAACATTATGTTTCTACTTTACACTATCAAACATCATGTTTCTACTTTACACTATCAAACGTTATGTTTCTACTATACACTATCAAACGTTATGTTTCTACGTTACACTATCAAACGTTATGTTTCTACTTTACACTATCAAACATGATGTTTCTACTTTACACTATCAAACATTATGTTTCTACTTTACACTATCAAACGTTATGTTTCTACTTTACACTATCAAACATTATGTTTCTACTTTACACTATCAAACATTATGTTTCTACTTTACACTATCAAACATTATGTTTCTACTTTACACTATCAAACATTATGTTTCTACTTTACACTATCAAACATTATGTTTCTATTTTACACTATCAAACGTTATGTTTCTACTTTACACTATCAAATATTATGTTTCTACTTTACACTATCAAACATTATGTTTCTACTTTACACTATCAAACGTTATGTTTCTACTTTACACTATCAAACATTATGTTTCTACTTTACACTATCAAACATTATGTTTCTACTTTACACTATCAAACATTATGTTTCTATTTTACACTATCAAACGTTATGTTTCTACTTTACACTATCAAACATTATGTTTCTACTTTACACTATCAAACATTGTTTCTACTTTACACTATCAAACGTTATGTTTCTACTTTACACTATCAAACGTTATGTTTCTACTTTACAAACATACATTTTTATTATGTAATTATCAAACATTATGTTTCTATTTTACAAACATAAATTTTTATTATGTAATTATCAAACGTTATGTTTCTACTTTACAAACATACATTTGTATTATGTAATTATCCAACTCTGCAGTAGACAAAACAGTTTGAAAACTAAGAACAGTCGGATTAAAGTAATAGTCAAATGTATTTGAACAAATTAAAAGACAATCATATCAAGCATTGCATTGTGAAAAGCAATTTACTTTATATGAAAATGTATTTCAATGTAAAACATGTATTTCTAAATGAAACACTGATTAAGTTTGGTGAAAAAAGTGACTGCATGATTTTGTGTGTGTTGTACTTAGTCAATTGAAAATGTGCTTAGAGTTTTGAAACAACTGTCTTTTGAATGATGTGTTTTGTGTTAAATTTACCCCACAGCTGTGAAAACTGCTCCAATAATCACACAATAATGATTATGTCACCATTTTGACCTAGGCTGTATTGACCGTGTGCATAATTATTAGGTTACTCGCATGAGACCTATTAAAAGTGTAAACTGAGTGGAATGATTTAGCTATTTATGCCTGTAGGTGGGGCACTGTCACCGTGGAATGGCGTTTTGAGACGGGTAAATACTGGCTGCCGCTGTCAAACTGAGGTCGCTATCGCCTATGGCCTGGCCTGTGGTTCTACGTTTAAGTTCTCAAACGCTACGTGATTTGAATTGCCCCCCCAACCAATTATTGCCAATTTGAGCAATTTACGAGAGACACAATTAATCAAATGGTATGGATTAATCTGATAGAGAAAGACAGGACAGCATCCTAAATACATGGTTGCACAATGTAAGTCCATTTTATGAAGAACAAGTAGTCTACATTATATCTGATCTATATGTGATTATATCAGAGATGATAACTTGTGAAGGTGGCAGGTGCACATCTGCAAATCTTTAATTATGGAAGTCAACTGTTTTATTCAATAGGATCCAAACGAATATATTTCTTATTCTGAAATGGGAGCGGTTGACCCAACCACTCTCGGTTCACTCTCGATTTCCACTGGATATTTTACATGTTAATTGCCTAGAATAGGTCTCGGTTTCTTTATTCATTTTTTTCCCCCTCCTTCTTTATATGACTATCGCCCCGGGCTGTGCCGCGGGCAAGCCGCACAGCATCTCTCGCTTCATTTTAGCACCAGAGTGAAAATGCTAATTATACAGCAACTCGGGTAGGCCGCTTGACATAACTCAACCATCTCACATGTTCTTCTGCACTGTTCATCAAGACATTGTTTTAAATCATTTAAATCAGTAGTATTGTATTACAGCCTAATATACTGCCATTAGTAGACTAGTACTGACCTGTTATAGTGGAATACCCTTGTTTAATATCTATAATACTGATAGCATAATTTAGGCGTTATCATTATCATCTGTATCATTATTTGACACTAATCACTGTCACATCGCGATGATTAGGGGGACAAACGTTGAATGAAAGGATTAGGCACTGTCAACAGTAAGACCACATTGTTCTACTGTTAATCTTTAATAAACTGTTAATCTTAAATAAACCGTGCAGTTGAAACTGGATTGTAGGCTATAATCATCAGTCAAGCTGATAAGGAGTGAGGTAACTAGGCTAGGAGCAGCAGTTTATAATGGTTGGTAGACTAGGAGCAGCGGTTTGTAACGGTTGGTAGGCTAGGAGCAGCAGTTTATAATGGTTGGTAGGCTAGGAGCAGCGGTTTGTAACGGTTGGTAGGCTAGGAGCAGCGGTTTATAACGGTTGGTAGGCTAGGAGCAGCGGTTTATAACGGTTGGTAGGCTAGGAGCAGCGGTTTATAACGGTTGGTAGGCTAGGAGCAGCGGTTTATAATGGTTGGTAGGCTAGGAGCAGCGGTTTGTAACGGTTGGTAGACTAGGAGCAGCGGTTTGTAACGTTGGTAGGCTAGGAGCAGCGGTTTATAACAGTTGGTAGGCTAGGAGCAGCGGTTTGTAACGGTTGGTAGGCTAGGAGCAGCGGTTTATAACGGTTGGTAGGCTAGGAGCAGCGGTTTGTAACGGTTGGTAGACTAGGAGCAGCGGTTTATAATGGTTGGTAGGCTAGGAGCAGCGGTTTGTAACGGTTGGTAGACTAGGAGCAGCGGTTTGTAACGGTTGGTAGACTAGGAGCAGCGGTTTATAACGGTTGGTAGGCTAGGAGCAGCGGTTTATAACGGTTGGTAGGCTAGGAGCAGTGGTTTATAACGGTTGGTAGACTAGGAGCAGTGGTTTATAACGGTTGGTAGACTAGGAGCAGCGGTTTATAACGGTTGGTAGACTAGGAGCAGCGGTTTGTAACGGTTGGTAGACTAGGAGCAGCGGTTTATAATGGTTGGTAGACTAGGAGCAGCGGTTTATAATGGTTGGTAGGCTAGGAGCAGCGGTTTGTAACGGTTGGTAGACTAGGAGCAGCGGTTTGTAACGGTTGGTAGACTAGGAGCAGCGGTTTATAACGGTTGGTAGGCTAGGAGCAGCGGTTTATAATGGTTGGTAGGCTAGGAGCAGTGGTTTATAACGGTTGGTAGACTAGGAGCAGCGGTTTATAATGGTTGGTAGGCTAGGAGCAGCGGTTTGTAACGGTTGGTAGACTAGGAGCAGCGGTTTGTAACGGTTGGTAGACTAGGAGCAGCGGTTTGTAACGGTTGGTAGACTAGGAGCAGCGGTTTGTAACGGTTGGTAGACTAGGAGCAGCGGTTTATAACGGTTGGTAGACTAGGAGCAGCGGTTTATAATGGTTGGTAGACTAGGAGCAGCAGTTTATAATGGTTGGTAGACTAGGAGCAGCGGTTTATAACGGTTGGTAGACTAGGAGCAGCGGTTTATAACGGTTGGTAGACTAGGAGCAGCGGTTTGTAACGGTTGGTAGACTAGGTGCAGTGGTTTATAACGGTTGGTAGGCTAGGAGCAGTGGTTTATAACGGTTGGTAGGCTAGGAGCAGCGGTTTATAACGGTTGGTAGGCTAGGAGCAGCGGTTTATAACGGTTGGTAGATTAGGAGCAGTCACTCTCCAATCCGCCCTATTACCAAGTTCTTCCCCTTTCGCATTTTCATCATTTATAAAGGCTATGCTCGTTTATTAGATTAAAATAGTTTAAAGTAAAATACACATTTAAAGTTTGCTTTTAAATAAAACTGTTCAACTTTTAATTGAAGGCTGATCTGTATTAGAACATCTGGACAGTATGAAAGCTGACACTGACTCAACGTCCCAGCGGTTGCACATATTTCAGAGTTAATTATCCCGATACATGTTTCATTAAAGCCAATTACAATATCTGGAGTTACCTAATCGAACCCTGTTTCCGTAATGAAGGTGCCCCCCTTGACATTAGAACCTTTGAAACAGATATATTTCTAATGTTCAGAATGCATATTAAAATTAGCCGATAGTTTATCAGGGTCTATCGCTATGCTTCTTGCTGTGCTTTCTATGCATTGAAATTGCGATGCCTACAGTACGCTGTTAATTGATGCCTTGTTTATTGTAAGGAAACAACCGCATTTCTAACTGGCAAACAACCCCGATTGTAAAAGCACTTGAATTGGGTTCTGTTTCGTAATCAAGTCCATTTTAAATTAATTTCTAATTTCCGGCAACTAATCAGAACTGTAAATCTTTCCTTGACTGATTTTTTATGACCATGACTATTAGATAGCATTTGTATTTATTATGAGATATTTCCCTTCAAGCGACAACAAAGCAAGCCTAAATAAGACATGAATGTTCTAAAAATCACATATACATTAATAACAACATAGGTTGTTAGATGTTTACTCTATACACTAATTAGATCACGTGTTACATTCTAAAGGGTCAACAATCTATTGACAAATGTAACGGTTCTGTGACGCGCTGAAGTTTGCCAGGAAATCTCAATAGGGGTGGTGGTCTTTAAAATTACCAAAAGGAGGCGCTCTTCATCAAATTTAGAGCCCAACGAGCAACGAGCAACGCTTTACATTAAGGTTACAGATGCTGGATTGCCTTTGACAATTAATAAATGTTGCCTTCCTTTTTACTGTATATTCAGCAAAACCGGACTATTGTGTTGACTTGTGAACTTCTGTATTGAGATATAAGCCTACACATGCGAAACAATATGTCGACATTATGAAATATTATTTCGCATGTGTATTTATTTCTATGTACAGTGCCTTCAAAAAGTTTTCACACCACTGGAATTTTACACATTTTGTTGTGTTACAGTCTGAATTTAAAATTGATTACATTTCGATTGTGTGTCACTGGCCTACACACAATACCCCATAATGGTAAAGTGGACTTATATTTTTAGAAATTGTTCCAAATGTATTAAAAGAAAAAAGCTGAAATGTCTTGAGTATTCAACCCCTTTGTCATGGCAAGCCTAAATAAATGTAGGCGTAAAGATTTGCTTTACAAGTCACATGATAAGTTGCATGGACAAACTCTGTGTACAATAATAGTGTTTAACATGATTTATGAATGACTACCTCATCTCTGTACCCCACGCATACAATTATCTGTAAGGTCCCTCCGTTGAGCAGTGAATTTCAAACACAAATTCGACCACAAAGACCAGAGTGCTTTTCCAATGCCTTCACAAAGAAGGGCACCTATTGGTAAATGGGTACAAATAAACAGATATTGAATAGCCCTTTGAGCACGGTGAAGTTATTAATTACACTTTGGATGGTGTATCAATACACCCAGTCACTATGAAGATACAGGCCTCCTTAACCCTAACTCAGTTGCTGGAGAGGAAAGAAACTGCTCAGGGATTTCACCATGATGCCAATGGTGACTTTCATACAGTTACAGAGTTTAATGGCTGTGGTAGGAGAAAACTAAAAACATTGTGGTTACTCCAAAATACTAACCTAAATGACAGAGTGAACAGAAGGAAGCCTGTACAGAATAAAAATGTTCCAAAACCTTCATCCTGTTTGCAATCAGGCACTAAAGTTAAACTGCAAATAATTTGTCAAAGAAATGAACTTCATGTCCTGAATACACCACAAAGCGTTATGTTTGTGGCAAATCCAACACAACACATCACATCACTGAGTACCACTCTTCATATTCCAAGCATGGTTGGTGGCTGCATCATGTTATGGGCATGCTTGTCATCGGTAAGGACTAGGGAGTTTTTTTAGGGATAAAAATGAACGGAAATAGAGCTAAGAACAGGCAAAATCCTAGAGGAAAACCTAGTACAGTCTGGTTTCCACCAGACACTGGGAGATGAATTCACCTTTCAGAAGGACAATAACCTAAAACACAAGGCCAAATCTACACTGGAGTTACTTACCAAGACGATGTTGAATGTTCCTGAGTGGCCTAGTTACAGTTTTGACTTAAATCGGCTTCAAAATCTATGCCAAGACTTGAAAATCATTGTCTAGCATTGATCAACATCCAACTTGATAGAGTTTAAATCATTTAAAAAATAATAATGAGCAAATATTGTACAATTTAGGTGTGCAAAGCTCTTAGAGACTTAGCCAGAAAGACTCACAGCTGCAATTGCTGTCAAATGTGATTCTAACATGCATTGATTCAGGGGGTTGAATACTTATGTAAATTAGATATTTCTGTATTTCATTTTCAATAAATTTGCAAAAAATTCTAAAAACATGTTTTCACTTTGTCATTATTATTGTATGTAGATGGGTGAGAAAAAAAATATTTAATCCATTTTGAATTCAGGCTGTAACACAACAAAATGTGGAATAAGTCAAGGGGTATGAATACTTTCTGAAGGCACATTAAGTGTTCGTAATTTTGCCAATACTAATGTTTGATTTGCTGTAATTATTAACAACATTGAATATGAAACAAGCCACGGGGAAAGGACGCAGTGCTTATAAAACAGTGGCGACCCTTTGTTTAAGTGTTGAGTTATGAGCTGCATATTTATGGTTATTGAAACAAATTAAAAGCATGTTGTTTTGCCATAAATATTAAGAACATTTTACGAGTAAGAAATAAGATTTTCTTTTAAAATAAGATCCCGTCTGACATGCACGTTGTTAGTGACTTACTTGCCTATATATTTTAACTTCATGTGCTATCTAACAGTTAATTATGTCATTTATTATGTGATGATTAGGGCGTGGAATAATAATCTATGCAACTGAGAAACTGTCATAGATGCAGTTGATGCGCAGTCACTCAGCTCTGACATTTGGTTGATGATGGTGCAGTAGGCCTACTACAAACACACACGCAAACACACACACAAACACACTGGAGAGAGGAGGCTGTAAAAGTGAAATATAGGAAAGTGCTGAATTTCGATATTTGTCTGAAGTGAAGGAGGACTCTTTCAACTATATCTGAAAATATTTTATATAGATGATTCAACTGCATCTAAAAGAAGTTTGCTTTATGTTAAACCACGTTTCTAACAGCCACACAAAGCTTTCAAGTTCATTTGTGCTCTAACGTGAAAGCAAGACCCCTATATTGCCCAACCTGCCACTAATCACAAGCTGACTTGCATATTTAGGCTGCAGAGAAATTGACATTTATGTGATAAAAGACTACCCTAACTAATGTCTCAGTTTGAGAGAGTCCTGTGTTCAATATTTTAGCATTGTCAATTAGTCTCTTATTTTATTTCATGTCCATGTCATGCCAATAAAACTCTCTGTCGCTACTTATTGTGAGCTTTCGCATCCAGGCTGGCTTTAATAAATATGTGGACTATCTAGCAATGTAATGAAACCATGTCCCGGTGAAAACAATAATATAATCGCGTATTGTTGGATATTTTTTATTCTAGCTATGTTTCCTCACTCAGTGAAGTCTGTTCATTTTTCTGCTGCCACAGCATCGGGTTATATAGCCTACTGTACAGTCAGTAACACGACACGCTGCTTTAGCGATCGGAGATGAAAACAGCAAAACCTTGGTATATTTAGTCTTTCTCTCTCTGTGCTTTGGGATGATGTTGCGACTGGAGGAGAGGAGAGGACAGCTGGGCTATGGCCATCTCACCGACTTTGCCTTGACATCTGGGAAACCCACTGGTGTGTGGCACGCGAATCGGTTGATGTCGCTATTTAAATGCAAATTTGTGGGGGATCATTGAAGCCTCACCCCGTAAATTCACACAAAAGGAACACTTCACACACAATAAGGAGGAGGGTCGTTTTCTTCCGGAGGTCTTGGCAACACCAAGCAAATCTTATTCAAACCAACACACCTCCTGCATGACTAACATTGTGGGTTTTGTTTTTTGGTCTAGCTTTCACCATTAGCACACTTCTCCAAATGAGATATAACATTAGCGATCTTTTACAACTAAATCCACACACACGGTCCTTATGATGAGAGCAGTACGTGCTACACACACAGTTCATGTTGAATGCAAAATATACACCAGCTTTTTAGTGACTTGATATTAGAATATAATAGACGCATTATTATTAATATTATTATTATTGTTTATCTTGACTTATTATACTATTGTTTTGTTATGAGTTTTTGTGGCTAAGTAATAATCTATCCGTGCATCAACATCATGACTTGTTGAGATGTCGCTGCGTGTGTTGCTGATGTCTAAACACGCCACAGAATAAGCACGTGCGAGAAGCACTCATATGTCAAATTGAGACATGATCATAAATTAAAATATGCACTTATATGTCCATCAAAGTCCCGTTTTTTTTTTCGTGTGTTTAAAAAAAATAAAAAAATCGTCCTAAGCACCTTGATTAATTTCCGTCTGTCTGACGGAAGCAGTTAGAGAGGAAGTCAAAGTTAAAACTTGGTGGAAATGAAAGAGCGCATTTAGCACGCGACCAGATGATCCTAGAAAATGAGCTGAAATAGATTCAGGCTCAGCGCCTGTTGTGGCAGCAGCTGATTCCCCATTCCTGTCCAGATGGCTCCCAACACAGATTTGCATTCATTTTCGCCTAATATCGTCCAAAATAGAGGAGCAGCTGCATTTGTTGTCAAATAAGGTTTAAAACTCCTTTTTTTATGACGGGGGTCGTTACCTACGTGATGGGGTTGTCGAACTGTCCTAGAACCTCTTTCTCTCCAGTCAACAGTATCAGTTTGAACAGGACCTGTCCTAAAAACCCTACTTTGGCCATCAGATTTAAGGCCCTTTGGTGTATAATCGGCATTAAACATACAGTAGTCTATCATTGGGCTGCTTGGTTCAATATGCAGTTTCCAAGACAGAATTATGCTGAGATTAAAATAAAAAAATAATAATGTTGGCAAGTAACTTAATTTATGACCAATTGAAATAACATATTTAGAGAAAAAAAAAAAAAAAAGTCAAGTGCACTCTATTTCAACGTTATAACATTTTACTTGCAACGCTGCAAACACGGCATTGGTGACATTGTTCTACGGTACATCAATTTATCGAGCAAATAATAATTTATAAGTAATTTGCATATGAACCCATTAAAATGAACACTTAGTACAATATTACCGGGTTGACACAATAAATTGTAAATCAATAAATTGTAAATTGTCTAGAAATAGAATAGCCTAACGATATTATCCTAAAATAGTAATAAAATGCGGTTTTATTATACTTACGTATTTAATTAGGACGTGCAGGGCCGGGAAAGGAATGGATTTAGAGACGACGCAAGAACAACAGAAGCTTTGATAATTCACTTATCTTTGGCAATAGTCATTAACCCCCAACCCCAGCAAAATGCTGTCTAAAACACATCTCTCTTCCTTTCCACGTACACCCATCCCACCCCTTTAGTGCACGGGGCTGTGGGGTCCCCTGATAACCCAAATCGGACTTCACTTTTTTTTGCCGATTAATTAAAATGTAAAAAATATAGCTTAAAAAAAGGTCTGCCACTTGGCAACTAGAAAGCATTGCCCTGAAGGAGAAATACCTATTACCGTCATATTATTGTAGGCTATTTAAGAGTGTTTCTTTATTATGATAAAATACAGGTCTGTTCTTCAGAAGAGAGAGGTTGGACACCGTGCATCCCCTGAGTCCGTTCACTGAATAGAATGATGTACACCCACATTAAACTAAATCAACTATCGTATTGAACATTAATGTATAGCACACATATAACCTGTGCATTGCATTAGGATAACACATTGTAATGATGACCTGGTGTTTCTAAACTTCATGACAGACATGAAGTACTGCACGTTGAATCGATACGAGTCCTTAGTCTGGGATACAGCCATCTGACGCATTTCCCTTTATAAAGATACTAATACCTGGGCTACTGTCTGCAGCACAGTTATTTTAGTTTGCCATGAGAGACGCGTTATATTCCATCCCTTGTAACATGGCTGCATTAAAATAGCATTGATTCACTTTGACTATATATGCACTGGCGAACACCTCTATAAAACATGCCAATTTAAATTTGGAAAAGCCTTAACAAATATTAATAGTGAAATATATCCTATTGACATTGTATCTAGTTTTGACCAAATGGATTGGAAAGTCCTTCCTTTATGCTCCTATAGAGATGATATGCGCTTCCCTCAGACTTTTAGTCGATATTTACTCATTAATTGCTGAGAACATGACATAACAGCCTACCTGGGTAAAGTATTTAGTGACAATTCCGCTCCCTTCCCTACAATATGTTGTATCGGCTGGACTCTGTCCTTTAGGATTTCATGTACAGTGAATATTAACGTCACAGGATGTGCATTTGAGTGGGAAATCTCTACATTTAATAATGGAGGAAAAAAGTAGAGCTTGTCTTGTTTGGAGCTCTCGGGTTTCAGCCAGGCAGCTATTGCATGTAGGACTCTCCAGAATGAAGCTCGTTCAGGGACAGGACGTGTCACTGCTCCATATATGGCCGAAGCCCCGCCCCACCAACGCGTCATATCGTGACAGCGCGCATCCCGTGGGTTTAGAGTTTTGGCTCCCGGGAAAGGTTCCACTCCTCCGGGATAGAGGGGTTGAGTTTTGTATGCTTCCATCCATTCTGCAAGACGCTAAAGGCCTCTCATCAACCTCTCCTGTGTCCAGGAACACCTCCGTAGTAATCATTTGGTTTATTTGTCTTTTGGAGCTGGAACGCATTGCCAGAAGTGGTCGATTCAACTGAACCTTTTTTTTTTTTTTAAATGCATGTTGTATGATGACTCCAGCTTGAGGAGACATCACCAAAAACAAAAAGTTTTCTTCAAACGCATTTCGAATAAAAAACTTGAATAAAACAGAAGCAACTACAACCATATCCTGCTATTTGAACGACTTCTTCAACGACTAGGATCACGTTCCCACCAGCTACAGAGATAGACTTCAGTAACCCATTCTGTAAATTGTTCATGTCGTGCCAACACAGGACGGGCTCAAGGAGACAGGACTTGTGAACTCAACTGGGACTTTTATTTCGTTTCTACACGTTTAACTACAACAAACTTATTTTACTGTTATTTGTCAACCACCAAGAAGGGAAAATTGCTCTTCAACAACTACCTTCCTATTACTCTCATTTGGCTGGAGCGGGTTTGTACGAAACTGTTTTAATGTTTGGAATTCAGGAAAATATAGGCTTACCTAGAGGAGGGACGACTATGAAAGAGGAACCGCTGGGCAGCGGGATGAATTCGGTCCGCTCGTGGATGCACACATCTGGGGTAGTGGATGCGAACACAGCCGCCCAAAGGTACGTTTGCCAAACATCCAATTTTTAATGCATTTCTCAGATTGCCCCTAAATCCCCACATTGCCATGTATCAATTACAATCTCCCTATGCGCCTCTTCTCTTCGGCACTTTCTCCAACGCTCATTACATCATATTACTGTTAAAGTGACAAATCAAAAAATCTCTTGTCTCTAAAAACGTGCCTTTCACCATCTCCCAATGTTTTCATCTGATGCTAACTCCATCTCCAGTGTATCTCTCCATCTAACCGAGGTGCTCCTCTATCTTCTCCCCGCAGCGGTGTGGGTTTGGCTCGGGCACACTACGAGAAGCAACCACCGTCCAACCTCAGAAAATCCAACTTTTTCCACTTCGTTCTTGCGCTGTATGACAGGCAAGGGCAGCCCGTGGAGATCGAACGGACAGCTTATGTGGACTTTGTGGAGAAGGACAAAGTAAGCGCCATTTCTTTTGGAATATCTTCCCATTTTATTCAAGTATTTTTTTTATTTTCACCTAAACAGTTCATCATTTGGTGGTAAAGGCAGGAACACGTCATAGGCGGTGGAGGAGACACGTGCAGTTTTGTGGATTTTCTAAATGACTTCGAATGTCACAAAATTATTTTATACATTTAGTTGTTATTTTTACTCTACATAGATAGATACCCCCTCCCCATACACACACACACACACACACACACATTCCCCGCCACTTGACCCCTTCATAATAGTCTATTTTTGTGACCTCATAATTACCACATCAAGACAAATATCAACATAACACAGTAAATGTATGTGACACTGATTCAATGCTCATTATTTTCAGGAACCAAACAGTGAAAAAACTAACAATGGGATACACTACAAACTACAGTTATTGTACAGCAACGGTAAGTGGTATAGCTACTGATGTCTGATTATTATAAAGTGAATAAATACAAATCAGGGCTGCATGCTTGGACATTGATTCCGTCAGATAACGTTGTATGGTGGTTGTTAGTCTGATATTGGGTTACATGTTTTAAAGTGGTAAATTGCCTACAGTGTCGGTGTCAGCTAGCGTTGTCCATGGTTAATCCACGCTCAGTTAGCGATGCGTGGGAATCAGATGTTAATCCACGTTTTAACCTGACGGTAACCAGATGGTGATCATGAAAATGTATTATGAAAACAAAACGTGTTTTATTATATTCATTTTATGTCAGTAAAAATTGTAAGACTTGGCGCATATATTTTCTAAAATATAATGCGTAAAAAAAATCACAGTGTAAATGACAAGATACTTAAAATATATATATACTTTATTCACAGGTGTCAGAACAGAACAGGATCTTTTCGTACGATTAATCGATTCCATGACAAAACAGGTAAGATGTTTTATATATAATTATCTGCATTGCCAAATTGTATGCTTATGCTGCTTGAAATATAACGTGTGTTGTGGAAACGTGCGTGGTTTTAGAATTGACCCTATTACAGGAGATATATGCTTCAATTATCAGCCTGTAAGTTATTAGGTGCCTGTGTGGGTGCGTTTTTTTATCGTTTATATTTCACTATAAATCAGCTCGCTCTCGGTTTGGAGCGATTGTATTGTTGTTATTATTTTTTATTTTATACAACTTTGTGAATCAGCTATATAGACATGGACAGTTGTAGATATCCGATATATAGTTAATTAAAATAATAACCTTTAGTGGCCTCTCTTTAATTCGGGTTGTAAGCTCCAGGGGTCTCCCGTATACCCGTGCAAGATCCCTCTAATGTTTATTTAATTTGCAGCCATATGCAAAAGTGTTTAATAGGGTTTATTTAATTTCCCTTTTTTTAATCGTGATTATACTTGACATGAGATATTATATATATTTTTTTGGAGAATGCTATAAAATATTTTGGTGATATTACGTTTACTGAAATTAATCGGTTTGTAGGTCTTCCGTGCTTTGCGTATTGGCTCCTTAGCGCATGTTAGTAAATGAACCCCTAATTTCGCTTATGTTCTAATAGATGGGATGACGTAGCCTTCAACAAACATAGGTTTTATCTGCTACGTAGTAATTGTGCGTTGACAGTCCATCAGTTCAGAAATGTTCAAATAATAATTTATTGTGACAAACAGACGAGCCTATTATTGCTAAAAGGAAGTCTCGGTTTAATAACAAGAGCCTCTATTTACTATGAGAGGCCACTTGAGTGGACAATGTGGCGCGTTTCCTCAACCTGAATGTTTTCGGAAGTCACTCTCGGCTAGTATGGGCTTATTGTTAAGTGCACTCCTCCAAGTTCACTGAATAGCTTCTAGCTTCAGTGTCTAGGGTTAAATAGCATTATTAATACCGGTTTGTTTATTCATATTTTGTCACCTCTTATTATTATATAGGAAATATAGGCTACATGTTAGATTCGTAGCCACTCCTCGTTGACTGTACTTTCTGTAGCCTATAGGTCTGTCTATGATCAGAGAGTCAATGACGCTGAACCGTCAGTTTATGGATTTCTGTTTCTTCAGCCGAGACACGGGAAATAAATCACATGATGATAACTGCAATACTCCCCAAATCCCTCATATATAGATGTAGTAGCCTATGTGGTACCCCTCTCACCTCCAATGGAACAGAGCTGTTCGATGAGTTTTCAACTATTACCAGAAGCCCTAAAAACGATTTAAAATCCCTATCTCATTTTGCTGTGAAATATTTGATGTAGTGTTTTTTTAATTTATTTATTCACCCGCTTGTCCCCTCTTGCTATAGCAGCGTTGTTACTCATTGTAAATACAATTGTGATAGGCCCTACAGTGTGTCACGCGTTTTACTTAATTGCTAATTATAAAGAGTTTATCTTTGATTAAAAGCACCGCTTCTTTGGTTTTACATTCATCCAAGATGTAACGGCGATGCGAGCGGGATAGGCAGGCTGCTGTTGTCGAGCTGTAGCGGTGCATCACAGACCCGGGGCAGAACGAGGGGAGGGAGAGAGACAGACAGAGAGCAAAAACAACTGAGGCCGAGCGCACCTACAGCTCCACGCCATCTGTTAAAGCCAATGCTCAAGAATTACTCTACCGAACCCCCGACACCGATTTTTTTTTTTATCCGAGAAAAATCATTGTTAGCGGCTCAAAATAAACAACAGCTTGCCCATTAGCTCTTTCCCCCCCCAAAAATATCTGTAGATTAGAATGGCGCTGATGTATACGGAAATTAGTATTATTTACATCGCCCATCTGCAGTTGAGAACCCACGTGTGGTTGGTATTATCCTGGGATAATGAATCAAAAATATACAAACAACATAATACACATATTAACCTATTTGACATTTTTTGTTGTTGTTGTGGTCTAGCAAATCAATTAGGCTATTTATTTACATTACAATATATATAAATATACATTTTTAAAGAAAGTAATTGTTTGGGAATTATCTACGAGAAATGAATTTATATTTTCAACTTACAATATAACCTATAAATCATAAACTATACAATTTCTGTATGTAGACCTATGTGTCAATATTAGTAGGTCTATATACTTTATGAATTAATAATCAATAAAATAATGAATTGACTAATTTATGAATTGAATGTTATTGTGGTGTCGGTTGAGGCTTATATCCTATAACCCACAGAGAACGGCAAATGTGCAACGTGTTATCCAGTTCGATATTTTAAACGTCTGCATCTGATGTCTTTCTCGCTTTGATTCCAAGGCTATAATCTATGAAGGTCAAGACAAAAACCCAGAGATGTGCCGAGTGCTTCTCACACACGAAATCATGTGCAGGTAAGAGCTTTATCACGGCGATTAGCTACATTTCAACGTCCTTTTAATATATGCTTGTTTTTTTATTTATTTTTTAAATATTTCTTTGCTTTGTTATTAAAATGCTGAGTTGAGGGTTTTGAGGATGCTCCTTACTAGATGTATTAACCCATAAACCTCAATCTCTTGTTGCAATGAAAACACGTCGATTCATATCGGCAGACTCATAGCCAATGTTACACAGGCTGCCTATTCTCAGACATAACACTATGCGAAATGGAATATTATAACTGGGGAGGTTGCATTCAATGACCATTAGGAATTACAGGCCAGAATCCCTGCATCCGTTTTAAACTACTATAGTTGGGTTTGATTGGTCAACTGACAACAGACACAGAACAGAGGAACAGGTCGCTGATGACGCCACATTCCTGTGTTCTGTCAACGGGCAGAATAATAACACAGAAACGGAGCTTTGATAATCTTGTTGAATCCCTGTTTATCATGAGCTGACCCACACAGTAGCCCACACAGCAGGCGTCATCCTGCTCCAAGTGGGCAGAACTACACCTCATCACCACGCCATAATGTACAACAAAAGCTATGTTTTCTCTTTAGATGATGGTTTGCATATCAATGAATGTTTCAGAGGTGTGTGTGTGTGTGTGTGTGTGTGTACACACACTGCTTGTAGTAAAGACCGTTTCCATTGAAAACACAGATGTGGTTTGGAGATCTAGAAGTGGAGGACTGTTAGACTTTTTTAAATCACTTTAACTCTCAGCAGCTAGCTTTAAAGAGCTTCACACACTCCCCACACCATATGGTGTTCACTTAGCTCATCTGGACATGGAGCCATCATACAACTAGGCTTTAAAAAAAAAAAAAAAATGAAAAAGTGAGAATGAAGCATAACATTTTGGTATAATTTCAACATGAATAAAACTATACCAGACAGTATTGGGTCCGGTCCTTTCCCCATCGGTAGCTCTGGCTAGACCCCAGCACCAGAACCAGCACCAGAACCAGCACCAGAACCAGCACCACCGGCTAAACCCAGACAATGCTACTTCAGTAAAAGATTGATGCAGGAGCTACATGGCTTCTGAGTGCTCTATTGAATATCTGGCCTATCACAGGAAGGCTGGTTTGAAGATGGCCGTCTGCATCCTCTCCAGAATTAACAGCTTGACAATTAGAGGGAAACAAAAAGCTGAAGCTGTGGAAAGACGAGTCCCCAGCCTCCTGGCATCTTCTGTTCTCAGTTCAGTGCTAGAGACAACACCACAAACATGTTGTCTCCCTGAGACTAGCAAACGTGCAGCAGCAGTGCTCGGCAATGCTAGGGGTACGTCCCAAATGGCACCCTATTCCCTACATAGTGCACTACATTTGACCAGAGGACGATGGGAATAGGGTTCCATTTGGGACACAGCGAGGAGATGTTTACCCGTTTACCCGGCGTGGCGAGACTGACTAGGTTCCATACCAATCAACAGACAGACAGACAGCTAGCGCCAGGCATACAGGCACAGCTCAGCAACAATCATTATCTAAACACTGTCATGCTTAGATAAATATACAATTAAAGAATTAAAAGAAAATATTACTAAGTAACAATTAAACATGCGAAGATCCACACTGTGTGAACCTCTTTGGGCTGCAGTTTACACATGCAGCCCAAATCTGATATTTTTGAACCAATCAGATCTGGATCTTTTGCCTATAAAAGGGGCAACAGATCAGAATTGGTCTGCCTGTGTGAACCTGACTTGATAACATCATCATTTTGTCCTCTCTAGTCGGTGTTGTGATAAGAAGAGTTGTGGCAACAGGAACGAGACTCCTTCAGACCCCGTTATCATCGACAGGTAAGAAACACACTGCTGTTTGGTACAGTTCTTTTCTCTGTTCTGGTGTAGTCGTGTGGCGTGTGCTGTGTGTATGTACGGAGTGTGATGGTCATGGTTGTTGTAGTCATTCTGGGACTGTTGTTGTAGTCATCCTGGGGACTCTGTGGTGCCCAACTTCTGTCTCTCTGTCTCTCTGCATTGTGCTGTCTCTGTGTTTGTTGTTCTCCTGCGTTGTTGCACAGGTGGGTTGACTTGGGAACCCGGAGGTCTCTGTGGGGATTGGGTAATTGCTAGCGAGTTGTCAGGGGAAACAGTTTCCTCGGCCTTTCCTCTCTCTGTGCTCTGCCCTGCTGTGAGGAAGTCAGTTGTTTACGCCTGGAGTGCGCTTGGCTTTACATTCAGACATGTATCATTGAGTGGCTGCCTCCTAATTTGCAAACAAGTGTTTTATTCAGTACTCTGTCATTTATTCCACTATACTGTATTTCTATGTGAATCTGAGTGCTTGGCTGCCTTTCTCAATGGGCCCACTGTCCAGGAGAGCTTGATATCACGTTAGATATATTGTTACTGCTACTGGCCGAGCACAGTTTTCTCAGTCGTAGTTCATTGGATGTGAACAAGTATGTTGGGAGAGGGAAAGATGATGAGTTAAACCAGGGTGAAATATGGAGAAACCAGGAGAGGGAAAGATGATGAGTTAAACCAGGGTGAAATATGGAGAAACCAGGAGAGGGAAAGATGATGAGTTAAACCAGGGTGAAATATGGAGAAACCAGGAGAGGGAAAGATGATGAGTTAAACCAGGGTGAAATATGGAGAAACCAGGAGAGGGAAAGATGATGAGTTAAACCAGGGTGAAATATGGAGAAACCAGGAGAGGGAAAGATGATGAGTTAAACCAGGGTGAAATATGGAGAAACCAGGAGAGGGAAAGATGATGCGTTAAACCAGGGTGAAATATGGAGAAACCAGGAGAGGGAAAGATGATGCGTTAAACCAGGGTGAAATATGGGCCACCAGTGGATAGCAATGCTAATGTTTGAGTTGTTAGAATAGCTGTTTGCTTAGCGGAGAGTATTTGGTATCTGACACAGGGAACATCTCTCTTATTAGTAATCAAATATGGACGGCCAGTTGCTGCCTTCACTCAGTCAGTCAGTGAGAGAGTCTATGTGTCAACCAGTGGAACATAGAGCTCACATTCTGGACTGGAGCAGCTCTGGTAGAATTTATGAATGTTTAGATGTATTCACAATCACATGTATGCATTTTTGGGATCTATGCATTCATTTTACGCTGTTACACATTATTGTATTATGACTGTATATGTATTCATGTATGTGTGTATTACGACTCTAATGGAATATTGTTTTGTGGAAATAGGTAGAGATAGAATGATGCTTTTCAGAACTACTTCAGTTGTACAAACCTATACACGTGTTTCCATGGGTTTCCACGTGTTTCCACGTGTTTCCACGTGTTTCCATGTGTTTCTATATTTCCTCCTATATGTTGAGAAACGGACATCATTATTTGACAGTGGAATGACAGCGTGTGTGATGTGATGTGTCCATGTGTGTGTGTGTGTGTGTGTGTGTGTGTGTGTGTGTGTGTGTGTGTGTGTGTGTGTGTGTGTGTGTGTGTGCGTGTGTGTGTGTGTAATGTCATCTGTCCAGTGTTAACAATAACTTGTTGACAAGGTAGATTTGACTAGTTCTGTGCTTAGCACTGTTACCACTCTGCAATGTTGTTGCTTAATTTTATTATTATTTTATTAGTATTTTATTAGTATTTTATTAGTATTTTATTAGTATTTTATTAGTATTGTTTATTTATGGTTAACTTGTGTCTGTGGCGCTGACTGAGTGGGAAGGGAAGACGTTGCAGACTGACAGTCTAAATAGTCCATAGAACTGCTACACAACAGATGAGGTCTGAGCCGTAATTCAATGATAGGTTTAAAAACGCTGTGTCTCACATAACCTCGAGCCAGTGCTCTGTAAGTCTCACAGCGAGCCGGTTTGTTATGGTGTGAAGCAGTGGAAACGTGTAGCCTAGCTGGTCCCTCCCTGTCCCTCTCCCTTGCCTGCTATGATCCCTGGGAAGGCAGAGGAAACACGAGGTCTTTTCACTTGTGGTGCCGGTGATATTGTGTATTCGGGCTTCAAAGTCAGGCGAGCACTTTAAAACAGGGCGTCTCTGACATAGTTGCTAGTTGCTCTTCCCATAAATTGCTTGACTTTGTATTGTGACTAAAACACAGTTAAAAAGGGATCCTGTGTCTCTGCACTTTGTGCTTCAATCTCACCCAACAATGTGAGTGTAACAGAAGTCCAAAAGGAACATGACAGAGAAGGAGGGGGGGGAGTGGATGGAATCCCATAACAGAGACAAGAGAAGCAAAAAAATGAGGATATTGTAGTGGAAGTTCAAACAAGTGGATTAAAAAGCTTCACATTTTCATTGTAATGTGTGTGAATGGGTCTGGGTGTGGGTTTCATAGAGGAGGGAGTAGATCCGTCCTGTGGTATCACTAAAGCAGATGGATGTCATTAGCCTCTGCTATTGTCTGTAGACGCCTTCCATGAGCCCATGGTTTTCTCCTATAGCCCTCTGTACATCCATCCAGACAGAAATCACTGCAACGCTAGTTATCAGTGACTGCAGCGCTAATGTACTGTATATAAAGATCACAAGAGATGAGGAGAAGAGAGAACACAGCTCCATCCATTATGCTATTGTCTCTGTGTGTTTGGGTCTTCTTGCTGTAGCTATGGACATTTAAACATGTGTATGAAACATTAATATTTTATTGACAATTTTTTTAATTGGCTATCAGGTTTTATTTTTATTGATGTGTCTTATGTTCTGTGTCGAATGGTTTGTTGGAAATGTGGGGTTTTGCATGTACATGGACAGAGTGTCCAACTGGGTACCTGAAAGGGCGGAATGTTGAGGCTGACAAGGGAAGTCCGATTACGTTACAATCAAAACGTCTAACTGTAGAGTTCTATAGAGAGAGAAAGAAAGAGACAGAGACAGAGAGAGAGAGAGAGAAAGGAAGGAAGAGTGAGTGAGAGAGAGAGCTAGATAGAGAGAGAGTGAGACAAGGAGGGAGGGAGCTAGATAGAGAGAGAGAGAGAGAGAGAGAGAGAGAGAGAGAGAGAGAGAGAAGGAGGGAGGGAGGGAGCTAGATAGAGAGAGAGAGAGAGGGTTTTGCACTGTTGGGGTATGCTAAGCGGTCCGGTCTCCTGATCCATTATCGATAACGCTCTCAGCAACATTTTCCCAGATGGCAGGGCATGGCAGGGCAGTCATACTGCTAGTTGGCATGATGCAGGACAGTAACTGGCAAACTGGCAGATCTGGCATTTTCACTGGAGTTTAGGAGACTTATCATTCCAAATGTGTCCCATTTTCCTGTAGTCAAGCCAGACATCTGTTTATCCCATTTTCTTTTGGACTTTTGTTACAGCTTTAGGTTTTGTGGAGGAAAAAAATAGAAAAGTTGGTCCGATTTAACAGCTGTTGCAGAATTTGGTTGTTTGACGCCGGTGCATCTTTAAAAAATGACAACAATAACCCAGCCACTACTACTCCTATTCTGTACATGATAGCTATTGGTTATTGACTTAAAGATAAATATTTGTTGTAATTATTTAAATGTTCTACTCTAGTCTGTAGGTCTACAGGACAGCTTCAGTAAACCAACATCCTGGGTATTCTGATCAGTCAGAACACAGGACAGCTTCAGTAAACCAACATCCTGGGTATTTTGATCAGTCAGAACACATGACAGCTTCAGTAAACCAACATCCTGGGTATTCTGATCAGTCAGAACACAGGACAGCTTCAGTAAACCAACATCCTGGGTATTCTGATCAGGCAGAACACAGGACAGCTTCAGTAAACCAACATCCTGGGTATTCTGATCAGTCAGAACTTGGCTGTAGTGGTTTCATCTGCTCTACAACATCAGCTTATGTTTTGGGGATCTAATAATGGCGTTGTGTCTGAAGGGTGATTGGTGGGTTTTTCCTCGCTACTAGAGCTTCCTTTCACTTCCTGTCACAAAGGTCAAGATGACCGACCTCTCCAGACAGCCCACCCATTGAATTATTCATGACATTGACCATTTTTTTGTGTGTGTGTATGTGTGTGTGTGTGTGTCAGTGCACACAGTTGTTAGTGTCCCAAATGTCTTCCCTATTCCCTATATAGTGCACTACCCTATGGGCCCTGGTCAGAAGTAGTTCACTATGTAGGGAATAGGGTGGCGTTATTCTCTACACTTCATATCATTCATTCATACAGCTCATTTAACGAGAGGGGAGCTCCTTCTCCTTGCACCTGTTCAACTATTAATATCACGTCGTTTGGGTCCGAGGCTGACGTTGCTTAACATTCATTATATTCATATTAGAATTAGGGGAGGATTGTTATGATCGTTACCACACCTTGTCAACGGCTAACAGTCAACGTTGGGTTAATATATAACACTCCTGTCCATGCTAGGGGGTTTTATAGAGAGAAAACAACACTTAGGACAGTAGTCAACATTGACCCAATGGCCAGTGTTTTCATTTCCCTTCCCTTTTTAAGCAAGCAGACAGACACTTTAAAGAGCTGGTTAGGGTTTTTCTCTCCCCCTCATGGCTTCTTCGCTAAAGCGTGATTAAACCACACTCAGGCAGAGTTGCTGTACAAATGGCAGCTTTTATAAGGTCAGCTCTTTTGTGGTGAAACGCTATGTAAATTAGGATCTGCTGTGAAAAAGGGGGGACATTAAACTCAATTCAATTCATTGTCCTCCTTAATGTCATTTTCCATTTTGCTAACGTCGAGTCCTGGATGGACTGTCAGGAAGTATTTCTCAATTGATTTTAATGGCATATCAGCTTGGAAACAGAGGGGGGGAAGGTGGCATGTGGATACAACCTGGCAAAGCTAAGTGATGATGAAGGTATGTTTATTAAAGTGATAGTTCACCCAAATAAAAATAAATCACACTTTGGCTAGCATGTAAAAAGTTAGCATTTGAAACAGTGTTCAGGAAAACAAAACCAAAGCTTAGATTGCTGTTATACCTTGTCCATAGACTGATTACAGGGAAAGGAAACCAATATGTAATTTTGTAATTTGATTAGGCTATCCCTTTAAGTTCATTTAATTACATATTTTCATGGCACCTGCATGGTCAGTAATTAAACCAGAGTGTTAAGGGTTAATTGCCCTTCTCACCTCCTCCAACATAAAACCCAAAGAAGGAACATAATATACTATAAATGAATCTATACAGCACTATAAGGTCTCATACATGCGTATAACAAGTAATAATACATTATAGCTGTATGCCCTAAGTGAAATGTCACTTTTGCCTTAAGGGGACTTTTCAGTAGTGTATATTTCATGTTACTGTATATCCCAGTCCTCTAATGTACCTCTGGCCCTAACAACCCAGGCAGAGTTGATATCAAACAGTCTCTATAGTTCAGATTAATGAGGTGGTCCTGTAGAAACTACAGCAGGCTGACATCCACCCACTACAGCTGCTGTATTCCTACAGACACAGTACACAGGTCACAACATCTAAGGGGTATTACCTATGAGCCAGTCAGCAACCTCTGAGAGAGAGGGAGGGAGGGGGAGGGAGAGAGGGAGAGACAGGGAGAGGGAGGAAGGGAGAGAGGGAGAAACGGGGAAGAGAGAGGGAGAGAGGGGGAGGGAGGGAGGGAGGGAGGGAGGGGGAGAGGGAGAGACAGAGAGAGGGAGGGAGAGAGGGAGAAAGGGGGAGAGAGAGAGGGAGAGAGGGGGAGACAGAGAGAGGGAGAAAAGGAGAGAGGGTTAGGGAGGGGGAGAGACAGAGAAAGGGAGAGAGAGAGGGAGAAATAAGGAAGAGAGAGGAAGAGAGGGGGAGGGAGGGGGAGAGGGAGAGACAGAGATAGAAAGAGGGAGAAAGGGGGGGAAAGAGGGAGAGAGGGAGAGACAGAGAAAGGGAGGGAGAGAGAGGGAGAGAGGGGGAGACAGAGATAGAGAGAGGGAGAAAGGGGGGGAGAGAGGGGGAGACAGAGAAAGGGGGAGTGAGGGAGGTAGAGAGAGTTCTACTTGTTTTCCTTCAGAGCAGGCCTGGTCAAAGCATTTTTATGGTCTAATCTACGGATGGAGACGTCCCAGTCAGATTGAGGAGGGTTGAAATAACAAAGGAAACCACATCAAGCTTTTATTTACTGTATTGTATGTACAGTTATATTGCTGTGGATGATTCACATATCTGTTAGTGTTTGCCGACGATATAATCCCGGCAGCCACTTATTTGCGGTGTGTGTATCCGTGGTTGGTGCCTTTTGGAACTGCCAATCACAGCCTTGGTTTTGCTTCTCTCTCATTTGTTTGCTTGGCTTCCCATTATATAGCTGTCTCATTTTTGCCTTTGGCATGTTAACCTACACTGTGAGATCCTTGTACACAGAAACCAGAGGGTTTACGGTTTGTATGTTTTAAAGAAAAGCAAGAGAGGGGTGGTTGAGGTGAGGGAGGGAGGGAGGGAGGGAGAAAGCGAGGGCTGTCAAAAATAGAGTGAGGGGCTTTGATAAAAACCACTCCAGGTTTCTGGTTACTGCCTTATCAATGGGAAAGAGAGATAGATTCCACAGCACTGTTGTTAGTCATTTTGTTGGTTGTCTTTGATTAATTGCCTTAAAGAATGTAACATACAAAACGTGTGCTGAATGTGTGGTTATAATCTCTAAAAAGGATCTTTGTCTGTGTGCACACTTCACATATATAACAAACCAACACTACACATATACTGTATACATATATAACAAACCAACACTTATTCACATCGATTCGTATTCACGTACACAGATTTACCAGAACCAATTTGACATGTTCACCTTAATAATGGAACACATTGATTATAAATCATTTCATTTTCGATGGCCGACTGGGTGGTAGTGGCTAGGTGAGAGGGCTACAGCTGGCCAATGAGAACAAGGTCAGTATTATAAGCTTCAGGCTTGAGGAGCCACAGAGTTGAACCTGTAACTTGGCTGATGGACTGGCTGAGCTTCAGGCTTGAGGAGCCACAGAGTTGAACCTGTA
>NC_138308.1:43680000-43707500 GCF_965601325.2 Salmo salar
CCCTTCTCCCCCTCTCTCCCCTTCTCCCCTTCTCCCCCTGTCTCCCTTCTCCCCCTCTCCCCCTGTCTCCCTTCTCCCCCTCTCCCCCTGTCTCCCTTCTCCCCCTCTCCCCCTGTCCCCTTCCTCCCCTCTGTCCCCCTGTCTCCCTTCTCCTCCCCTCTCCCCCAACGCCCGTACATCTCCATCCATTCCCATTGTCTGAATGTGGCAATTTGTTGTGTGACACAGGAGAGATTAGGTTAGGAAAACAGTGTGTGGATTGGATTGGATATGGTGCTGGTCCCGCCAATTTGAGGTCACAGGACAGCGATCTGGACATTGGGCAGCTAGCAGACATCAGTTACCTCAGGGTGGCTCTGTTCCAAACTCTACCCTATTCCCTATATACTGCACTACTTTTAACCAGGGGTCCAAATGGTTCTCTGGCTCTTTTGATCAAAATAAGTGCACTCTATAGGGAATACGGAGCCATTTGGGACACAGCCTGCTTCCTTATGGGCCCTGGCCAATGAAGTGCCCTATATAGGGAACAGGGTGCTGTTTGGGACGTAGCCTCCGTCAGAGGATCATCATTAGGTGCTCCTCTCTCTCTGTTCTTCTCTATCATATGTTTTGTGTCTTTGGATCAAAAGAACTTCTGACATTTGGTGGATCCCCTTTCTCCTTTGTTGAGAAAGATGCCGTAGAAACTCAGTGGGTGTAAAATAACGTTCTCAGCGTTAAAAACAGGACTGCTTGGTATTTCGTAAGATTGCCCTGTATTGACCAATGATGCAATGATGAATAACCCTTAACTAAAACCAAGACTGACATAACATTGGAGAGAGAGAGTGGGAGAGAGAGAGTGGGAGAGAGGGAGAGAGAGAGAGTGGGAGAGAGAGAGTGGGAGAGAGGGAGAGAGGGAGAGAGAGAGCGAGAGAGAGAGAGAGAGACAGAGAGAGGGAAAGAGAGAGAGAGAGAGAGAGAGAGAGAGAGAAAGAGAGAGAGGGAAAGAGAGAGAGGGAAAGAGAGAGAGGGAAAGAGAGAGAGAGAGAGAGAGAGAGAGAGAGAGAGAGAGAGAGAGAGAGAGAGAGAGAGAGAGAAATATATGAATTTCACTTCACATGAAGAAAAGCTCAATAGCAAGTGGTGCAATAGTGGGTTCAGCCAAGCCACAGACTGAAATCCACTCTCTCTCCAGCTCAGGGCTATTTGTCATTATAAGTGAACCAGTGCTCATGTTTCCCAAGACCTCATTATCGTTATTTCCCAGCCATTATTAAGTCCAGAACCCCACTCCTTTCCCTTCCAGTCCAGTCCAACACACACCAGTTACTATTTATTAGGCTTGAAGCCCTTCCTCATTGCCATTGTTTTAACTATGGGTTGTGAGGTTGATGTAGTGGACGCTGCAGGTCTGGGAAAGTTGATAAGGCTTCATTAGATACTGGAAATATTTGATTTCTCTCAGATGTGTGTTTATGCTCTAAACACATTGTCATCTTAATGCATAATTACTTGTAGGTACAAAAAAATCCAAGGCAAGGTAAATAATTAAATGTATTGAAATGATTTATGTTGTTAATTAAAAAAAAAATATATATATATATATATATATATTACCACAAAATAATGATTGCATTTTAGTACCTGTGTTATAGTCAGATTTAGAGGTCAAATGACTTACAAAGCTTTGTATACTTTGAACTGTGAGATGCAGAGAGAGCTTTGTAAAAGCATTCCAACATTACAGTACTATATCCCAAACCCAGCCTGCAGTAATTTACAACATTACAGTACTATATCCCAAACCCAGCCTGCAGTAATTTACAACATTACAGTACTATATCCCAAACCCAGCCTGCAGTAATTTACAACATTACAGTACTATATCCCAAACCCAGCCTGCAGTAATTTACAACATTACAGTACTATATCCCAAACCCAGCCTGCAGTAATTTACAACATTACAGTACTATATCCCAGTAAATTACAACATTAGAGTACTATATCCCAGTAAATTACAACATTACAGCACTATATCCCAGTAAATTACAACATTACAGTACTATATCCCAGTAAATTACAACATTACAGTACTATATCCCAGTAAATTACAACATTACAGTACTATATCCCAGTAAATTACAACATTAGAGTACTATATCCCAGTAAATTACAACATTACAGTACTATATCCCAGTAAATTACAACATTATAGTACTATATCCCAGTAAATTACAACATTATAGTACTATATCCCAGTAAATTAGAAGTTATGTTGTTGATCTCACCCCCCCCAAAAAAAAGTGTAATTCACCAGCTTAGAAAAAAACAACAGCCTCTTATCAAATAACGTTGTTTCTTAGTGCCTGAATGCATCAAGACTAAAACTACATCCCAAATGGCTCCCTAGTCTCTACTTAGTACACTACATTTTGATCAGAACCCATTTATATGCATCTCAAATAGGGTGCTATTTATAGGGTGCTATTTATAGGGTGCTATTTGAGACGCACACATGATTGTTTGTGATGTCAAGTTGCTCTCACTAATTATCTCCTAGTGAACAACGTTACAACGAGGTCTCCAGGATGATGCATTGACTGCAGATTGGGAACGTAGTTTAACTGTCACGTTGGGGGAAGATAAGGAGGAGCTGGGGGGATTGCTCATTCTCCCTCTGCCTGCTACTCCCTCACTCAGCCAGACAGATTATTAGCTCACATTCCAAATGTTTAGTAAACTCATTAGGGTTCTATCTAATGTTAATTTATCATCATCATAGATGGTTGGACGGAGAGAGAGAGAGAGAGAGAAGAGAGAGAGATAGAGGGTCTGAGGCCAGAGGCCCGAAGCTAAAACCACCATGGCCGTTTATAGACGGATAGACTCTCTGATCAATCACCCACAATGCATCATGGATGAGCTGTATTTCATTAAATGCTTCGGACCAGTCACACGTAACACTATATAATTTGAATGATTAGATCTCAGCCAATCGCTTTGCTTCTCAAATGATCTCTTCACATGGTGATTATTGGAAGGAGGAGGAAGGAGGAGGAAGGAGGAGGAAGGAGAACGCGGGCTCGTTTTAAGATCCCCTTGGCCCCCCCTTTCTCTTATCTTATTATATCAGACGACAGGTCGGAAGGCCGTTTTCTTTTCAAGGGCTCTTCAGAAAAAAATCAAAGGTATCTCTCCCTTTTGAAGAGAAGTCATCAAGTCAAAGACAAGCGCTGTGCTGCTGCTAAACAGTACGTACTGTAGGGTTTATATTTACACCTCAAAGCAAGAGAGGACAGAGAAGTTCAAATACGAGACAGAACCATTTCTATTTCTTAAACATTATAATATCTTTCCTCTCTCTCTCTCTCTCTATTTTTTATTTTTTTTGTGGAGTAGATAATACTGGATCTGTCAGGTCCTGGGATAACCAATTCACTGCTAACCTAATTCCTGTGATCCCATGTCAGAGGGTGTCAGGTAAAATGTGAATGGCCAAGATGAGCTATTGATATAGCACATCTCTTGGTGTTAATAATCACAAATGAGACACTGTGATAAAACGGACCCTTTTCTCTAAGTCTATTTCTTAATGGATCTGAATTTGTGTCTGGGAGTCTAACAGTTATCCTGGACTTTTATATGGAAGGCTTTAAACCACAGCTTTCCCTTAACACCCAGACATTCTCCTCCCTATCTTGGTTCTAGAGAGAGAGCAATCACTCCCAAAATGCCATAGAAAAGAAAAACCCCAGAATAAACCCAGCCTTAGCAGTGATAATACAAAATGACAGGTATTTCCCAGCGTTGGTTTAATGGCAGTACAGCAGCACAGAGAAAGGTCCTATATCAGTTCACCTGACTTACGTTCCGGGCCAAATGAAATCAGATCTCATCTGCAGCCTGGCCGATATTGATCCCTATTTAACATCAAGGCTCAGAATGGATCGTCATTGATTAACAATAAAAACACTCCCATTGTCCAGCTGCGATCTCAGTACGTTGAATGAGAAAGCATTATGGCACCAGTCTTCATTGAGCGTTGAAGAGGCTAGAGGATGTATCAAACCGACAGGACGATAAGAAGACAAACACCACTTGTCTTCAGCAGATGTATTTTCAAATTAAAACCTGTTGAGGACAGACGTTCCGCTAGCGGAACGCCTAGCCAATATCCAATGGAACAGTGTGGCGCGAAATACAAAACCTCAAAAATCCAATAATTTCAATTTATCCTCTATGGGCTAGGCGGGACGTAATCGTCCCACCTACGTAACAGCCAGTGTAATCCAGTGGCGCGATTTTCAAATACCTTAAAAATCCTATTACTTCAATTTCTCAAACATATGACTATTTTACAGCTATTTAAAGACAAGACTCTCGTTAATCTAACCACACTGTCCGATTTCAAAAAGGCTTTACAACGAAAGCAAAACATTAGATTATGTCAGCAGAGTACCCAGCCAGAAATAATCAGACATCCATTTTTCAAGCTAGCATATAATGTCACAAAAACCCAGAAGACAGCTAAATGCAGCACTAACCTTTGATGATCTTCATCAGATGACAACCCTAGGACATTATGTTATACAATACATGCATGTTTTGTTCAATCAAGTTCATATTTATATCAAAAAACAGCTTTTTACATTAGCATGTGACGTTCAGAAATAGCATACCCCCGCAAAACTTCCGGGGAATTTACTAACAATTTACTAAATTACTCACGATAAACGTTCACAAAAAGCATAACAATTATTTTAAGAATTATAGATACAGAACTCCTCTATGCACTCGATATGTCCGATTTTAAAATAGCTTTTTGGTGAAAGCACATTTTGCAATATTCTAAGTACATAGCCCAGCCATCACGGGCTAGCTATTTAGACACCCGGCAAGTTTAGCCTTCACCAAAATCAGGTTTACTATTACAAAAGTTTGATTACCTTTTGTTGTCTTCGTCAGAATGCACTCCCAGGACTTCTACTTCAATAACAAATGTTGGTTTGGTCCAAAATAATCCATCGTTATATCCGAATAGCGGTGTTTTGTTCGTGCGTTCCAGAAACTATCCGAAATGGTAAATCAGGGTCGTGCGCATGGCGCATTTCATGACAAAAAAAATCTAAATATTCCATTACCGTACTTCGAAGCATGTCAACCGCTGTTTAAAATCAATTTTTATGCAATTTATCTCGTAAAAAAGTGATAATATTCCGACCGGGAATCTCCTTTTCGGCAAACAGAGGAAAAAACACAAAGACGGGGGCGGTCAGTGCACGCGCCTAAGCCCACAGTCCCTTGATCGGCCACTTGAGAAAGGAGATAATGTGTTTCAGCCTGGGGCTGGAATGACGACATTCAGGTTTTTCCCGGGCTCTGAGAGCCTATTGGAGCCTTGGGAAGTGTCCCGTTACTGCAGAGATCCTTTGTAATGGAATGAGATGTCAAAGAAAGACAATAAATGGTCAGACAGGCCACTTCCTGTAAAGGAATCTCTCAGGTTTTGACCTGCCATTTGAGTTCTGTTTTACTCACAGACACCATTCAAACAGTTTTAGAAACTTTGGAGTGTTTTCTATCCAAAGCCAATAATTATATGCATATTCTAGTTACTGGGCAGGAGTAGTAACCACTTTAAATCGGGTACGTTTTTTATCCAGCCGTGTCAATACTGCCCCCTAGCCCTAACAGGTTAACAAACATATGACTATTTTACACCATTTTAAAGATACACTTCTCCTTAATCCAACCACATTGTCTGATTTCAAAAAGGCTTTACAGCGAAAGCAAAACATTAGATTATGTTAGGAGAGTACATAGACCAAAATAACCACACAGCCATTTTCCAAGCAAGCATATATGTCACAAAAACCCAAAACACAGCTAAATGAAGCACTAACCTTTGACGATCTTCATCAGATGACACTCCTAAAACATTATGTTACACAATACATATATGTTTTTTTCAATCAAGTTCATATTTATATCCAAAAACAGCATTTTACATTGCCGCGTGATGTTCAGAAAATGTATTCCCACCAAAAACTTCCGGTGAATTTACAAAAATACGCATCATAAACGTTGACAAAATGCATAACAATTATTTAAAGAATTATAGATACAGAACTCCTTTATGCAACCGCTGTGTCAGATTTTAAAATAGCTTTACGGAGAAAGCACATTTTTCAATATTCTGAGTACATAGCTCGCCATCACGGCGAGCTATTCAGACACCCGCCAAGTTCGGGGCAACCTAAACTCAGAATTAGTATCAGAAATATGCTCTTACCTTTGCTGATCTTCGTCAGAATGCACTCCCAGGACTGCTACTTCCACGAGAAATGTTGTTTTTGTTCAAAATAATCCATAGTTATGTCCAAATACCTCCGTTTTGTTCGTGCGTTCAGGTCACTGTCCAAAGGGTAATGCGCGAGCGCAATTCGAGACACAAAAAGTCTAAATGTTCCATTACCGTACTTAGAAGCATGTCAAACGCTGTTTAAAATCAATTTTTATGGTATTTTTAACGTAAAATTGCGATAATATTCCAACCGGACAATAGCGTATTCATTCAAGGAGAAAAAGAAGGAACAGCGTGCTCGCGGGACCGCGCATATCCAATCCCTTTGTTGCTAGGCAGACCACTCAGTAACTGAGTTCCTATACTCTGCCCAGTGACAGGAGAAGGCTCAAACCACCTTCTGAAGTATTTAGACAGCCAATGGAAGCCTTACAAAGTGCAACGTAACACCACAGATACTGTAGTTTCGAAAGGGACTATATTGAAGAACTACAATTCTCAGATCCTCCACTTCCTGGTTGACTTTTTCTCAGGTTTTTGCCTGCCATATGAGTTCTGTTATACTCACAGACACCATTCAAACTGTTTTTTAAACTTCAGAGTGTTTTCTATCCAAATCTACTAGTAAGATGCATATTCTCATTTCTGGGCAAGAGTAGTAACCAGTTTAAATCGGGTACGTTTCTTCATCCGGCCGTGAAAATACTGCCCCCTATCCATATCAGGCTAGAAAAAAAAAACATAAGAAAGCTGTTTCATTTATTTTTATTCTTTTTAACAGCTTGCTCATGAAAGTGGAATCCTAAACAGTTGGAATGTATGCTGTAAGCATGTGGGTGTATAAAGTCACGCTCCGTCTTCTCACTTACCAAATGGTTGAAGAATGTTGTGGATTCCTGCAGAAATCCCAAGTCATTTCCTGCTTACTCTGTGGTGATAACCACACATGTACACACCCACACGTCTCTAAACTCCTCACTATACACTCATTAGAGTAACACACACTGACCAGCACATATAGATCTGTTGACGGCTGCTGATTTGGAGAGAGGCTGTCCACTTGGAGTCCTGTCTTAGTAACAATGTATCCAGCCCTCCACTCTGGGGAGGAGAAAAAATACACTTTCTTATATACTCTGCTCTTAGCACTTAGCCCAGTGTAGGTCTCCTAGCATCTGAAAGATATTATCTAATGTTTAACATCCAGAAGTTTACAGGTTACACACACACACACACACACACACACACACACACACACACACACACACACACACACACACCACACACACCACCACACACACACACACACACACACACACACACGCACACGCAATACAATCTGGAGTCAATTTGTTCAGTGTTGGGGCAAATTAAATTTGATTACTTAACTGTAGAATACTGCACTAGCGAGAGAGAGAGAGCGAGAGAGCGCGAGAGAGAGTGAGAGAGAGAGAGAAAGAGAGAGAGAGAGAGAGAGAGAGAGAGAGAGAGAGAGAGAGAGAGAGAGAGAGAGAGAGAGCGGTTGTCCCCTCAAGTGTTTGTTGATTATCCCCTCTCAGAGTCAAATAATGAAGAGACAAGCTTATCACAAACACTCTCCCCTCCAGCCTCAAACTCCATGTTTGGATTATGGCCTTGGTTTGCTTTTCCAGTGTGAAGCTGCCTACCTAACCACCAGACCTCTCCTTGGGTGAGGACACTAGAGCTGGAGGACAAAACCACTAACCAGGACCAATCACACTTAGCTACCTCTTCCGTCTTAACATCCCTTCTCTGTTACCATGGCTTGGCATATTACAGTTACACTCTTCTGTCGTAACTCTTTACAACGTGTTGCAATCTATAAAGGGATGTTTAGATGGGCAGTGGAATCATTTAAGATTGTTGAGTTGCAACGACAGCAGCAATGGCTAGGTAGTGTTGGGGCCTCTTGTAACGACAGCAGCAATGGCTAGGTAGTGTTGGGCCTCTTGTAACGACAGCAGCAATGGCTAGGTAGTGTTGGGCCTCTTGTAACGACAGCAGCAATGGCTAGGTAGTGTTGGGCCTCTTGTAACGACAGCAGCAATGGCTAGGTAGTGTTGGGCCTCTTAGTGTTGGGCCTCTTGGGTCACTTCCTCTCCTTCCCCACCACCCCATTCCTCCCCCCTTAACACCCCTCAACCCCCCTTAACACCCCTCAACTATCCCTTAACACCCCTCAACTATCCCTTAACACCCCTCAACCCCCTCAACACCCCTCAACGCCCCTCAACGCCCCTCAACGCCCCTCAACCCCCCTCAACCCCCCTCAACACCCCTCAACACCCCTCAACCCCCTTTAGCCATCACCACCCCTCAACACCCCTCAACACTCCTCAACCCCCTTCAGCCATCAAATATCCCTCATCACCCCTCATTACCCCTCAACCCCCTTCAGCCATCAACCATCCCTCATCACCCCTCAACCCCCTTCAGCCATCAACCATCCCTCATCACCCCTCAACTATCCCTCAACACCCCTCAACACCCCTCAACCCCCTCAACACCCCTCAACCCCCCTCAACCCCCCTCAACACCCCTCAACACCCCTCAACCCCCTTTAGCCATCACCACCCCTCAACGCCCCTCAACGCCCCTCAACCCCCCCTCAACACCCCTCAACACCCCTCAACACCCCTCAACCCCCTTTAGCCATCACCACCCCTCAACACCCCTCAACACTCCTCAACCCCCTTCAGCCATCAAATATCCCTCATCACCCCCTCATTACCCCTCAACCCCCTTCAGCCATCAACCATCCCTCATCACCCCTCAACCCCCTTCAGCCATCAACCATCCCTCATCACCCCTCAACTATCCCTCAACACCCCTCAACACCCCTCAACACCCCTCAACCCCCCTCAACACCCCTCAACCCCCCTCAACCCCCCTCAACACCCCTCAACACCCCTCAACCCCCTTCAGCCATCAACCATCCCTCAACAAGTAGCCTTATGACCCACGGCCACACTTTACGGTACACTATTCCCTATAGAGTGCACTACTTCTGGCCAGGATTCTGATAGAGAACAGGGTGTCCGTTTGGGACATAACCATGTTGTTTTGGTTTCTCCTTCCCCATTGATTGGCTTTAATTGGTTGTATAACAAGCCAGGTACTCAGCGGTGAAGCCAGATCTCCCAGAGTTCTGACTGCTGTTATTCATTATTTCAATGAGACAATGAACACGTTGAGTTGCACTTTTACACCTCTCACTGTTTGGCCCTTCCAGCGATTGATAATGATGTTGGCTTAAATCAGCTGTTACCCCTCATGGTTTTAAAGTGCTTCTATTAACCTATCTCTGTTTAAACTATGTTGCTGCTACTTCTGCTTAAGTAGTGTTATTATTACTACTAACCTACTAACAGACCTGGTAGTGTTATTACTACTATCCTACCAACAGACCTGGTAGTGTTATTATTACTACTACCCTACTAACAGACCTGGTAGTGTTATTACTACTACTATCCTACCAACAGACCTGGTAGTGTTATTATTACTACTACCCTACTAACAGACCTGGTAGTGGTATTACTACTACTACCCTACTAACAGACCTGGTAGTGTTATTACTACTACTACCCTACTAACAGACCTGGTAGTGTTATTACTACTACTATCCTACTAACAGACCTGGTAGTGTTACTACTACTACCCCTACTAACAGACCTGGTAGTGTTATTACTACTACTATCCTACCAACAGACCTGGTAGTGTTATTATTACTACTACCCTACTAACAGACCTGGTAGTGGTATTACTACTACTACCCTACTAACAGACCTGGTAGTGTTATTACTACTACTACCCTACTAACAGACCTGGTAGTGTTATTACTACTACTACCCTATTAACAGACCTGGTAGTGTTATTACTACTACCCTACTAACAGACCTGGTAGTGTTATTACTACTACTACCCTACTAACAGACCTGGTAGTGTTATTACTACTACTACCCTATTAACAGACCTGGTAGTGTTATTACTACTACCCTACTAACATACCTGGTAGTGGAATTATTACTACTACCCCTACTAACAGACCTGGTAGTGTTATTACTACTACTACCCTACTAACAGACCTGGTAGTGGTATTACTACTACTACCCTACTAACAGACCTGGTAGTGGTATTACTACTACCCTACTAACATACCTGGTAGTGGAATTATTACTACTACCCTACTAACAGACCTGGTAGTGTTATTACTACTTACTACCCTACTAACAGACCTGGTAGTGGTATTACTACTACTACCCTACTAACAGACCTGGTAGTGTTATTACTACTACTCTACTAACAGACCTGGTAGTGTTATTACTACTACTATCCTACTAACAGACCTGGTAGTGTTATTACTACTACTACCCTATTAACAGACCTGGTAGTGTTATTACTACTACCCTACTAACAGACCTGGTAGTGTTATTACTACTACTACCCTACTAACGGACCTGGTAGTGGTATTACTACTACTACCCTACTAACAGACCTGGTAGTGTTATTACTACTACTCTACTAACAGACCTGGTAGTGTTATTACTACTACTACCCTACAAACAGACCTGGTAGTGTTATTACTACTACCCTACTAACAGACCTGGTAGTGTTATTACTACTACTACCCTACTAACAGACCTGGTAGTGTTATTACTACTACCCTACTAACAGACCTGGTAGTGGTATTACTACTACTACCCTACTAACAGACCTGGTAGTGTTATTACTACTACTACACTACTAACAGACCTGGTAGTGGTATTACTACTACTACCCTACTAACAGACCTGGTAGTGTTATTACTACTACCCTACTAACAGACCTGGTAGTGTTATTACTACTACTACCCTACTAACGGACCTGGTAGTGGTATTACTACTACTACCCTACTAACAGACCTGGTAGTGTTATTACTACTACTCTACTAACAGACCTGGTAGTGTTATTACTACTACTACCCTACAAACAGACCTGGTAGTGTTATTACTACTACCCTACTAACAGACCTGGTAGTGTTATTACTACTACTACCCTACTAACAGACCTGGTAGTGTTATTACTACTACCCTAGTAACAGACCTGGTAGTGTTATTACTACTATCCTACTAACAGACCTGGTAGTGTTATTACTACTACTACCCTACTAACAGACCTGGTAGTGTTATTACTACTATCCTACTAACAGACCTGGTAGTGTTATTACTACTACCCTACTAACAGACCTGGTAGTGTTATTACTACTACTACCCTACTAACAGATCTGGTAGTGTTATTACTACTACTACCCTACTAACAGACCTGGTAGTGTTGCAGTCCGCACGCGGCCACTAGTCCTAACCATACAACCAGTTCCTTGAATATCCGTGTAGTTCCTTTAAATAAACACCTTTAGGAATGTTTATTTTTAACACACACCTTTAAACTGTTTTGTCAGTTGGACTTGTTTATTCTGATAGAGATTTCACCGTGTTGCATCAGCTCTCTGCTGTAGTAGGCTGCAGTATGTTCAGTACTGTAAGTAAACAGCTAAAGTATTGCTGCTAGGAAACTGACCTAGTGCTCACTAACAGCCTGCCAGTCTCTCTAACTAAACATGTTTTCACGTCTGAAAGTATAGAAAGTGTAATTTTAACGGCCAGTAATTTGTTTCCCTAAGGAAGTGATTACCTCCTTCATCCCAACACGGTTATCTGTCAACTCCATTAGCGGGTAGCGTGTTAGCCTAGCGTGTTAGTGTTTGCACAGGCAGGGGTTACACAGTAGAGTGTTAGCATGTAGCTTCAGCGCAGGCAGGGGTAACACAGTAGCGTGTTAGCCTTGCGTTTTAGTTTTAGCGCAGGCAGGGGTTCCATAGTAGAGTGTTACCCATGTAGCTTCAGCGCAGGCAGGGGTTACACAGTAGAGTGTTAGCATGTAGCTTCAGCGCAGGTAGGGGTAACACAGTAGCGTGTTAGCCTAGCTTGTTAGTGTTAGCGCAGGCAGGGGTTACACAGTAGAGTGTTAGCATGCCGCTTCAGCGCAGGCAGGGGTAACACAGTAGCGTGTTAGCGTTAGCTCAGACAGGGGTAACACAGTAGCGTGTTAGCATGTAGCGTTAGCGCAGAGGACAATATAACACAGTAGGCTAAGCAGCTATCTCCTCATTGAAACCTTCCCCCGCCTCCCTGACCCATGCCATTTTTTACACACACTGCAAATGAGTATTAGCCACCTCATACTTTTGCTTGGCTCCTGTGAGACGACTGTATCAAATGCAAATTTGGAAGAGGTCAGGCTCTCCGCGCAATGATTGGTTGTTCAGATAGCTCCTCTATCTGACCACAGTGAATCAGACAGATTCCCATTGTAGAAGATTTTAATCACCTGCCAACACCACCCCACCCCACAACACAGCCACCAGCCGGCCGGCCGGCCAGCCTTCCCTCCCTCCCTCCCTCCCTCCCTCCCTCCCTCCCTCCCTCCCTCCCTCCCTCCCTCCCTCCCTCCCTCCCTCCCTCTATATTTATGATAATTCTTCTTGTGTCTTTTTTTTTATTTTTATTGAAATCAGTGTTGACTGAATCGAGTAATCCTGATTAGCAATCTCACCGTATCCAGTCAAGAGTGAAACGCATCAGAGCGCTGTTGGCTCACCAGGACAGAGTGAAATTGAAAAAGGAGAGAGTGGATGAATGATCCTCAGCCTCTCCATCCACTCTGCACTGATAGAGCTCCGGATATCACCGCCTCAGCGCCACACACAGACCAACCAATCCAATTCCTCTAGCTGGCTTCTATTAAAGAAAACACCTCGTTGTTGAGTATTAAGCAATGTACACAAGGAACATGGATGACAGAGGAAGGGGGGTGTTTGTGTGTTTGGAGGTGTGAAAGTATGTGTGTGTGTGTGTGTGTGTGTGTGTGTGTGTGTGTGTGTGTGTGTGTGTGTGTGTGTGTGTGTGTGTGTGTGTGTGTGTGTGTGTGTGTGTGTGTGTGTGTGTGTGTGTGTGTGTGTGTGTGTGTGTGTGTGTTTGGAGGTGTGTATTGGTGTGCACAGTGAATTGAATTAATCAGTCAATGTTGTCTGTTGTGATATATATTGTTTGAGCAGGAAATCCTCCTTTTCTGTTGTGGTAAAGCAGGAAAAGGTGTTATCTATATAGTATTATATGAGTCAAAGCATGAGAGATGTCCCAGTTGTCTGACTCACTCTCTCTGTCACAGGAGAGACAAGGGGGGGGGGGGGGGGGGGCGCCACACACTGAATGTTTTGTCTTGGAGTGAAGGAGGAAGCGAAGACATGACATTGTTGAGGTGACGGGAGGTGAAGAGGAGGGGTTGGAGGTTCACCGACCCCCTGCCAGTGATCCCTCTCCAGGTTGAGAGGTAGCGAATTGGGGGGGCAGGGGAGAGTGAAGTAGGGGGCAGGGCAATCTATCATTAGTAGACACATCACACAGGGTGGCGGCCTGCACAGTGCTAAAGAGGGGAGGGGAAAGAGAGGGAGAGAAGGAGGGAGAGGGAAGGGGAAATAGAGGGAGGGGGAAAGAGATGAAGGGAGAGGGAAGGGGAAAGAGAGGGAGGGAGGGAGGGAGGGAGGGAGGGAGGGAGGGAGGGAGGGAGGGAGGGAGGGAGGGAGGGAGGGAGGGAGATGGAGAGAGGGAGGTAAAGGAAGGGGAAAGAGAGGGAGGGAGAGAGGGAGGGAGGGAAGGAGGGAGAGGGAAGGAGGGAGGGGGAAGGGGAAAAGAGGGAGGGAGGGAGGGAGGGGGAAAGAGAGTGAGGGCCCCAGCTCCTTGACAGAGGCCAGGGAAGCTGACTGCTGCTACAGAGGGCAGGAACGGGGGCAGGAGGTGTGAGGAGAGGGGACAGAGAGCTGTCAGTCAGTCAGTCTGGACCAGCCTGTTGAGAAAGAGACCAGACTTAGCCAGGGCCAGGGAGGAGTCACTCAACATAATGTGGAGAGAAGAGGGAGAAAGCCCAACCAGCAGTACAACTCTTAGTAGCAAATCTGCTCCTGTCATTCATTCTTTTGATTTATAGTATGTGCCGTTTAGCAACTTACAGTCATGCATGCATACATTTTACATGTGTGTGGTCCCGGGAATCAAACCCACTACCCGGGTGTTACAAGCACTATGCTCTACCAACTGAACTACAAAGGAACAGGATAGTCCACTCAGTAAAGGTTACCAGGATAGTCCAGTCAGTAAAGGTTACCAAGATAGTCCAGTCAGTAAAGGTTACCAGGATAGTCCACTCAGTAAAGGTTACCAGGATAGTCCAGTCAGTAAAGGTTACCAGGATAGTCCAGTCAGTAAAGGTTACCAGGATAGTCCAGTCAGTAAAGGTTACCAGGATAGTCCAGTCAGTAAAGGTTACCAGGATAGTCCACTCAGTAAAGGTTACCAGGATAGTCCAGTCAGTAAAGGTTACCAGGATAGTCCAGTCAGTAAAGGTTACCAGGATAGTCCACTCAGTAAAGGTTACCAGGATAGTCCAGTCAGTAAAGGTTACCAGGATAGTCCAGTCAGTAAAGGTTACCAGGATAGTCCAGTCAGTAAAGGTTACCAGGATAGTCCAGTCAGTAAAGGTTACCAGGATAGTCCACTCAGTAAAGGTTACCAGGATAGTCCAGTCAGTAAAGGTTACCAGGATAGTCCAGTCAGTAAAGGTTACCAGGATAGTCCACTCATTAAAGGTTACCAAGATAGTCCAGTCAGTAAAGGTTACCAGGATAGTCCAGTCAGTAAAGGTTACCAGGATAGTCCAGTCAGTAAAGGTTACCAGGATAGTCCAGTCAGTAAAGGTTACCAGGATAGTCCACTCAGTAAAGGTTACCAGGATAGTCCAGTCAGTAAAGGTTACCAGGATAGTCCAGTCAGTAAAGGTTACCAGGATAGTCCACTCGGTAAAGCTTTTTCCTGGGATCCATAGCATGCATGTGTTAACTGTGGGACTGTGTTGAATGTTGTTAGTGTGAACTACGTTGTGCTTGACAGAGAGATAGAGAATCCCCCATAAGAGCCATGGCACCTATCACTTTTGTTTTCACTCAACACCTATCAGATAGACAATGATGCATTGTTATTAAACATGATCATTCAGAAGAAGAAGCTATGACATTGGTCTTTGAGTTTTTTTTACAAGTACATTTTCAAAGCGTTGAAGATCCCTGTTCTAGTGTGATATAAACAATATCCACCATCCAAGCATATTAAAATCTGTCATATCCAGCCAACGTTTTCCTCTCTCTTTCAACATCGTCCCTCCATTCTGACAGCATTCAAGTGAAATGTCCTTTATTTCCAACAGACTACGCCACATCCTGAGTGACACCTGCAACACACCTGCAAATGTTAATGACATTGTTTTCTTCACACGCTTGTTAAGGACGAGGCGTCTTTAGGCTAAAATCCTAACAAGTCTCTTTTTAATCAGTACTGTGTTTGTCTGTCAGACATAAAAGGAGAATAGAAAACAGCCTGCTACCAACAAGACCACACGTTTCCCTCTCGCATGTAGAAACACATTTGTTAAAAGATTGGCCTGTCAATTTGGGAATCAACAATTTTGCTTCTTGCCTTGCTCAGCCATCATGCTTCCTCTCCTCTCCTCTCCTCTCCTCTCCTCTCCTCTCCTCTCCTCTCCTCTCCTCTCCTCTCCTCTCCTCTCCTCTCCTCTCCTCTCCTCTCCTCTCCTCTCCTCTCCTCTCCTCTCCTCTCCTCTCCTCTCCTCTTCCCAGAGAAGGAGGGAAAATAATACCAAGGTGTTGTTTGTTATTTGAGGGAAGTGAACTTCATCAGTCCACTTGGAAGTGTGCTTCAAAAGTCACTCAGCTGAGTTTTTCTGTTGTAATGAAATGCTGCGTACAGATATCTCCCTTTACTCCTCCTGGGGATAAGACCCAGGTGGCGTCCCAAATGCTACCCCTATTCATTATAGTGCGTATCTTTAAGACAATAGGGCTCTGGTCGAAAGTAGTGCACTATATAGGGAATAAGGGTTCCATGTGGGATGCAGATCCCAGTCTACCCCTCAGCTCCACTCAAAGCATTTCTCAAAGTGAGAAGTTTAGAAAGACACAATTTATTCAGATATTGATATATTTTTTTTATCTGTCAGGAGTGCCCACCTTGAAATTTCCAGCAGGCACTGTTGTCAGTAGAAACATTTATGGAAAAGAAAACGTGTCAGGTAATTCATAAATGCAGTTCACTACGGTAAAATCATTTGGGAACAAAACGGGGAAGGAGAAAAAATAAACCAGTGTTATTGTCACGATGCAGAGTAGAAGGCAATATAACAGAAAAAATAGCTTTCACTTTTTTCCATCATGTCAGGTAAATGTTCAATTTGGATCCTGGAAGGATTTTTTTTTTAAACAGCTTGCTACCTTGCCTCAAGCGAAGGGGCCTCGGCAATGCATGAACAAGTGTTATTAGTTGTGTCTGCATACCAAATGGAACCCTTTATAGGACACTAGTTTTGACCAGAGCCCCATAGGGGAGCCCCAGAGAGTTCTAGTCTAAAGTAGTGCACTATATAGGGGAATAAAGTGCGATTTGGGATGCACCCTTGGAAGTTTTCAGACATGAGTTTGGTCTGTGTGTGTGTGTGTGTGTGTGTGTGTGTGTGTGTGTGTGTGTGTGTGTGTGGGTGGGTGGGTGGGTGGGTGTGTGTGTGAGTGTGGGTGTGTTTGTTGTTCTTTCCCCTCCATTTCCCATCCTACAGCGGGCCAATCAGATTGCAGCTGTATTACGAGCGGCTGGGTAATCTGTGATGTGTTCTGCATGTGGCTCCCATTAGGAGACGTCCTAAAAAGATGTGAACGACAGCTCTAATGACATGACTTGACGCGCTCCACCATCAACAGCAACATTCCAGTCTGCTGATCGCTGCACAATGGAGTCTAACTTACTGTTAGTGTACGTCCTAAAAGCCACCCTATATTCACTATGGGCCCTGGTCAAAAGAAGTGCACTATCTAGGGAATAGGGTGTGCCATTTTGGACTTATCCTATCTGATTCCTGTATAACGTCTAACTGCTATTGGCCTCTGGTGGCTTTTCGATTTTGTTCTACGCTCTTCCTACAAGCAGGAAAGAAACTAACCAACCACATATCAAATAAATCAACACATAGTCCAATGAAATGTCCCGGAGACTAGGAGAGTGGGAGGGGGGCACAAACACATGGAGAATTAAATGGAGAATTCTGAGCCTAGGGATTTTAAAATATTATTTAATAAACAACCTAAAAAAAGAAATGGCTTCACACCGAGGTCTGGTTGTGTTTTTTCTTCACCCACTGAGTGATGGAGTAGAGCATGTTTTATATATATATATATATATCTGTCTCCGTATCTCTTTTAGACGTGAGAAGCATTTCCTCTTGCTATCGTCTTGACAGGAATATTCCCCAGATGATGAATTGGACAGTCAAACAATGCTCCAGCACTAAACCCCTGATATAAAGACTAGTCTTATTGCCAAATGATGTCATAGTTCACAGGGCTGATGACAAGAGACATTTGGCAACAGCCTGGAGCCCATCTGGGAAGGGCTGATAGAAAGTACTGCAAGTATTTTACAGCTACGCATCAACATAGTTATATAACTATTCAGCGTAAGAAATGTGAAATGTGGCATGGAATTATAAACCTCAGACCGGCCACTCTGTCTCTCCCAGCCAACCAACCAACAGAAGGCTCTCTCCCAGCCAACCAACCAACAGAAGGCTCTCTCCCAACCAGCCAACCAACCAACAGAAGGCTCTCTCCCAGCCAACCAACCAACAGAAGGCTCTCTCCCAACCAGCCAACCAACCAACAGAAGGCTCTCTCCCAGCCAACCAACCAACAGAAGGCTCTCTCCCAACCAGCCAACCAACCAACAGAAGGCTCTCTCCCAGCAGCCAACCAACCAACCAACCAACCAGCCAACAGAAGGCTCTCTCCCAACCAGCCAACCAACCAACATAAGGCTCTCTCCCAACCAGCCAAACAACCAACCAACCAACAGAAGGCTCTCTCCCAACCAGCCAAACAACCAACCAACAGAAGGCTCTCTCCCAGCCAGCCAACCAACCAACCAATCAACAGAAGGCTCTCTCCCAACCAACCAACCAGCCAACCAACCAACCAACCAACCAACCAACCAACCAACCGAAGGCTCTCTCCCAACCAACCAGCCAACCAGCCAACCAACCAACCAACCAACCAGCCAACCAACCAACCAACCAACCAACCAACCAACCAACCGAAGGCTCTCTCCCAACCAACCAGCCAACCAACTAGCCAACCAACCAGCCAACCAACCAACCAACCAACCAACCAACCAACCAACCGAAGTCTCTCTCCCAACCAACCAGCCAACCAACCAACCAACCAACCAACAGAAGACTCTCTCCCAACCAACCAACCAACCAACCAACCAACCAACCAACCAACCAACCAACCAACCAACCAACAGAAGACTCTCTCCCAACCAACCAACCAACCAACCAACCAACCAACCAACCAACCAACCAACCAACCAACCAACCAACAGAAGACTCTCTCCCAACCAACCAACCAACCAACCAACCAACCAACCAACCAACCAACCAACCAACCAACAGAAGACTCTCTCAACCAACCAACCAACCAACCAACCAACCAACCAACCAACCAACCAACCAACCAACAGAAGACTCTCTCCCAACCAACCAACCAACAAACCAACCAACCAACATTCTTCTCCGCTTCTCCTCTACCACCTCCCACCTCTTCTCCTCTTCTTATCCTCCCACCCCACAACCTCTTCTCCTCTTCTCCCCTTCTCCTCTTCTCCTCTACCACCTCCCACCTCTTCTCCTTTTCTCCTCTTCTCCTCTACCACCTCCCACCTCTTCTCCTCTTCTCCTCTTCTCCTATTCTTCTCCTCTTCTCTTCTACCACCTCACACCTCTTCTCCTCTTCTTATCCTCCCACCCCCACAACCTCTTCTCCTCTTTCCATACTTCCTACATGTGCTCATCCTTGTGGTTCTACATAATTGAAAGTTAACACTTTTTTTCGGCTTTATAACAACAACAATCTTTACTGGAGTCTTTAAATAAATTGCTTCCAGCAATGAAGAAAAAGAGGAATCAGGATTCTTGGCAGAACATCGTTTGCATTTATTATGGAAAATAATTGTACAGGTAGGAGGTGAAACCATTTGGGGATTTCTGTTATAGCTGGGAAGAAAAGGGAAAAAAACTGAAAAACGAGCACATTAAAAAGAACCCAGTCTCCGTCCCAAATGGTACACTATTCCCTATATAGTGCACTACTTTAACTAGACTCTGGTCAACAGTAGTGCACTATAGAATGAATAGGGTGCCATTTTGGATGCAGCTCCATTCTTTCCCATCTGGTCCTACTGGCTGTAGAGACTGATCTGAGCTGTCAATCACCTATCCCCCTCTGTGAGGAGAGGTCCCAGCGCTGAAACCCTCCCCATCTAATTAACACACCGAGCAGAGAGACAGTGGAGAGATATTGGGGAGAGAGAGGGAAGAGAGTGGGGAGAGAGAGAAAGGGACAGAGAGAAGGAGAGAGGGGCAGAGAGAGGGGCAGAGAGAGAGTGGCAGAGAGAGAGATAGCCAGAGAGAGAGATGGGCAGAGAGAGAGGAGCGAGAGAGGAGAGGGAGAGAGGGGAGAGAGAGCGGGGAGAGAGAGGGAGAGAGAGAGAGAGAGAGAGAGGTAGAGAGGGAGAGAGAGCGGGGAGAGAGAAAGAGGGGCAAGAGAGAGGAGGCAAAGAGAGAGGAGAGAGGAGAGAGAGGGAGAGAGAGAGGGAGAGAGAGGCAGCGAGAGCGGGGAGTGAGAGGAGAGAGAGGGAAGTGGGGAGAGAGAAAGATCTTCTGAGTGTAGAGTGTGTGGCTTAGTGTGGCTCGGCAGGATTGTAATATTTGGTTGGTGTGACAGGATCATTTTAGTGATTTGCAGGATTTATCTGCTGTTAAAGTACAGCCTAGGGCTAGTCTAATTGGTAGGAAAGCAAATTCCCCCGTCCTCCTGTCACTCTGTGTTTTATTTACGGAGGGCTGCCAGAACCTATTTACACAATAATGAGGATAAATCACTATGGTGCTGTAACACAGAGACTCGCAGCATGGGATCCAGACTGGACAATTACAATCACATCTGAACTGGTGTATTTGGAACCTCTGTCAGCCTCTATCAGACCTGGAAAAGAGAATTACACTAGACTACAGCTGAGCGATGATTGGCAAGACTTACTGCTCCTCATGAAATTCCAGTTTTCTCTCATTGTGATGATGATATGAGCCTGGCTAGCTGCAGCTTCTCCCAATACTTTTGAGAGGAAAATAGTTACACATAATGACAGTCTTGGCTGGAACATCAAAACAGTTTTCACAGCAATACGTTTCTTCTATTTTGTTTATTGTTTGTTTGTATTGGGGCATTAAAATGCCAGTGTCAACACAGCCAAGGCAGAAGGACATGGCCATGCATGGCATTGAGGTTTAAATGCCCTACACTTCCTGTGTTTGTTAGTTAGTTAGCATAATGTGAGGTTCTTGTCTGCTCTGTCTGCCCCTGTAATGCCAGGAACCAGAAGCCTAGTCTGGTCTGTCTGGCCCAGATCTAGCCCAGGTCTGGCCTTGGTCTGGCCCTGGTCTTGTCCTGGCCCAGGTCTGGCCCTGTATAGAGAGAGGGAGTAATTGGAGGTGGCACGTGTGACAACTGGGTGTTGTTGGCACTGGCCCCCTGACTCCCCTGCCCTGCCAATGAGAGAGCTAGCCTCTAGTCTCTATCCTCTAGCCTTTAGTCTCTAGGCTCTAGTCTCTAGGCTCTAGGCTCTAGGTGCAATTCTCTAGCCTCTAGCCTCTAGCCTCTAGGCTCTAGCCTCTAGGCTCTAGGCTCTTGGCTCTAGGCTCTAGCCTCTAGCCTCTAGGCTCTAGGCTCTAGGCTCTTGCCTCTAGGCTCTAGGCTCTAGGCTCTTGGCTTTAGGCTCTAGGCTCTAGCCTCCAGCCTCTAGTCTCTTGCCTCTAGGCTCTAGGCTCTAGCCTCTAGGCTCTAGTCTCTAGGCTCTTGGCTTTCGGCTCTAGGCTCTAGCCTCTAGGCTCTAGTCTCTAGCCTCTAGCCTCTAGCCTCTAGGCTCTAGTCTCTAGGCTCTTGGCTTTAGGCTGTAGGTTCTAGGCTCTAGCCTCTAGGCTCTAGTCTCTAGGCTCTTTGCTTTTGGCTCTAGGCTCTAGTCTCTAGGCTCTAGCCTCTAGGCTCTAGACTCTAGGCTCTTGGCTTTAGGCTCTAGGCTCTAGCCTCTAGGCTCTCATCTCTAGCCTCTAGTGTCTAGGCTCTAGGCTCTTGCCTCTAGCCTCTAGGCTCTTCAAACCCCAAGATGTTTTCACTGGTGGTTCATTAACAGTTAGCTCCTTCTAATTTTTAGCACTAAGGTTCAGCCAGGGGTGTCTCCCAAATGGCACCCTATTTACCTTCATAGTGCACTAGTTTTCATCAGATCCTTATGGGCTCTGGTCAGAAGTAGTGCACTGTGAAGGGTATTGGGTGCAATTTGGGACTCAGAGTCAGGTTATTGATGCTGACTGACTGGTCTTTATGACTGATGAAGTGGAGGAGGCCAGCTGCTATCAGAGTCTCACAATATAACTCTTAATAAAAGATGGAGGAGAGGGGGAGAGGGGGAGAGAGGGTGAGAGGGAGGAGAGGAGAGGGGGAGAGAGGGGGAGAGAGGATGAGAGGAGAGGATAGGAGAGGGGGAGAGGGGAGGAGAGGGAGGAGAGGACAGGGAGAGGGGGAGAGAGGGGGAGAGAGGATGAGAGGAGAGGAGAAGAGAGGAGAGGAGAGGGGGTGAGAGGGGGTGAGAGGGAGGAGAGGAGAGGCTGGAATTCTCACACGTGCCTGATAAGCAGCTTCTGTTCTGTTCAAGGCTGCGAGGAAGTGCATCCCAAATGGCACCCTATTCCCTGTACAGTACACTAGGGCCCTGGTCAACAGTAGTGCATCATATAGGGAATAGGATGTCATTTGGGACTCGGCCTGGAGGAGGCAGGCGCCGCGACAGTGACAGATGCTGAATAAGAGACAACGATGCACCCGATGTCGATGCTACTGGTACGATACAGCTGTACTGTTGTTATGATGAAGACCTGGGAACTAGACTCTACTACTGGTACAATACAGCTGTACTGTTGTTATGATGAAGACCTGGGAACTAGACTCTACTACTGGTACAATACAGCTGTACTGTTGTTATGATGAAGACCTGGGAACTAGACTCTACTACTGGTACAATACAGCTGTACTGTTGTTATGATGAAGACCTGGGAACTAGACCATACAGCTGTACTGTTGTTATGATGAAGACCTGGGAACTAGACTCTACTACTGGTACAATACAGCTGTACTGTTGTTATGATGAAGACCTGGGAACTAGACTCTACTACTGGTACAATACAGCTGTACTGTTGTTATGATGAAGACCTGGGAACTAGACCATACAGCTGTACTGTTGTTATGATGAAGACCTGGGAACTAGACTCCTACTGGCTACGTCTCCTGGATTTTACAGAGATGGATTTTTTCTCTCCCCAAAGTTTTCTAGTCTGATTTTATTATGGTACTTTTAGTGTGTTTTGCCAAAGATCTGTGTGTTTGTGGTTTGATGTGTTTCACTAGGTTTATACACTGTGTTCGTACGAGGATGTGTTTTGTTAGTTTTTAATGTGCAACATTCATTTTGTCTGAGGGACGGTTGGCGACTTGCAAGGCTTTTGTTTCCAACACTGGAAAGAGCTCCCAAGTTCCTTTGAATGAGTGGCCATGGAAGAGAGATGGAGGGAGGGAGGGAATGTGGGAGAGAGGGGAGAGGCGGAGACAGAGGGGAGAGGGGGAGGGGAAGAGGGGAGAGGCGGAGACGGAGGGAAGAGGGGGAGACAGAGGGGAGAGGCGGAGACAGTGGGGAGAGGGGGAGACATTGGGGGAGACAGAGGGGAAGACAGAGGGGAGAGGGGGAGACAGAGGGGAGAGGGGAGAGGGGGAGACAGAGGGGAGAGGGGTAGATAGAGGGGAGAGGGGGAGATAGAGGGGAGAGGGGAAGACAGAGGGGAGAGGGGGAGACAGAGGGGAGAGGGGGAGATAGAGGGGAGAGGGGGAGATAGAGGGGAGAAGGGTGAGTCAGAGGGGAGAGGGTGAGACAGGGGGGAGAGGCGGAGACAGAGGGGAGAGGCGGAGACAGAGGGGAGAGGGGGAGACAGAGGGGGAGATAGAGGGGAGAGGGTGAGACAGAGAGGAGAGGGGGAGACAGAAGGGAGAGGGGGAGACGGAGACAGAGGGGAGAGGGGGAGATAGAGGGGAGAGGGGGAGACGGAGACAGAAGGGAGAGGGGGGCATGGCATCAGCCAGAGAAAGCTGTCACTTTGAGAAATGAGGAGGGTAAGAGGATGGGACCAGCTTGGCAGATGTGTAGAAGGAACAGGGAGCATATTGATCAATTACATATGCTAATTCCCACTGAGAGTAAAATACCACATAAATAAAGTGAAATAAGCATAAAGTCCTGCATTAATGAGTCCTTACCGAAAAAGTAGAGACACACACACACACATACACACACACAGACACACTCACAGACACACACACACACACACACACACACACACACACACACACACACACACACACACACACACACACACACACACACACACACACACACACACACACACACACACACACACACACAGCATCCTGAGTTTAAGGTTTGACTAGATGTAGTTTGGCTGCAGTCAGTGAGAGGAAATTATCTTTAATTGTTGACATGTAAAATGACTTGAGACACACAGAGAGAAAATCGAAGAACAAGTGAATAGAAACAGTGGATAAATTCAGATTTCATCCTGACAATAGAAACACCGATTGACTTTTTACTCTGAATCCTTTTTCTTCCCTTTGCTATGTCACTTCCTGTCTGTTAGCCAGAAAGAAGCAGTGTTTGTTTCAGGAGAGATACTTCTTGATGATGGTCAGCTGAAGCAGTCAGTCAGTCCTTACTGTAGCTGTGCTGCCTCAGTGGTAAACCATGTAGACCAACCAGTGGGGTTGGACTCTGGGCACACACACACACACACACACACACACACACACACACACACACACACACACACACACACACACACACACACACACACACACACACACACACACACACACATCACACACACACACACACACACACACACACACACACACACACACACACACACACACACACACACACACACACACACACACACACACACACACATTCACACTAGCTGCAGAGGTTTGTCCATGGATATGTCCTAAATGGTACACTCTTCCCTATGTGCCCTGGTCCAAAGTAGTGCACTATTCACAGAATAGAGTGCCATTTGGGATGCACTCCATGAGTCTTCTCCTGCCTGTGAAAGAAACCTAATTATGAGTTAGCTGCTCTTCCTAATGGAATTATCCTCTTGTTCTCCTTGGCTCTGTACTGTTGTCAGGACTTTGAAACACCATAGTTGAATTATTACACCTAGCGTAGCTGCGTAGCTGCATAGCTGCTCTCCTGCATGCAGAGAGAGTTAGGGAACGCTCCTAACGCTCTGAACAAACAAGAGGCTGGGAGTGAGACCAGCTCACCAAGCCTCAGAGAGGTGCCCTTTACGGCTAGATATGTAAAGTCTGCCATTCATATGAAAATGGAATATAGGGAGCGATTAAACAGATTCTCTTTTCTCTCTCTCTCTCTCTCTCTCTCTCTCTCTTTTCTCTCTCTCTCTCTTCTCTCTTTCTCTCTCTCTCTCTCTCTCGCTCTCTCTCTTCTCTCTCATTTTATTTTACCTCGTAGGTTTATTCTAAATACCCCCGTTGTGAAAGGACAGAAAATGCTGCAGCTTTCCTTCAGGTTTTTTTTGGCTGAAACGAGGAAACAACAAACATTCAATGATATCTGTTCCTTCCACACGCATATCGTTGTGCCACAAATCACAGACACAAAATAATACGTCTATAGAAAGAGGTCATTTTTTTATTCTGTATATAAAAAAGGAAAATATTAATTCAGTCCTTGACATTTGCACGTTTTTCCCACGTCCACGATAGCAATCACAAGTCTCCTCCTTGATAAATAAACAAGAGAATGTCATCTGTCACTCACTGCTTTTAAAGAATCGACCAAAAGCTTTTTGACAAAAAAACCCAGCCTAGACAAACACCCGTCTGTATCGTCACGACGTGCAAGTGTTTATACGCAAAGAGATGGAGGAAATAAAGGAAGAGATTAAGGAGGGGAGGAGAGGGGGGACATGGGAATTCTCCTTCTCCTTCTCCTCTTCTTGCCTTTTTTCTTTTATGTTGTGTCCTGTGGACGTCCCAGTGGAGTTGGAAGGGGTTCAACAGGAAGCCCTCTCCATGACGCTTTCCCATGAAGGACCTTACGGTCCGGGGAACTCTGGGAAATATCTCAACCCCTCTCTCTCTCTCCCCTGCTCTCTCTCTCTCTCTCCCTCTCTCTCTCTCTCTCTCTCTCTCTCTCTCTCTCTCTCTCTCGCTCTCTCTCTCGCTCTCTCTCTCGCTCTCTCTCTCTTTCTCTCCGTCTCTGTCTCTTTCTCTCTGTCTCTCTCTCTCTCTCTCTCTCTCTCTCTCTCTCTCTCTCTCTCTCTCTCTCTCTCTCTCTCTCTCAATTCAATTCAATTCAATTCAATTCAATTCTCTTTATTGGCATGACGTAACAATGTACATGTTGCCAAAGCTTATTTTGGATATTTACAATATAAAAATAAATAAAATGAGAATCAAAATTGTCAAAGGGACAACAGTCAAAACAATAACCAAGGGTCAAAATAACCATACATTCAACAATAACAATAAGCATACAGTAGAGGACATGTGCAGGTTGATTGGTTGTCCCTCAACTTATGGCAGGCAGCAATGTAATGCGCTGTCAACCCACAGCTCTCTGCGTCCTTTCCCAACAGAGCGGGTAGCCTATCCTCATCAGAGAGGTCTTTGAAACCTTGAATAAGGGTTTCAAATTTGGGAAAATGACACTCTCTAATTGTTTTATATTTTTGACATTTTTTCAGGAAATGCAGCTTTGTCTCAGGTTCTGCTGTTGTGCAGTGGTTGCACAGCCTTTCCTATACAGAGAGTTTTTCTAAGGTTTTGTTCAGTAACCATGGTCAAATATTTAGCCACGGTGTACTGTCGATTTAGGGCCACATAGCACTGCATTTTGCTTTGTGCTTGTGCTTGTGGTTCCCAATAAGCAATGTAGTTTTGTTTTGACTGTGTTGTAATTTGGTTTATTCTGATTGATTGGATATTCTGGTCCTGAGGCTTCAGTGTGTTAGTAGACCAGGTTTGTGAACTCAGCCCCAGGACCAGCTGGATGAGGGGACTCTTTTCTTTGCTCAGCTCTTGGCATTGCAGGGCTTGGTAATGATATGAGAGGGGGTCACTGTATTTTAGATGTTTCCAAAACTTAATTGCTCTTTTTTTAGTTGTTATTATTAGTGGATATTGGCCTAATTCTGCCCAGCATGCATTTTTTTTGTAGTTTTCCTCTGGACATGTAGGAGAATCTTACAGAACTCTGCATGCAGGGTTTAAATGGAGTGTTTGTCCCATTTGATGAAATCTTGTTTTGCAAGTGGACCCCACACCTCGCTGCCATAAAGTGCAATTGGTTCAATGACATATTCAATTAGTTTTAGCCAAATTTTAATAGGTATTTCAATTTGAATTTGCTTTTTAATGGCGTAGAATTCCCTGCGTGCTTTCTCTCTCAGTTCATTCACTGCATCATTAAGGTGTCCAGTTGAGCTTATTTTTAAGCCTAAGTAATTGTAGTGTGTGCAGTACTCTATACTCTATATATTTTGTACCAATTGAGAACTTTGGTCTAATTCCCTGAGATCTGGATCTTCTCTGGAAAATCATTATTTTAGACTTTTTGGGGTTTACTGCCAGAGCCCAGGTCTGGCAGTACTGCTCTAGCAGGTCCTGGCTCTGCTGTAGGCCATGTGCTGTGGGTGACAGCAGGCATAGGTCATCTGCGAAGAGTAGGCATTTAACTTCTGAATTGTGGAGACTAACACCAGGGGCTGAGGATTTTTCTAGAATAGTGGCCAATAGAATAGAATAGTGGCCAATTCATTGACGTAAATATTGAAGAGT